>NC_063067.1:4816118-5178469 GCF_018812025.1 Megalobrama amblycephala | reverse complement strand
TTCACAACCATCTTGTATGTTGCAGGTGCCCATCTATGAGATGAGGAATGATGGGAGGGAGAACCTCTTGGGGGCGCTGTTGATAGCAGGATAGTATGTCATCCCTGAGGTGAGTTTTTTTTTTTTTTTTTTTTATATTCTCTATGAGTGTAGCCATTACATATACAGTATGTACAAGATACCGTCTAATATTTGTGGTTTTTAAAACTTGTGTTTTGGAGGATGTTAGGACTGCAGTTATAAAATAGTTGACAGAATTTCATTATCAATTACTTTAAGCATTTAAAACTTCAACCCCAATTCCGGAAAAGTTGGGACCTTTTTTTTTATTTGAATAAAATGAAATCTAAAAGACTTTCAAATCACATGAGCCAATATTTTATTCACAATAGAACATAGATAACATAACAAATGTTTAAACTGAGAAATTTTTACACTTTTATCCACTAAATGAGCTCATTTCTAATTTGATGCCCGCTACAGCTCTCAAAAAAGTTGGCACGGGGCTATAACAAATGGCTGAAAAAGCAAGAAATTTTGAAAAGATTTAGCTGGTAGAACATCTAGCAACTAATTAAGTTAGTAAGATCAGGGGCCGTATTCACAAAACATCTTAAGGCTAAAAGTAGCTCCTAACTTGCCGATTTAGGAGAAACTCTTAAAAATAATGGGCGTGTCAGTCCTAATTTTAGGACTCCTAAATTTTTGCTCTAAGAGTATTTCACAAAGCATTTTAGCGCTAAAACTAGCTCCTAAATCTGTGAAACGTTAGTAGTAGTCAAGAGGACTCCTAAAGTCACTAAGACCAAATCACAAATCAGTCCTAATCCACCCAAAGACACTGTACACCATTGAGGGAATAGCCATAGAGCCTTGGGTGCTGAACCTTTTCTTCATAAATGCAATACATTTTGATTTATAGATTTAAATCTACAATGAGACGCCAAAAATAAATCTTTAACAAATAAATAAATATTGTCCGATTACCTGTGGTCAATGGTTTTCATGAGTTCACATTTACAAATGATTGAATAGAGTAAAAAATAAGCGTATTTGGTGTGCTGTCCAAGGGTATTGAGGGCTCCGAGATGCAGACATCCAAGAGGCGGTCCACAATTCACTGTATATACTAGTTTAATTAGTGACAGTTAGCCTACATTTTAAAACCTTTATTTGAATATGGCAATATTTTTATTACAAATATTTATTTGAATAGGGCAACATTTGTATTTTAAAACCTTTATTTTAATGTGGAAACATGACACCTCATTCTACAATATTTCTATGATTAAATCGCTGACTCCTCCCTCATCAGCCAATCACTGTGTGTTTACTCCATAGCAACGAGGTCACCCCACACCCTTCACTCTTAGCTTAAGACTTCAGTCTATTCCTTAGTAAAAGTTTGGTCTCAGCAGCTTTGTGAATAGGTTTTAAGAGAAAACTCTTAGCTAAGAACTTTTACTGCTATTTAGGAAGAACTCTTAGTGGTAAGATAAAATGTTTTGTGAATATGGCCCCAGGTCTGTAACATGATTAGCTATAAAAGGGATGTCTTAGAGAGGCAGAGTCTCTCAGAAGTAAAGATGGGCAGAGGCTCTCCAATCTGTGAAAGAGTGTGTAAAAAGATTGTGGAATACTTTAAAAACAATGTTCCTCAACGTCAGATTGCAAAGGCTTTGCAAATCTCATTATCTACAGTGCATAACCTCATCAAAAGATTCAGAGAAACTGAAGAAATCTCTGTGTGTAAGGGACAAGGCCGAAGATCTTTATTGGATGCCTTTGGTCTTCGGGCCCTCAGACTGCATCACCCATCGGCATGATTGTGTCAATGACATTACTAAATGGGCACAGGAATACTTCCAGAAACCACTGTCAGTAAACACAATCCGCCGTGCCATCTGCAGATGCCAACTAAAGCTCTATCATGCAAAAAGGAAGCCATATGTGAACATGGTCCAGAAGCGCCGTTGTGTCCTGTGGGCCAAGCCTCATTTAAAATGGACTGTTTCAAAGTGGAAAAGTATTATATGGTCAGACGAGTCCAAATTTGACATTCTTGTTGGAAATCACGGACGCTGTGTCTTCCGGGCTTCCAGCGTGTTATCAGCATTCAGTTCAAAAGCCAGCATCTCTGATGGTATGGGGGTGCATAAGTGCATACGGTATGGGCAGCTTGCATGTTTTGGAAGGCACTATGAATGCTGAAAGGTATATACAGGTTTTAGAGCAACATATGCTCCCCTCCAGACCACGTCTGTTTCAGGGAAGGCCTTGTGTATTTCAGCAGGACAATGCAAAACCACATACTGCAGCTATTACAACAGCATGGCTTCGTCGTAGAAGAGTCCAGGTGGCCTGCAGTCCAGATCTTTCACCTATAGAAGAACATTTGATGCATCAGTAAAGGAAAGATGACCATGAACTCTTCAGCAGCTGGAAACCATGTCAGGCAAGAATGGGACCAAATTCCAACACCAAAACACCAGAAACTCATAACCTTGATGCCCAGACGTCTTCAAACTGTTTTGAAAAGAAGAAGAGATGCTACACCATGGTAAACATGCCCCCATGCCAACTATTTTGAGACCTGTAGCAGGCATCAAATTTGAAATGAGGTCATTTTGTGCATAAAATTGTAAAATTTCTCTGTTTAAACATTTGTTATGTATGTTATATGTTATGTTCTATTATGAATAAAATATTGGTTCATGTGATTTGAAAGTCTTTTAATTTTCATTTTATTCGAATTTAAAAAACGTCCCAACTTTTCCAGAATTGGGCTTGTATTTAGCATTTAATTAATTTAATTTTAAAATATGGTAGATAGTTTTTAATAAAGTACAGGAAATAATATATGATTCATATGTGGTTTTAAGTGTCCTTTGAGATGATTATATGTTTTGCAGTTTATTTTGTTTTGCAGCACAATAAAGATTTTTTATTATAAATGTATTGGTAATTATTTTATAATGATTATTATTGTTATAAAACAGTTTAAATTGAGTAATGAACAAGAAAAAGGCCCTTTGTGTCTTTCTTCACAGGTTTGCCTGTATTTTCATCATAAGCTGTTCAGGGGCAATCGTGTCACCAAAGTGGACCCTGGAAGCTTTAACGCGTTTATCTCTCCAAACCTGCCGCCATTAGCGCAATGCAATGTCGACATCAAAAGTGGGTCTATTTATAGAATAGTTTTCATTTAAAAAAATCATGTTTTATTTTATTTTTTTAATCTTTTACTTTTTTTCTGCCATAGAAATTCATTATGTATTGGTTACTTAAAAAAAAATGCAATTACAATAATTTGGGACTGAGGCTCTTAAAGGATTAGTTCACCCCATCTGCCCAGGTCTAAGGGTCTTATCTAGCAAAACATTGTCATTTTCTAAAAAAAAAATATATATATATATATATATATATGAAGAGTTTGGTTCCAAAACGCAATAACTCCATTTTGATTATTTTGAGTAAAAAGGTGTTTTCTTTACCAAGAAAGTGGCAAAATGAAAACCCCTATTTTCTGTTTCAAACTTTCACATAGCATCTTTTGGATATAAAAACATTAAAAATTCAAATCTACATTTTGATTCTAAAAAGTTTATTATAAAAACGTATTATTTTTTCCCCAAAAATGCAATAAATCCATGACACTTTTTTTTTCAAAATGCAGTTAATTTGTCAATATAAAAGTTAGTTTTCAAATTGAAAATACACAACAAAGTAAGTTGATTCACATATATGACAGATCCACTAAACTTTGCCAATATTTATCTTATATTCAGGCATTTTACTAAAAATACATTCAACCGTCGCTCCCAAAATGGTCATCTTGTTAATGTTATGAATTATTTGTCATTACCAATTAAAGAGTATCTGGCGCCACCGCACGGTTAAATAAACACACTTTTTCCGAGTACATTGGTATTAAGAACGGCTTTTAAAAAAGCCTTTAATGTTTACAGTGCGTGGAATGGTGCGCTGTGATTGGTTGAGAGCGGATATATTGCGTTCTGCAGAAAAAGGAGACTGGCGTTTGTCGCATTTTGGGAAGAAAGGGAGAAAACATGACAGAATAACACGACCGATATCGCATTTTGCGCAAAATTAATAAATGACTTTTCAATACCGACCAGATACAATACTGATTTTGGCGGAAACTCAATTTTTTGAAAATGGCGTTTATCGCGTTTTGGAACCAAACTCTTCATATATAAATGCAAATGCTCGTCTGGCAACCTGTTGGTCCCTGTTGAAGTCCACTATATGGAGAAAAAATCCTGGAATGTTTACCTTCTTTTTCGACTGAAGAAAGACATGAACATTCTTGGATGACATGGGGGTGAGTAAATTATCAGGAACATTTTAATTCTAAAGTGAACTAAATCCTTTAAGCTTCAAAAAGGATGCAATAACATTATCGAAGTATTGTAAAAGTGGTCCATGTGATTTCTGTTTGTTGCTTACATGAATGTGTCTTCCATATAACTGTTTTATGATTTCAGAAGATTTAGAAAAGATTGTAAGTCATATAGGCTACTTTATGATAGTTTATGGTGCTTCTGAATCTTGTGAAAGCCTGATTGCAATGTTGAGTAGATGTAATCCATATACTAATCTATATCCATTACCAACTTCATAAAGTCACCATTGGTAGTTGACAAGTTATTCATTACATTTTTATGAATGTATAATTTAGTTTACTTTATTTTACATTTTAGTTAACTTTTTAGTACTTTTGTTTTGTGTTTTTGTCATTTTTATTGGTTTTTCCTTTTTTAATATTGATTAAGTTTTTAATAAATTTGATTTCAATTTTCAATCATTTGCTGTTTAATAATCCTGTGGTGAGAAGAATGAATTACAAAGTACAAATATTAGTCTTGTGTAGATTCAAAATTAATATTAGTTTATAAAAACTGCACATGTAATAACTATGCACAAATTATTAACAAAAGTTACTTTTTTGATAGTATATTATGTCACATTGCAACTCCCTTTTTAGTGATGATGCAGTGTTATTTATTTTATTCAGACGTGTTGTTTTGAGTATGTTTTATTTCTTACTCTTTAGTTAAATGGGACATTGTGTGGCGAGCCAATACAACTGCCACATTCCGTGTCAACACACAAATGAACCCTAATGTGGGTCTCCTGCGACTCTTCCCAGGAATCACTGCTGAGAAAGTAAGGCCATGTGGCAGACATGTTCACAAAACCCTAAATGCCAAGGCCAAGTCAGGTCTCAAGTCTTTGCTCTATTTTTAGCAACAGACTATTTTAGTTAGTTATTGTAATTAATAGTGTTTTGAAATATCAAAACTGATTTCTACTTTAATGTCTAATAAAGCACACATAGAATTACTTACATCATAATTAAATTTTTATTCACAATAAAAAATAACTATTACTTTCAACACAAAATACTATTTGGAATTCAGGGACAACAGTCACCACGAGAAAAAAGTGCTGTGTATTTTGAGCTATTTGAGTTGCCGTAGTTTGCTGTTATAAGGACCACCCGTCAGCCCAACAGTGGAATCCGACGGCCTGGGCAAAGGTGTAATGCTTGTATGTCTTTTCAACGCCCCTGTGAAGTTCACTCAATTTTTAGAATGTAGTTTCAATTGTACTTTAACTGCTTGTTTAATCTGACTCCAATTTCAAATGATTATTACTCTTAGATCGTTTCTAATTAAGGAACTGATCATTGGTTATGTATTAATTTAGATATTTGATAATTCTTGGTATCGTGTACTTTCAATTATTCGTTCATTACAGATCCGATATTGCACAGGAAGTTACATTGGCCGTATGTACTTCTACGATAACAAATGTATCAGTTTCTGATTCTTAGTCAGAGGGTGCAGAGTTTACTAATGCATTTGAGTTCGAACCGCCACATGCTTGTTCATACAAAAACACAGTTTTCTTAGTCACGATACTGCAACTTGCTCAGTCTCACATGATGTGCAGCATGCTCCTTTTATTGAGCCTTTAGTTTGACCTATCCTGACTCAGATTTGCGGAAATATGGACTCCAATAATCTACCTTACCTTAAGGTGTGCATTTAGCCCCATTGTGAAGGTACTCTACATACTGTTGTATTTCAAGGTGAATTTACACTCGCTTAGAAAAGATAAGTATTATAGTGATATGCAGCTATTTTAAAATTGTAAAATACTTAGTTTGTTTAAGCATTGCAAGAGTTTTATTTGCATATTTATCTTCTACGAATTGTCATTTTAACGATATACGAGCTGACATTCGCTATTGAGTGTCACTGACTTTGCAAAAGATGAACAAAAACATGACTTGAGAGTCCAAATCTATTCACAAATCTGTTTTGCATCTAATAAATAAGTTTTTATTAGTAAGAATTTGATTGTAATGCTCTGTAACAGGAATTGTTACTAGTAAGAACTGATTTATAGAGCTCTCTAATACAATTGCAGATCTCTCTAATTGAATTATGGAGCTCTCTAATTGAATATTTACTAGTAAAATGCAATTACGATGAGTAACGCTGGGAACAATTTAAACTAAAACGGCTTGCCATACGCTGTGTGTCTCTCATTGAAAATGAATTATGATGACTTGCGCTTTCCGTGCATCCTAGGGTGAAACTACTGCCTTTATGTCGATGAGGTTCTACTGGCCCCATTTATGAGTGGAATTCTCCTAATTTTCCCAATGCTTCTGTATGTTGTTCATTTATATAAAAGCACCTTTCCAATGGCTGAACAATATGTGTGCGTTCAGATGCGTCACGCACAATATAATAATGCTGGCACATATTGACAGAGAAATGAATGAATTAAGAATGCATAGTAAAATGTTGTGTTTCATGCTGTCATGTGGGATAGTAAAGAGAGAACATAATCGGAAATGCTGTACCAAAATGACATGTTTTTTACGTCTTTGTCTTCAAGTCCAACTCAAGTCTGGGGTCAGTTGTTCACAAGTCCAAGTCAAGTCGCAAGTCTTTCTTTTTTTTTTTTTTTTTTTGCGACTTAAGACTTGAGTTTCCATCTCTGCTGTGTGGTAATGTCTGTCTTTATTTGCACACTTATTTATTGCCAAACCTCTTCATTCAGTGCATGAACATGTTCATTATTTTTTTTGCAATTATAAGTAAATAATGACAGAAGTTTCATTTTTGGCCTGAACTTTTAGAATGTTTAAATGTTTAGATGTTTAAATGAGATCCATTTTCTCATCAGGTCAAGGCCTTCTTGCAGTCTATGGATGGGGTCGTATTGGAGACCTACGGCAGCGGTAACGCCCCTGACAATGACGACCGAGCTGCTGGATGAGATTCGTAAAGCGACGGAAGGAGAGGACTCATCATGATCAACTGCACCTCAGTGCCTCCGGGGCACGGTCACAACCTCATACGCCACTGGCCAGGTATGGAGAGTTTGCTTAAAGGCACAATATGTATGATTTTTTTATTAAAATATCCAAAAAACACTAGAACAATGTTACATATTTTATATACATGTGTACTTGAATTATCCCAAATATTTCCAACAATGTTCAAATCCAAAGAACATCAGCAGTTTTAACCTAGTGTAACGGTCTGTGTCACTGAGTCGCCTGTCAACGACATCATATCCGTGTTACCCGTCGATTTCCAGTTTTAATTTCCATAGAAACTCACTTGTGACTGGATGAGCAACTGTTTGGATACTTTTCAATTCGACAGAAAGCCACTCATTGTTATATAGCTCAACACGGTTAGTCTTATTGTTTGAATCTCTTGTTTTCTTGATTTACCGCAAGTATAACATGTTTGTACCACGCCTCTGAGACAATGCTGTTTTGTCAAGTGGCTAACATAGCCACAGTAACAGTGATACAGCATTTTCTTCATTGTATAATATACTGTAAAATTAATGTATTTTAGTATGATTGTTTTGACCAAGTAAAAGATCGGTTGTGGAGGTGAAGACAACAAATCCCATGATTCCACGTTCCTTCACTGCCTCATCAAGCTACGCCTTTGTTTTTAATAAGTGACCTCTAGTGGCGAAAATTACACATTGTGCCTTTAAAGGCCTTATGTAGGGGCTTTCCAGCAGTGTGTAATTTAATATTCCCTCTCAGGCTCTGAGTGATGCCGGTTTGGTCGCTGGGTTTGATATGACCACAGAAGCCGCTCTTTCAAAACTCTCCTATGTGCTGGAAAAACAAGACCTCAGTACAGATGAGAAGAAGGAGGTATGGAAAATGTCTATTAAAAAATAAATTTAAACCACATTTGGGTCAATAACATACACATTACCTGTTACGATCACCAGCTGGAGTGCCCTTGAGGGCCACCAGGGGGCACTCCACTCCATCACAGACTGTTACCATCTATATTCTCCAGCATCCTTTGCCCTGTATCAGCACTGATTGTCTGCAGCTGTTTCACATTAGTTTGTTAGCCTTGTCTATAAAAAGCCTGGTTCATGCACTTACTCTTCGCAAAGCATTGTAAGTTTTATGTTACACTGCAACTCTAAGCCCTGGAATCCTGGTTTCCCATTGTCTTGGTTTTGATCTAATTCCTGTTTGCCTTGATTTTGCCTGTGTTTTCTGGTTCCCTGTCAACCTGGTGTCTATTTGGATTGTTTACCCTGTGTATGAGCTCTCGCATGTTTATTGGATTTGTCTTTGATTTTCCCTTTCATTAAATCTGTGTTTGGATCCTCATTCTGTGTCATCTGCAGTCTTGACACATTCAGAAGTTTGGAGTTGTAATAAATCTTGTATCACGGTTTCTACATAATACTAAGCAGCAGAACTGTTTTTAACACTGATAATAATAATAATAATAATAAATGTTTCTTAAGCAGCAAATCAGCATATTAGAATGATTTCAGAAGGATCATGTGACACTGAAGACTGGAGCTGAAAATAATCAGCTTTGCCATCACAGTTATTTTATATTAAACATTTATTTAAAATGTAATTTTTTAATATAATAATATTTACAATGTTACTTTTACAATGTTTACTTTTAAACCAATTTAAATCAGTATAGTGACTGCAACTTCTTTTTGCAAAAAATTTACCGACCCCAAACTTTTCAATTTATATGATGAAAAAAAAATAATTGAAAAATAATGATAATAATTATTACCCATTTTAAATAACTTAATCAAACATGTTATTTGTTCGTAAGATGCTGAAACGTGATCTGCGTGGTGAGATGACCACTGACCTGGACGGAGCAAAGCTTTCTCTCCGCGACAGTCGCTTTATTCAGGTCTTGGCCAAGTCCCTCAATGTTAGCTGTAACGAGGTAATGTAACATGCACTTTTCTGTTTCTAACTTTGTTTTGCACTTTAAACAAACGGGTGTGCGATAAATGAACAAAGAAATAAAAATAAATAAATGAAATCCCAGTTTTTCTTATTCATTGAATAAATGTAAGAATTTGAGACAAAACATTATGCATACATCTAATAAAAGTCCATTTAAAATAAATTTAAATGTAAAAGTTCATTTTTGTCACTGCTGTGAATTTACCACTGCACAGAATATGAATAATATTTTTGGTTAGTCAGCTGTCCATGACAGTCCTAACCAGCCAAGTTACAAAAGCACTCAGCTAAATATCGTCCAATTACTGTTTTCAGCAAAATCCCCCATTCACAAATCCTCGCCTGTGGCCTCATGGGATAGTAAAGTGTCCATCAAATGTGCACTTCAGAATCTCTTTTAAGTAGTTGGCCATGATGGTCGCCTTTTTTCCAACTACTATGTATTTGGATATACAGTACTACTCTTGGCTTACTGTTTTCACATACTATATAGTAGGGAAGTATTTGATTTCAGATGCAGTGACCTGTTCTTATAAATGGGTCATTGAATCATTCACTCGTTCAAAATCACTGAATCATTTTGTAACGAAACTGCTGTGTTTTGTACAGTGTACATAAGGAGCTTTCGCACCGGAGGAAAGTTTTCATAGTTATAACTTTTGGAAGTACTGGCTTTTCTTCGCACCGCAAGAATGATTTTAATTACAGGAACTCCTTTTGTTGGGACTAAATTAGCTCCTACTTCAGAGTAAGGTCAAACCCAGCACTATAGGATCTACCAGTGACGTAAGTGTATGCTGATTGGCTGAACGCATGCCATACTGTACATACTTACTCCACAGGTTACATATACTTTTACTCCCTAACACACAGAAAGCTAATTTTAACAGCGTTTATCTGTCGCCTTTGTCTGCAGCATTGTGTTCTTCTCTCAGTCTTGGTGATAATGTAGCATTGAAAGTTCTTGTAGGAGATTTTGTCTCTTAGCCCTCCTTTTTGCTCTTTAAGTCGCATAACTTATATACGTCTACATAATAAAATGGCTCTAGGGGAAATTCAGTTCAGGGATCACCCTGGTGGCTAGTTCCTATAACTACCTGGTGCGAAAGCCCCTATATAGTGTTCACTCCTACTCAGGTTTGGCGCACTGTATTTTAATGTAAACTATGATGATGTGATGAAGCATTCACAGGAGCTTGACGCCATACGGGATGCACTAACTCCCACTTTGGTCTGCGGTGCTGCTAAGATCGGAGACACTGACACTTTAAAGACAATAAGGGAAATGGTAAGATAACCTCTGTGGACACCCATTTTTGAAGATTAACACTACCTGTGAAAAGCAGAATCAAATAAATGCAGCCTAGTCCAAACTTTTTACAGTTTGCGATAGTGTATGCCTGCAACTTTTTTTGTTATTGAATATTTTTTATTTTAATAAAAATGGTCCAGGAGCATGCAAACAGGTCAGCTGTGCTGGTCAAATCAAGATAATGGGTTATGATTCATATCTTTCTATACAGGGCTCTGACTTGAACACGGCAGACTATGATGGCCGCTCTCCTCTCCACGTCGCTGCATGTGAGGGGCATCTGAATGTGGTGGAGTATCTGCTAAATCAAGGGGCCGATGTGGATGCCATAGATCGCTTTGGTCATACACGACTTCACAATGCTGAACACTTCAGGTAGTACTGGTTTAAGTGTCCAAATGCTTTTTGGGTCCACAGTAAAGTAATTGGCATAATTTCAAAGTTTTGACTCAACTATTTGCTGCATAATTTAAACAGACAGTCTTTAAGGCGATCTAGATCACTGATTTTAAACTGGGGGCTGCAAACCATCAATGAGTCACAGCAAGTCTGTTCTGATGCAACTCGCCACATAATCATTCATAGTTAGCATTGCATTTACTCACCCTCATTTCAAAACAACAGCTTTGCACCAATTCTGAGACAAAACTAATTTGTGACTTGATTATAAACATCAAATTGCATCTTAGGAAGTTATAAGTTTGTTTAAGTGATATTAATTTGAAACCCAGTACTTGTATTTAAAAGTGTAATCAAGCATTTTGCTTAAAAAAAATCCACTTGTTCTATCCTTCGTGGCAGAGGGAAAGATTCATTCAAAGGAGCGTTTATATTGAGATAGCCTTCGTCACACTGTTGAAACATTTGGCCTTTGAAAGATGCAGCCTCTGAATTGGGACACAGCTAATATGACCTTCTTTCTTCCATAAAACACAAGAGGTGACTTTTAAGGTGAAGTCAATTAAATATATGTGACTCTATATGTCATTTTTCTATGTCTATAGGCATGAAGAAATTGTTGAATTGCTAAAGAGGAATCGAGGTCATTTTTCCCAAGAGGACATGGTTGATGCTGGAAGCAGGTCTCATTTACATACACACATATACAGAAAAAAATAATTTGATGCCTTCAGTGACATTTTATTCTTATAACTGTATGAATACAAGAGATTATTTGATGCATTCAGTGTTGCATTGGCTATAAAGAAGATGCTTCCTGTAAACCAGGAGTGTCCAAACTTTGTCCTGGAGGGCCACTGTCCTGCAGAGTTTAGCTCCAGCTTGCCTCAACACACCTGCCTGAATGTTTCTAGAATGCCAAGTGAGATCTTAGCTGTGTTTTACCCTCATTCACTATTCCCCTACATTACTCCACTAATATATAATGTATTTGAAGCAGAGAACGAAAATGAGTCAGCGAATTCAGACACTGAGTGCTCCAGAAGGGAGACGTGGCAATTCATCCGGCATGACCACATGAGTACATCAGTTGTACACTCATTATTGCAGTGCATTGTGGGATTGAAGGAGTGCACTTGATAACATCCACTGTGGTTTCGGAGACCATTACAAAAGGCTGTTCCCTCAAATAGTGTCTTATTTAAGGGTATAGGGGACAATTTCAGTCACAGCCCTTGATTATCTGGTTTAGGTGTGTTTGAGCTAAACTTTGCAGGACAGTGGCCCTCCAGGAGCAGGATTGTAAACTTTTATTAATGGGATTTTCTCACATTTAGCCACTAGACGTGAGGATTATCTCAAGAACAGTGTGTAGAGAGCTTCATGAAATGGGTTTCCATGGCCGAGCAGCTGATCCAAGCCTTACATCCCCAAATTCCTAAGAGAAGTTTATATTCAACACACATTTGACAATAAAGAATTTTCAAGAGAATACATTATGATGTACACATTGGAAATGAAAGATAAACACGTTTTACACAAATTTTAAACTGGTGTGCTGTTAACTGACCTGGCTATATAGCCTAGATTTTATGATGTAATCAGTCACCATGGATTCCAAAAGAAAAAGTGTGGAAAGCGCGGCCACACCGCATTCTCCTCCTTTTTCACAAGCACTTGTGCTCCTGTCTGTTGTTGCTATGCAACCATGAACTGCTTTCCACGATGACGAGGAAGTTTTGGCAAGTTTTAGCTTTACTACTAAATATATTTATGGAGATGAGATAAAAACCACCCTGTACAGCTATGATCAGCTGTTCGGCTGAGCTTTCAATGTTTTGTTACGGAAAGGCCGGAGCTGATCGCTTTGTTATTATTGGCCGGAGCTGATCGCTTGGCAGATATTATGTGTCCCCGTGCCTATCCGCCATTTGTCCGACAAACAAACCAGGTGTAGTAGAATAAATTCAGCGATTAACTTGAAAAATAGTGAAAAGGTTCTTGAATGGGACTTGCAATGCAGACAGCAGGTACTCAAAAAGATATACATGAGACCAAAGACATGGGCACAGAAACCTCTTTATTAGTTTTATTTACTTTACTATATTAATCTTTTATTACTGAATGTGACGTTCACGCCCGTCCTTAGTGGGTTAAAAGGTGGTGATGATTATAGGGGCCCTCATTGCCCAGGGCCCACACTAAAGCCAGTAGTTATGCTTAGGGTGACCAAATGTCCTGTTTTCATGTCCTGTCCTGGCTGTCCTGGTTGTTTTTTATAAAGTGATGAAAATGTCCTGGTTTTCATTGGACCATTAAATTGAGATCGAGATTTTCCGTTTCTGAGATTTTCGGTTTCCGAAGGCGGAGCATAATATAGTTTCACAGACATGCGCGATTGCACGTCCAACTGAGAATATTAGTTCACATTGTATCTCAAGACATTAGTGGATTATTCCATAAAGGTAACTATATTCTCAGCGTCGCGGCTGACTTATGCCTAAACTACAGTTGTTTATTTCTAGGTAACAGTTTATAATGTTTTCATTAGTATGCATGATTTGTGCAGTCATCTGTAACTGAATAACAGATTTGTGTAACAGCAGAGCAATCTTCAGCTATCATCTACAATGAGTTCAGCTCCTCATGCTCTTCCTTTGTACCTTGCGATGTACTGATAGGCCTATATACATTTCTTTATAACTTTCATGCTTATTTGTTAAGCAACAAAAAACTGCTGGGAAAGATCAGCTGTACAGCAAAATATAGAAGGGCAAACAAGGAGGATGAGGAAGAAAAACAGGATGAAGAGGAAAACGAGGATGAAGAAGAAAAGTATTAGAAAAATAAATAACTAATAAATAACTAAAAAAATACCTCTGCTATATTAGCAATCCAAATTTAACAAAAATAGATCTCACAAACTTACAAAAAATATCTATATCTTTACAGAAGAGACATTATTTCTATCATTATTTCATTCATTACTTTTGAAACTTGTCATAATAAAACATGTTAAGTAACCTCTGAGAACATCTGAATTTGTGTCTTTGGTTATAGGTAGTATTTTGTAATATAACAATTCTCTATCCATACAGAGGCATACTTTAAATGTGTTGAAATTATAAGGCATCTTTGAGTAAACTTCGAGCATCACTTGAGTATCTCGGGGCCGAGTGTTCTGGTTTTTGGTAATCAAAATATGGTCACCCTAGTTATGCTCCTACTCTTATTAATCATTGTAATATATTCATTTGTATGCCTGAGAGTTCAATAAAAAACACAAAAACATGCAATTTAGTTATCAAATCATTTAAATGTTACTGGATACACTTGCGATTGTGAAGTGAAATCTGAAAGGTGAATATTAATTATTGAATTTTTAATCATGAAAATGTGTGTGAAATGTTTGGAATTGAAATATTCACAGCTTAAATATACAACCATGTTAAATTTCATGGTTAATGCAAAGTATTTTTTTTTTTTTTTTGCAATTAGTGAAATTCAACAAGCTTTTTTGTTTCAAAAACATTTGGCATTAATTTCCTTCATACACAATGTCATATTCTGCAAAGATTCTCAGTAGATCTTCTTCTTCAAGTCTTGCTTTCAGACCCTGAATATTCCAGGACAGAATTCTGGTGCTGAACTAGAAGACGTCTGAAGAGCCTCAAGCTTGTGCCAGACTGCAGCTTTGACTTTCCAACCACCAAAGATCCTCTGACTCCAGCTAATTCTCTCTCATCAAGACAACATCAGCAAAGTTCAACTGGAGCCTCAACAAACTGCATCAGGACAGTTTTACTCAAATGGGTTGAGACATGCGCGTATCAAACTTAATCTCATTATTTGATACATTAAGGCACACTATGTAAGTTTTCGCCGCCAGAGGTCGCATTTTCAAAACAATTACAAAGATGAAGCTTGATGACACTATGAAGGAGAGATGTCATTTTCACCAATTCACAAATAATGTTCACGGATGAGGTAATGAATTGGTTTTTGTATTACCTATACGTTTGATCACACTATTTTATGTCATCGTAATGAATTATATGCAAGGAACATGAAATTTAATGCTATTAGTCTGTTACTGATATGTGACTATTTGTTAAATGATTTGGTTGGTTAATGCTGTGCAGTTTTAAGTGTTTAAAACAATCATACTAAAAATGAATTTGAAAGAACCCACAGTATTTGCAAGTAATGGCTAAATATTTTTGTGCAACACAATACTGTATTTAATTTCACTGCCATAGACGTGGTCACCAAAAAGCATTACTTAAGTACAAACAAACTGCAAAATAACTGTATGTGTACAATAAATAATGTATATTTGCTTACCTGTCTATTAAAACATGTGAGAGCAGAGTCTCTGTCAAGTCCAAGTTTGTTCTCCTTCAGCTCGAAAACGCCACTCCAATATTGATCCTTGTTGTGGAATAATCTGCCTTTAGAAATCAGGTTAGCCCTTTCCCTGACTACTTTTAAGTCTCTCCTAAAAACATAGGCTTATAATTAATCTTCTTCTATGGTTTTTGCCTTGTTTTTATGCTGTTAAGTGTCTGTAACGAGGTTAGTAGATATGGGAAGAAGGAGGCGGGAACCGGCGAACATTCAACAGAACTTTAATCCAAAATAAACAAAGAACAAAACGAAAGTAATGCCGGCAGACCCTCACGGACGTCTGCCGGCCACACAAACATAATAAACCATAAAATAAAGTCCAGGCCTGGTCCTCTCTCGTCCTTCACTGATGTCGCTCCTCCTTTTATGCCTCCGGAGCTCCTCCGTGAGAGACTCGAGGCCGGCACGCCTCGCAGGTGACGCTCATTATCACTCGCGTCACCGGCCTTGCGCCGTTCCCTCACGGCTCTCGCCCGCCCTGGTCGCCACAGTGTCTATACCTTATTTTGTTTTTTGTTTTAAACTGTTTTAAAGTGTTGTTGATTCTATCTCTTTTACTTTACGTCTTCCTTCTGAACTTCTGCAGCACTTTTGGTCAGTAGTGTGTCTGTTTTATTAGTGCTGTATAAATAAACTGAACTTGAACTTACATATTGTGCCTTTAATCGTCCCTACCCCTTTTAAACTAGGGTGTGTTAAAACTAAGAAACTGACGATTTCTCTAAGCTGTTGATCTGCTGAATTTCAAACAATGTTATAACTTCTTGCTTTCCTGTATTCAGCTTCAGCTCTTTCTTTCCCTTGGTTAAATGTTTAGTCTAGTTAATAAAGTCTTGTTCATGTCACACATGAAGTTGTCTGTGTTTTATGCTCTTATACTGGAGTCTCTAATCATGCAGATCCTGACTACAAGCTCTGAGTAGTATTGTAAAGTAAGATTGTTATTTCCCATAACCTAACATTAAACATTTCGTAGAATTAATAAACAATTAATACTGGGCGTCTGCTGGATGAACAGGTTAGTTGTATTAATTCTGTTATATCAAGTAATTCTATTAACTGATTGCAAGATTATTTAATCTTACATTTATTGTCCCGATTCGTGCCTCATTCTCAGTTTGTCTTTTTCACTCATTGAATGCATAGGCCTATGGGAAAAAACAAAACCTCCTCCCAGACTTACTTCAGTACAGGGCTTTTAAACATGTTCAGGGGGCGGTGTAACAATTGTCCAATGATATAGGAATGTGGTACATATAGAAAAACAAGTCTAAATATGGTCAACATCTGGTCCAGTGCCCCTGCCTGCCTTGAGCTCCAGTAAGGCCTAAAAAGTAGGGACCCTTCTTGGCTGCTTTCCAAGAAACACACACACATACAGTACAGTCCAAAAGTTTGGAACCACTAAGATTTTTAATGTTTTTAAAAGAAGTTTCGTCTGCTCACAAAGGCTACATTTATTCAATTAAAAATACAGTAAAAAACAGTAATATTGTGAAATATTATTACAATTTAAAATAACTGTTTTATATTTGAATATATTTCACAAAGTAATTTATTCCTGTGATGCAAAGCTGAATTTTCAGCATCGTTACTCCAGTCTTCAGTGTCACATGATCCTTCAGAAATCATTCTAATATGATGATTTGCTGCTCAATAAACATTTATGATTATTTTCAATGTTGAAAACAGTTGTGTACTTTTTTTTTCAGGATTCCTTGATGAATAGAAAGAACAGTGTTTATCTGAAATCTAATCTTTTGTAACATTATAAATGTCTTTACTGCCACTTTTGATTGATTTAATGCATCCTTGCTGAATAAAAGTATTCATTTCTTTAATTTCTTTTCAAAAAAATAAAAATAAAAATTCTTACTGACCCCAAACTTTTGAACGGTAGTGTATAATGCTACAGAAGCTTTGTATTTCAGATAAATGCTGTTCGTTTGAACTTTCTATTCATCAAGGAATCCTGAAAAAAAAAGTACACAACTGTTTTAACATTGAAAATAATCATAAATGTTTCTTGAGCAGCAAATCAGCATATTAGAATGATTTCTGAAGGATCATGTGACACTGAAGACTGGAGTAACGATGCTGAAAATTCAGCTTTGCATCACAGGAATAAATTACTTTGTCAAATATATTTAAATAGTACACAGTTATTTTAAATTGTAATAATATTTCACAATATTACTGTTTTTTACTGTATTTTTAATTGAATAAATGTAGCCTTTGTGAGCAGACGAAACTTCTTTTAAAAACATTAAAAATCTTAGTGGTTCCAAACTTTTGGACTGTACTGTATACATTGTGTACATTAAAACCAGATGTGTGACAAAACCATAACAACTAGTTTCCGTTCTACCCTTGCATCCGTGAAGACCAGGTGAGAGAAAACAGAGAGAAACAGGGAAAGAAAAGTCAGGCTGATAAGAATATCTATCACTGATCCAAATATTTATGAGTTATAATTAATTATTCATATTTTCCTTGAGCTAAATTGCTACACTAAGTAAAAAAATAATTACTAATGTACATTTTTATCATAATTTACAGAAAACAAGCAATGTTTCTTTTCTATTTAATAAAGACAAACAACTGAAACTACTTGACTTTTTTTTTTTTTAATGAACATTTTGAATCTCTACACACATCTCACATGTGGTTATCCTCGGGTGTGTTCCCCCTTCTGGTCCCTACTACAACAAGGACACAAGGACGCAGTGTTGAAGCCCATCGACTCGAGATCCTACAGTGTCTACATGGATTCTGTGTTAATGTGCAACAAAGTCTCTTCTGTGTGAGTCAGTCACAGTCAAATCACCCAGTAGCTCAAGACCCGTCACACACTGAAGCTAAGCAGGGTTGAGTCTGGTCTGTGGATTCAGGGAACAGTGATTATTTTGCACATACCCCACTCCAACACTGTCTTCATTTTCAGATTTTTTTACTTTTATTTAAGTTTTTCATTTCAAAAGCATTTCTAAATTCAGTTTATATTTCCAACAAACAAAAATACAAGCCAAAACAAGTGGTGAAAATCCTGAGCTACTATCAAATCCAAACATTATCATTTCTAACTTTCTTTCTCTATGTGCTGATGTACATCTCTAAAAGCTGACACATGGACAATACTCAAACTAAACTGAAATATAATACAGATATATGAATGCACATAATAATAATAATTTGCTGTCAGTTGGTAACAGTCTGTTTGTGAGCCACCAAGAGGCAGTTTTATGTAACTTCAGCAGCTCTGTGACCAAAATCATGAATCTTATTGGTTTGTCAGTATTTTTCACAGTGCAGTGAAGAGATGACATCACTTCTGTAAAAACAATGAATGACACATGAGTTACTGTTGTTGTTTTCATAAAAGTACATTTACTCCTTTTTACATGTAGGTATATTTTAGTCAGAGTTATTGCTCTTCATCTGCTTGAGCTCATTCTGTAAAGTTGAACAGAGACTCGCTCGCTCTCAGGACAAGCATTTACAGGGTTAGTTCACCCAAAAATGACATTTCTGTCATTAATTCCTCGCCCTCATGTCATTCTACACCAGTAAGGTTTATGACTCAACTATATAATCAACACTTTCAAGGTCCAGAAAGGTACTAAAGACAGTCATGTGGCTGCAGTGGTTCAACTTTAATGTTGTGAAGTGATGAGAATACATTTTGTGCGCAAAAATAACAACTTTATTCATCAATCTCTTCTCTTCTGTGTCATTCTCATGTGTTGTTTACGTCCAGCGCTTCCAGATTCTACATCAGAACTCTGACTCATTACTGGCCAAAGCTGGTCACATGATCAGCATGTGTGTGATGCTGACCAATAATGAGTCGACGTTCTGGCGTAGAACCTGGAAGCGCTCGACGTAAACAACATTCTTCTCGGATTTCATCAAAAATATCTTAATTTGTGTTCTGAAGAAGATGAATGAAGGTCTTACAGGTGTGGAACGACATGATGGTGAGTAATAAATGACAGAATTTTCACTTTTTCAGATTTAATCTCAAGATTCCAAGACAGTTTTATAAGTATTTGCAGATTCAACCATGGATAAGTTGTGACTCTCACTGGAGTGATCTAGAATAGAGGCGATTCTGATGAATTCAGCGACACTAAGAAGGAAAAGTGAGCGCTGTTAGACCATCATGATTCTCCCTTGACTTAAAGATGTGGCAAACGGACCTTGAGTGTAACTTTGATGAAGTCCAGTGATGCTCTATATGTAAGATTGTTTTTACCTCAATATCCTTTAACAAAATTACAGGACAGAATTAAATTCCTCACCTCACTTTCAGTAAAACGTATCCAAATATATCACCTATAGGTGGATCAATCATGCAATTATATCAATTATTTCTTCTGGGAATGTAGAAAACAAACATTTTTGGGAAGAGGTTTTACCCATCATTGGTGGATATGCTTTAAAAACTGCATGATCATATTTTTGACCATAGCTGAAACTGTATTTTTTTCTTATAAATGTAATTTCTACTGTTATTAGTTATTTACTTTTAATATTATGACCATAATTGTTTTTTGTTCTTTCTCTTTTCTTCTATATAAAAGCATCAAAACTAATAAAAACACACTAGAAAAAAGATGAAGTGCATGTGAAAAGCCTTTTCTTGGCACTGGGTGAAAATGCAGTAGTTGAATTAGCAATAAAAAGAAAAAACATTCTAGATTGTACTTTTCTTCAACTATAAATCAGCACAAAGTTATTATTTAGTGCTCTTGAAAGTTGAACAACAGCTGATTAAAGTCTCATTTTATTGCTGGGCATTTGTCATTACAATCAACACAACTAGACAATAATTCATGTTAAAAGATTTATTAGGAAGCAAAAGCTGTATCAGTGTTTGTCCACTAGAGGACAGAAGAGATCAGACATTAAGATCAGCAGTACAGCAATATTCATCAATCACATGCTTATGAAAAAATAATACAACACAAGAAACAACAACACCATGTGGTATCATGTCACTAAATATTAGATCTGAACAAAAACTTTTTTTTTTCTTTTTTTTTGGAGAAGTACAGTAAGGCGTATGTACTTTAAGTGCTTCAGCATGAATATAAAGGCACTATAAATTCAAATATTCATTAATAACATGCTTCTAAAAAAAATAATAAAACAAGATACAACACCACAATAGTATACAAAATGTATTTTTCCATTTTTCTTTTTTTGTGAGAAGTACAATAAGGCTACTTTTAAGTTCTTCAGCATGAATATAAAGTCACTTTAAATTCAAATCACATTTACAATCAGACATGAAGATTCACTTCACATCATATCTTTGATATATTCAAGCATAAATACATCATATAGCAAAAAAAGCCACATATTTAAAACTTAAAAGAAATGTATATATATAAAAAAGTCAACTTAAGTAGTTGGTTATTATTATTATGTTTACAATAATATTGTCGCTGAATAACACTGAATGGTTGAAGCTGTTTGTCTCAAACACACTAATGAATTTCTACACATGAAGAGAAGGTCATGTGACCTCAAAGACATGTGATTAGTTCTGAACATGAGCGTTAATCTGGCACTGGTGTTAATTACATAAAACATCAAATTCAGATGATGTGGTAAAACATCTTATGAAAATCATATTCCTCAAACTCACTGTTGATAATCACACAGTCAAAGCTGTGAGACTCACACTAGTATTGTGTTAATAGAGGTACAGGTGTGAAGTGTAACATTATTAAATTATATAAGAAAGTGTTTGATTACTGTGTTTCTTGGTTCATATAAAACCACATACGCTTTTCACATGCAGGTTCATCATCTCAACAGACACGGTTCATTTCTCACTGTAACTGGACGGATTCTAGAGGATTATGAAAGCAGAAATGTGTTTTTGTTGTTGAAGCTGAAGTGTTGATGATGTCACAGTGATTGACACTGGTGGGCGTGTCTAATCTCACTAAAGTAATGATGATGTCAGAGTGACTGACACTGGTGGGCGTGTCTAATCGCATTAAAGTGGACTATCCTGCTCATTCACTCCATCCAGATCCTCTGCTTTCAGCAGCGGCATTTCTACAGTCACTGATTCATTCTCTCGTTTTTCTGTGGAGTCCGTCAGAAAATAAACAGACAATGACAAATTAAAAGAGATGTACTGATCTGGATTCAGTCATATGAGACATCAAAACTAAAGTCAGTCATTTACATGTATAAAATCATTTAACACAGACTGTCAGAAGTTCATCTCACTTATTTGACAAGTTCAGTCTGGTTTAAGCTCTTTTCTCACAAATGAACAACATATTTATTGTAATTATGAACTCAAGCATCTACTAAAATAAGCAACTAAAATATAAAGTTCATTTAAACTGTTTGAAATCTGAAAGAAAAACTAAACTGAATAAAAACTAAAGTGAATGAAGCCACATCTCACACATCAAATCATGATCAGGCTTTAAATATATTCAGCACAAATGACAGAATCTCACCCTTCATCAATGGTTTCCTCTCCTCTTCATCTGTGACAGCTGCACATAGAAACAAAGAAATACAAGGAGAATGTTGCCATTAGACCAAGTGTGTTTTTGTACCTAAAAACAATGAATATGTGTTTGACATTTCTACATATGCATCATTCAGATGCTGATTTATCAGTGTGAAACAGACAAGGACAGTTTGCAGTTTCTGGCAAGAATAAAACAATACACATTTGTGCTTCATCTACAGATCACTGATATAAATAATGCTGAAGCAATTCACTGAGGTGATGCAGCAACTTAAATCATTCTGAAACTTTAATCATTAATTCAGCATTTTATACAGGGTGAATTCAGGTTGATTGGGACACTTTTTACCATTGAGATGACTTGGAAAAAGTGTCTCAATCAAAATCAAACCTCAGATGAACAACACCACATGACATATCACACTGTCATTATTTATTTTAAAAGCAGGTATGTAGGATTTTTAGACTAAAATATCCAAAAACCACTAGAGCAGTGTTATAGATTTTGTTGACTTGTGTACATTATCCCAAATGAATATTTAAATCCAGAGAAATAAGCGTGTCCATACGTCGCATACCAATGACATCATACCTGCGTTACCCTTGGTTTCCGAGGGTATTTATTTGTAGAAACCATGGAAACACCAGAGACGCTTAAATATATTTTGTGTTTTATTAGACAGGTGAACAACTGTTTGGATACATTCATCAACAGAAAACTGATCAATGGTATATGGCTCAACAGTCTTATTGTTTAAATTTTATTGCAGTGTTCAACAAGTGTCTCATAGCAGCCGCCGAGTGAACGCTCAGAGCATTATAACAACTTTCAACACACAAATGTATCTAATATGATAAACAGAGCTACGTTACTACACATTAGGGATGGGTATCCTTAAGGTTTTAACGGTATTACTACTCTTACCGATACTGCTTATCGGAGAAAGAAACCACTTTTTCTTTAATGGCTACCAACACGTAGCCTATAGTACAGTACAGAGAAATTTCACGTGTGAATTACCAATTCAAATGTGAACAAAAATAAAAGCAATTAAATGTGTTGTTATAATTAAAAGATGAAAATTAAAATGATGGGTAATAATAGAGTATGACAGATTTTTTACGACCCTGTCCCTCAAAATGACGGACAAAGTTACAGTCTAACGCAACCTCTGGTCAGCAGTGTCACTGTCCGGAGCAGAAGGGGGCGCTAATGCACCAATAAGCTGGATGCCAACCGCCGTAAAACAGGAAAGAAGAAGCAGCAGCGTCACTTGTCAACAGACAGAAGAGAAGACAATGCTGAATAAAGTTGTAGTTTTTGTTATTTTTGGACCAAAATGTATTTTCGATGCTTCAAAATCTTCTAACTAACCCACTGACGTCACATGGACTACTTTGATGATGTTTTTATTACCTTTCTGGACATGGACAGTCTACCGTACACACATTTTCAATGGAGGGTCAGAAAGCTCTCGGACTAAATCTAAAATATCTTAAACTGTGTTCCGAAGATGAACGGAGGTCTTACGGGTTTGGAACGACATGAGGGTGAGTCATTAATGACATCATTTTCATTTTTGGGTGAACTAACACTTTAAGTTTGGGTTTAGGGAGGAACAAACCAGCGCAGCTGTGAAGAGAATGAAGTGTGCTAGACGAAATGCGGCTAGTTTTTAATAGTTTTACCTCAGATATCTTCTTTCTGACGATCCTTGAAAGCAAACATCGAAATCAAAAATAAAAGTAGCTTAATATCAAAGCACAGGCCTAAAGTGTAAGCAGACGTTTAGTTGTTTAGTTCTCTCATCCATCGTCATTATTAGGCTTTCATGTGAGCGGCTGCGCGCGCTGTAGCTCCTCTGCATGAGCGCGATCTCTCTTCTGGATTGTGAAAGCAAAAATGCATCAGACAAATTCCCTAATATTATTGCATACATAGAAATAATAAATGAACGTGTCTTTTCTTAATAATTTCTCCAGTACCGATAGCAGAACCGTTAACGTCAGAGCTTATTGATACACCGGTCTTTCAAAATTTAGCCCCGGGGTCAATTTAATACTGGGTGTCGGTACTCATCCCTACTACACATACACGTGACCAGAAGAAGCAGAAGTGACAACTGCGGCATAATAAAAGCTCCACTGCTCTCAAGACGTGTGTCGCACTCGTCTCTCATTAGCAATCACTCCAGCGGTCTCGTTCTGCCTCAACGGCTTTCAGCCACACTCTGCTTCATATTACAGTAATGTTAAATCTTAAATACATTTGCTCATCCATGAGTCCTGGCCCGATTCTTATCCACCAGCTGTAGACATGAAGACAACACCTCCCATGATTCAGTGAAATCAAGGAGTCATCGAGCTTCACCTTTGTTTTGAATGAGCGACCTCTAGAGGCGAAAACTACATAGTGTGCCTTTAACAAAAACTAGGAGAAAATGAAGAAGCCATGGGGGAAAACTAAGGACACTCTTACTGTAACATAGGAATCAGGGTAAGTAATGGTCATCAAGTGACTTTGATTAACTGATCAACAGCACATGTGATCAACTCTATAAAAGCAGGATAGAAGATTATTCACAAGTGGAAGCTATTTGAAACAGTCACCAATCTTCCCAGGAGTGGACGTCCCAGCAGATTCTCCCCAAGATCAGACCGTGTGATGCTCAGAGAAACCCAACAGAGACACCTCAGACTCTACAGGCCTCAGTTAACATGATAAATGATAAAGTTCATGACTAACAATTCAATGGCCTGGAGTCAATAATTCTGCTTATGCTACAGTTATCACACCTCAAGACACTGTTCTGATGGTGTATTTCAAGACATCTGTCAGGTTTTTGTCCTTAAAACACTCTAATTTCTTATGCATCTCTTCCCAAGCCTCAGTTGCTAATTCCAAAACATTATTTCAGAACTATAACAGAGACTCGAGCCTTGATAACAGAATAATACCGTTAATACAGTTATTAACACAAATACAACACAGTTAGAGAGAGAATTAGCCTAGACTTAGCCTGAGTCTGTGCGTCTCTGACAGTAGTGTCTCTACTAATAGTGAAACTGTAAGTTTATCTACCTCAAGAACTGCAGTTATTACCTCACTGGTGAGAAATGTCATGAAGCTTTTAAACAGCTAAACTATTTTACTGATTAATTCACCAGAGCAGCGCTGACGACACATTTCTGTGCGAGTGTGTGTCCGTACTGTATGTGTGTGTGTTTGAAAGAGAGAGAGAGAGAGTATACACTTTCAGGACACAATAAAACGTATTTTTGTGGCAAACCATGACAATAATTTGTCGTTTTCATACTCTTGTTTACTATATCCATTAGCTTGGTCGGTGCCGCTGTGGGTTTTGTTTATTTTGCAGATGAAGGCTGTAAGGACCAATTGAGATAACTGAAAACATTTGAAGTGTTATGGAGCAAAGAACAAAAGAAAATATTTTGAAAAATGTTTGGTCCAAACATTGTATACAATGTATACCAATGTATACAAAAGGGGACATTCTAAGTATATAAACATGAGGAGCTGCTCCTTTTTTTTTTTTGGAGCTTTGAAGTTTCGTTTCCCCAGACTTTTAATGGATGGACAGAAATCTTGTGATGAATAAAAGTCTTGTGGGTTCGGGACGACATGAGGACATTTTTTTAATGAATTATCCTTTAAGAACGACACAATTCTGATCTAAAATAAAATCATAATTACAATGAAAGTAAATATTTCACTCACCAGAAACAGTAACAGTGAATAACTTGAATGAGGCTTTGCCATTTCTGATGATCTTTAGTTTGTATTTTCCACTGTGGTCAGGTTTGATTCTCTTGATGGTGAGATCTCCAGTCTGACGATTCAGATCCACTTTGTCTTTAAATCTATCATCACTGTCCCCAGTCTCTTCTTCACACTTCTCTTCTGTGTTTTTAGCTATGAGACGGTTATCATCTCCAAACATCCAGAATATCTTATCTCCTGTCTGTATTTCAGTATTGGCACGTAGAGTCACATCTGCCCCCTCCATCACTGACACTGACTTCTCTTCATCTGTCAAAGAAACAGAAAAATACAGAAGAGAAATCAGAAGCAGAAAACCAACAGCAGCAGAAATAAACAGAAGAAACATTGTCATATCACACCTGACATACTGGATCACAAACACATCATTTACTCTATTTTAAGATGAAAAGAGCTCAACTTGTCATTGTAGAAATCTGAATGTAAGTATAAATCTCTACACCTCATGTGTGTTTGACTGATGAAACTGTGTTGAACTCCAGTCTGTGTTTCTAAGAGTAAAAATCCACTCAAATGACATGAAATATGAGTGTGTTGAATTGTGTTTGTGTGAAGAAGCACTTCTGAATGTTTGATTTGTGATCAGATAATGACTGTACTGCAGTTCAATAATGATCAGGAATAATGAGGAGGATTGTGACTGATAAAGTTGATCAACCAATCCTGCAGACAGAAGCAACACAGTCTGTGTGAAGAACAGTTTCAGAACAGACAACAGCATCTGAAAGAAGACTGTCTGAAGCTGCTTCATTGAGGAACCACATCTGTCTGAAACACCACAAACCAGCTCTGACTAAATACATTCATAAAGTAATTCATTATTATTCAATTCAAATTAATTAATCTGAAACTGCCTGTATTTACAGTTGACTTCATGAACAAATACCACATGATCTTTCTGAGTCTTACAGCTTTGATAAAATAGAGACACATTTGAACACATTTTCAGTCAAGAATGATTGAACTCTGTCCATTAATTCCTCTAGAAGGTCTTGATCCTGACATTACAGTGTGTTGATTTCTACATCAGTATATACAGTGGGTACGGAAATTATTCAGACCAGCTTAAATTTTTTTCACTCTTTGTTATATTGCAGCCATTTGCTAAAATCATTTAAGTTAATTTTTTTCCCTCATTAATGTACCCCATATTGACAGAAAAACACAGAATTGTTGACATTTTTGCAGATTTATTAAAAAAGAAAAACTGAAATATCACATGGTCCTTAGTATTCAGACCCTTTGCTCAGTATTTAGTAGAAGCACCTTTTGATCTAATACAGCCATGAGTCTTTTTGGGAAAGATGCAACAAGTTTTTCACACCTGGATTTGGGGATCCTCTGCCATTCCTCCTTCACACTAAAAACTCCTGGGTCAAAAATAACCCATAATAGGTTATTTTTGACCCAAATCCTGGGTTAAAAAGGGACCAACTAATTTCTGGGTAATTTCAACCCAGAAAAATGGGTTATTCTTTACCCTAACCCTTTTTGACCCAAATTCTGGGTTAAATACCTGACCCAAATGTTGGGTTAAAAATAACCCAACATTGTAGTTAATATAACCCAACTTCTGGGTCAAAAGAACAACCCCAATAACTGGGTTGAAATAATCCAGAAATTATTATTATTATTATTATTATTATATATTATTATTTCAGAAAATAAAACTTCAGGCACTTACACACTTCAAGAACTTTTACATTTTTATTGCATTAAATTACACACTGTAATAACATTAGAAAAAATAGAAAAATAAACAACTCGTTCTCTCTAAAACATTTGACAACATTCAATAACTGGACTGAACTTGAGGGACAATATTTTTGATAGTGTCCTCATCTAAGAGAAGAAATGCCTTCTCATCTATGTCTTCACCTGAAAGACAGAAAACAAGACAACATGAGTATTGTTAATAAGTCGAGACAATTGTGAACCACTCACCAGACACTCTTTGATTATCAAGCTAACAAATAATCACTTTTAAGGGAATGCTATTTTTTTTTTTTTTTTTTTTTATAAATAACATGGCCCAATTTGCTAATTAACTAATGTGGTTCTTTTGCAGTATTACTCATTTTTGTGAATGACAGTCTATACTGTCTATCTTTTCTTTCATTAACAAGTGTAATTATGACATTAATGCAAAGGTGAATATCTGGTCCATTATTATGCATAACAGCTTAAAGACAAGGCACAAGTATCTTTTAAATATAAGGGTTATTATACATATGCATTCCCCACTGTATAAGAAGTTGTGACAGTCACAAAATCTTGCACTGACACATTTAAGCCATATTAAAGAAAATGTTCAGGTATAGAGAGATGATATGAGGGCAGTTAGTAACCTCAGTGTGAAATATTAAAGCATATGCATGCATGTGTAACATTTCCCTGTTGACGTAAAACACTTCCATCGTGCAGCTCTTCTATCAGGAGTCGAGCTCGCGAGTATATAATGAGCGCGGCCGGTGTGAGTTGTCTAAGACGCGACGCGGCGCGGACCTTAAAGGGGGTCGCACACCGGATGAGAAGCGTATTTAAAATTCAAACACATTATTCTCTCTGAGTGTACACACACCTTTTACAGTCTATGACACACACCAGCGGCGCCATTCGGCGTCTGTTCGCGGCGCCCAGCAACGGTTCAGGACCTTGTTCAAAATCCTTCAGCGCCATGTACATAGTCTTTTATTAAATTTACACTTATTTGTCTCAAATCGTCATTAATGTATGTAACTTACTGACTTCACCATGTGCTGCAATATAAATTTAGTTTTACATTAATTTACAGAAATCAGCTACTTGAATGAAAATCTATGATGTTATTGGATTTTCAGGTGGTATTTTAAAATCATTCATTTAACGGACGCTAAAAAGTGTTCAGACTGTGTTTTAATTATTCAAATTTGGCTGGGTGGTTAACAACACTTTCTTCTTTAGTCTGACAAACTCAAAACACATTTATTTTGACTTTACACAGACTTTAAACTAGTTAGGTGTTGTCGCGATATCCGCAGGCGGCTACATGCTAACCACAGAATTACCACGGTAAGCCATGGTCATTTTTTTCAGCAAATGGTGCTAAACTAGCAACGGGGACATGGACACAGAACAGTTTCCGTTACATTGAGACTGAAAATACTTGCTTACCTTGAATATGCAATGAAGCTGCACCGAAGAAGCCCAGGCCAAAACGGATCGAGCGCGTTCAAGTTCAAGTGACGGTTGTTTCAAACGACTGTTGTGAGAAAATTCCAGAACAACAGCGGGGGGCGGGGGAAGGGGCGTTAACCCAGAACATGGGTTACTCTTTGAAAAATAACCCAGAAACCTAAACAACCCAGGAATTGGGTCAAAATATTAGCCCTATAACCCAGAAAATGGTTACTCTAAGAAAAAATAACCCATAATTTTATCCCAAAACATATAACCCAGAAAATGGGTTAAAGAAATAACCCAGGAGTTTTTAGAGTGTTGCAGATCCTCTCCAGTTCTGTCAGGTTGCATGGTAAACGTTGTGGACAGCCATTTTTAGGTCTCTCCAGAGATGCTCAATTGGGTTTAAGTCAGGGCTCTGGCTGGGCCATTCAAGAACAGTCACAGAGTTGTTGTGAAGCCACTCCTTCATTATTTTAGCTGTGTGCTTAGGGTCATTGTCTTGTTGGAAGGTAAACCTTCGGCCCAGTCTGAGGTCCTGAGCACTCTGGAGAAGGTTTTCGTCCAGGATATCCCTGTACTTGGCCGCATTCATCTTTCCCTCGATTGCAACCAGTCGTCCTGTCCCTGCAGCTGAAAAACACCCCCACAGCATGATGCTGCCACCACCATGCTTCACTGTTGGGACTGTATTGGACAGGTGATGAGCAGTGCCTGGTTTTCTCCACACATACCGCTTAGAATTAAGGCCAAATGTTCTATCTTGGTCTCATCAGACCAGAGAATCTTATTTCTCACCATCTTGGAGTCCTTCAGGCAGGCTTTCATGTGTCTTGCACTGAGGAGAGGCTTCCGTCAGGCCACTCTGCCATAAAGCCCCGAATGGTGGAGGGCTGCAGTGATGGTTGACTTTCTACAACTTTCTCCCATCTCCCGACTGCATCTCTGGAGTTCAGCCACAGTGATCTTTGGGTTCTTCTTTGCCTCTCTCACCAAGGCTCTTCTCCCCCGATAGCTCAGTTTGGCCGGACAGCCAGCTCTAGGAAGGGTTCTGGTCATCCCAAACATCTTCCATTTAAGTATTATGGAGGCCACTGTGCTCTTAGGAACCTTAAGTGCAGCAGAAATGTTTTTGTAACCTTGGCCAGATCTGTGCCTTGCCTCAATTCTGTCTCTGAGCTCTTCAGGCAGTTCCTTTGACCTCATGATTCTCATTTGCTCTGACATGCACTGTGAGCTGTAAGGTCTTATATAGACAGGTGTGTGGCTTTCCTAATCAAGTCCAATCAGTATAATCAAACACAGCTGGACTCAAATGAAGGTGTAGAACCATCTCAAGGATGATCAGAAGAAATGGACAGCACCTGAGTTAAATATATGAGTGTCACAGCAAAGGGTCTGAATACTTAGGACCATGTGATGTTTCAGTTTTTCTATTTTAATAAATCTGCAAAAATGTCAACAATTCTGTGTTTTTCTGTCAATATGGGGTGCTGTGTGTACATTAATGAGGGATTAATGAACTTAAATGATTTTAGCAAATGGCTGCAATATAACAAAGAGTGAAAAATTTAAGGGGTTCTGAATACTTTCCGTACCCACTGTATCTACTATGGAAGCAGTGCAGTGATATGATGAACAGCTCAGAGTTTCTCCATCATTAATATAACACAACTGGAACACTTTTATATTCATATTTTGACACAAGGTCTGTCATATACACTGCTGCTGTTTCACTGAAAGACTTTGTGTTACTCACCACAGACGATAAGCCTGAAGAATCTGGATGTTGAATAATCTCTGGTCTTGATCTCTAGTTTATATAATCCAGAGTGTTCAGATCTGGTTTGTTGAATGATGAGAGATCCAGTCCAAAGGTCCAGCTTCATTTGGTCTCTGAATTCATCAGTCCATTGAGGGTTTTCACGGTTCTCTCTAGTCATTTCAGCTATGAGTTTCTCTTCAGTCCCAAACATCCACTTTATTTTATCATCATTCTGTATTTCAGCATCATAGTTCAGAGTGACAGAACGTCCCTTCAGCACTGATTTATTCACTTGATGTGCAGCAGCACAGAAACAGAGAAATATAGATTTTAGAAATTAGAAATAGAAAACCAACAACAAGCTTCATTGTTTTGAAATCAGTGTTTTGAAATCGGCCCCTATTCGGTTGTTAAGTCTGACGTCACACAGCAGCGCTTCCGGGTCCTAACGCTCTACCTCATACCACAAGAAAACAACAAATGGTGCTATTATACACACATGATGTGTAATACTACAAAAAAATTATAATCATAAACTTTATCTCCATACCAAAATTCCAGATGGCCAGACAATGATTCATCTTTTATAAATCGTTAAAACATTAATGTCTGTGACGCTGTGAGCTCGGAGACTGTTGTGTAGACTGTAAGTATTTTAAATGTTTAACTTTTCAAAATGATTGATGTTTAATATGACTAAATAGCGCTCATAAACGGCCGTCGATGGCATTCTCAAGTGAAATGAGTCGAGGCTTGGACCCGGAAACAGCGTTCCTTACGTCACAACTTAACAAGCGGATACATATTGTTGAAAAGTCGTTATTTTGTTTTGTTTTTTTTGTGCACAAAAAGTATTCTTGTCACTTTATAATATTAATATTGAACCACTGATCTTGAGTTTGAATGGCTTTGCTCTCAATAGAGGCCTCACTGAACCATCAGATTTTATCTAAAATATCTTAATTTGTGTTCTGAAGATGAACGAAGGTCTTACGAGTGTGGAACGACATGAGGGGGGAGTAATTAATGACAGAATTTTCATTGTTTGGATGAATCCTTTAAATCATTTTGAAACTTTAATCATTAATTCATCATTAAAGAGATTCAACATTATTTGTGTATGTGTGTGTGCATATAATTCCATGGTTTTCCATATAAGGACATAAAAAAGAAGCATCTGGTCCTTGGTAGGTATTAAAGTAAGACATGTCACACACTGTCATTTTTTATTTAAAAGCACAATATGTAAGATTATTAGATTAAAATATCCAAAACCACTAGAACAGTGTTATATATTTTGTTGACTCGTGAACATTAGCCCAAAAGTTTCCAAGAATGTTTAAATCCAGAGAACTACGTGTGTCCGTACATCACCTATCAATGACATCATACCTGTGTTACCTTTAATACATTCGCTCATCCATAAACATGATTTCTGTCCGAGTCCTGTCCTGATTCTTATCCACCAGATGTAGACATGAACACAACACCTCCCCATGATTCAGTGAAATCAAGGAGTCATTGAGCTACACCTCTGTTTTGAATGAGCGACCTCTAGAGGAGAAAACTACATAGTGTGCCTTTAACAAAAACTAGGAGAAAATGAAAAACTAAGAAAAACTAAGGAAACTCTTACTGTAACATAGGAATCAGAGTAAATAACGGTCATTAAATGACTTTGATTAACTGATCAACAGCACATGTGATCAACTCTATAAAAGCAGGATAGAAGATTATTCACAAGTGGAAGCTATTTGAAACAGTCACCAATCTTCCCAGGAGTGGACGTCCCAGCAGATTCTCCCCAAGATCAGACCGTGTGATGCTCAGAGAAACCCAACAGAGACACCTCAGACTCTACAGGCCTCAGTTAACATGATAAATGATAAAGTTCATGACTAACAATTCAATGGCCTGGAGTCAATAATTCTGCTTATGCTACAGTTATCACACCTCAAGACACTGTTCTGATGGTGTATTTCAAGACATCTGTCAGGTTTTTGTCCTTAAAACACTCTAATTTCTTATGCATCTCTTCCCAAGCCTCAGTTGCTAATTCCAAAACATTATTTCAGAACTATAACAGAGACTCGAGCCTTGATAACAGAATAATACCGTTAATACAGTTATTAACACAAATACAACACAGTTAGAGAGAGAATTAGCCTAGACTTAGCCTGAGTCTGTGCGTCTCTGACAGTAGTGTCTCTACTAATAGTGAAACTGTAAGTTTATCTACCTCAAGAACTGCAGTTATTACCTCACTGGTGAGAAATGTCATGAAGCTTTTAAACAGCTAAACTATTTTACTGATTAATTCACCAGAGCAGCGCTGACGACACATTTCTGTGCGAGTGTGTGTCCGTACTGTATGTGTGTGTGTTTGAAAGAGAGAGAGAGAGAGTATACACTTTCAGGACACAATAAAACGTATTTTTGTGGCAAAACCATGACAATAATTTGTCGTTTTCATACTCTTGTTTACTATATCCATTAGCTTGGTCGGTGCCGCTGTGGGTTTTGTTTATTTTGCAGATGAAGGCTGTAAGGACCAATTGAGATAACTGAAAACATTTGAAGTGTTATGGAGCAAAGAACAAAAGAAAATATTTTGAAAAATGTTTGACCCAAACAACATTGGACACCATTACATGGAAGAAAAAAGAAAAAATTAGTATTACATAGAAATTCATCCCCACTGCATTCAAAAGGGACATTATCACTATATAAACCTGAGGAGCTGCACTGCCGTCCACTCTCATGTGAACAGGCAGTGTGTGTGTGTTTTTTTTTTTTTTTTGGAGCTTTGAAGTTTCGTTTCCCCAGACTTTTAATGGATGGACAGAAATCTTGTGATGAATAAAGTCTTGTGGGTTCGGGACGACATGAGGACATTTTTGGCTGAATTATCCTTTAAGAATGACACAATACTGATCTAAAATAAAATCATAATGACAATGAAAGTAAATATTTCACTCACCAGAAACAGTAACAATGAATAACTTGAATGAGGATTTGCCATTTCTGATGATCTTTAGTTTGTATTCTCCAGTGTGGTCAGTTTCAGTTTTCTTGACGGTGAGATCTCCAGTCTGATGATTCAGATCCACATTGTCTATAAATCTAAAATCACTGTACTCAGTCTCACAACAATAAATTTCTTCTTCACACTTATCTTCTGTGTTTTTAGCTATGAGACGGTTGTAATCTCCAAACATCCAGAATATCTTATCTCCTGTCTGTATTTCAGTATTGACACGTAGAGTCACATCCGCCCCCTCCATCACTGACACTGACTTCTCTTCATCTGTCAAAGAAACAGAGAAAAATATTTATACTTACATTCAGATTTCTACAATGACAAGTTGAGCTCTTTTCATCTTAAAATAGAGTAAATGATGTGTTTGTGATCCAGTATGTCAGGTGTGATATGACAATGTTTCTTCTGTTTATTTCTGCTGCTGTTGGTTTTCTGGTCATGTGCGTTTGACTGATGAAACTGTGTTGAACTCCAGTCTGTGTTTCTAAGAGTAAAAATCCACTCAAATGACATGAAATATGAGTGTGTTGAATTGTGTTTGTGTGAAGAAGCACTTCTGAATGTTTGATTTGTGATCAGATAATGACTGTACTGCAGTTCAATAATGATCAGGAATAATGAGGAGGATTGTGACTGATAAAGTTGATCAAACAATCCTGCAGACAGAAGCAACACAGTCTGTGTGAAGAACAGTTTCAGAACAGACAACAGCATCTGAAAGAAGACTGTCTGAAGCTGCTTCATTGAGGAACCACATCTGTCTGAAACACCACAAACCAGCTCTGACTAAATACATTCATACATTAATTCATTATTATTCAATTCAAATTAATTAATCTGAAGTTGCCTGTATTTACAGTTGACTTCATGAACAAATACCACATGATCTTTTTGAGTCTTACAGCTTTGATAAAATAGAGACACATTTGAACACATTTTCAGTCCAGAATGATTGAACTCTGTCCATTAATTCCTCTAGAAGGTCTTGATCCTGACATTACAGTGTGTTGATTTCTACATCAGTATAGATCTGCTATGGAAGCAGTGCAGTGATATGATGAACAGCTCAGAGTTTCTCCATCATTAATATAACATAACTGGAACACTTTTATAATCATATTTTGACACAAGGTCTGTCATATACACTGCTGCTGTTTCACTGAAAGACTTTGTGTTACTCACCCCAGACGGTAAGACTGAAGAGTCTGAATGTTGAATAATCTCTGGTCTTGATCTCTAGTTTATATAATCCAGAGTGTTCAGGTCTGGTTTGTTCAATGATGAGAGATCCAGTCTGAGGGTTCAGCTCCATTTGGTCTCTGAATTCATCAGTCCATTGAGGATTCTCACGGTTCTCTCCAGTCATTTCAGCTATGAGTTTCTCTCCAAACTTCCACTGTATTTTATCATCTCTCAGTATTTCAGTATCATAGTTCAGAGTGACAGGACGTCCCTTCAGCACGAATTCATTCACTGGTCCTGCAGCAGCACAGAAACAGAGAAATAGAGATCAGAAATTAGAAACAGAAACTAACATCATCAGGCAACAAATCATTACTGATCAATTGTTCAACATCTCAAATGTTTCATTCACTCAGTTTATAAATATCAGTAATGAACTCAGTTTTCTCTGATTCTACCATATTATAGAAATCTACATGAAGATATAAATGAATTAAATGAGTCGACCTCAAATCTAATGTGTGTTTTGACCAACAGAACAGCCTGAAATCCACAACAAACATCAGACGCACAGATTTAGTTGAGCTTGACTATTTAAAGATCCTCTTTTAAACTAAAAGAAGAAAATACAGGAAAAATGTGTGAAAAAAGTCTGAATTCACCTCAAACAAACAATAATTTGGTCAAAGAGCATTTGACATGTTCCTCTGTTCATTCCAAAATGCCAGAAAAACTTTCATTGTTGAGCACAAGTAGGGTTGGGCAATGTCCCCTAAATCTGCGTTGGAGTGGGGGTTATGACTCTTGACTGGTTTAGGTTGCACGTGAGGGGGCAAAAAATAGCTCCTTTCCACTTAAGGAGAGTTGTGCACTTTCTATTTTAATATATCTCTTTACATAAATACTATTTTCTACGTGAAACCTATAATTTCGTTATTTTACTTTATTACTTTATTTTATTTCCCAACTAATGACTCATCTGGGCTTTCCAATAAGTTGCACGTAAGGGGAAAAAAAGTAGCTTTCTTACACTTAAAAAGAGTTGTGCACTTTTAAGCACTTTTTATTTTAATATATCTCTTTACATGTTTTTTTTTCTACTTGAAACCTATAATTTTGTTATTTTACTAACCCAACTAATGACTCATCTGCGCTTTCTAGTAGGTTGCACGTGAGGGGGAGAAAGTAGCTTTAATCAGAGCGGGTCTTCAGCACAGCGGGGAGTGTAGTTAACGTTACCTCAATCCGCAGCTTATTAAAAACAGACAAAGTGAACATGTCGGTATTTCTGGCCAGAAACTCGAAATTTAAACATGGTCTATGTATGTAAATCCCACGTTTCGGTCTGAGTGTTGTTACTGTTTTCTTGTTCTTTGTTGTTCTTCTGTGTTTTAATAAATTTGTGTTATCAGAATCACCTTCATTCTTTCATTTGATTTGACATTATGGCCAAGGAAAAATTTCTTTAAATGTATTTATTAACCAGACAAAAGTTAACAGATGTTTGCTGAATTCTGGGTTTATATCTTAAACTGCCGCTTCAGTGCAATATAGTTAGAGTTAGAGTTAAATATTTAAAAAAAAAACTAAATATTTTAAAGTTAAATGTACAGTGTTAGACATGTAAAAAAGACAAGAGTCTAACAATGTCAAGATCAAATGCCTGACACAGTATTTTCACAGACTAACACACGTCACGTCTCTGGCATAGACTACAGTATTTAAAATAGCATATGCATTAGTTATATTCTCAGTTTAATTTACAGAGCAATTCCTGCAAAGATTTTAGGTTAACTATAGTCTATAGAAGAGACTAGGATTAGTGTGTGTATTTTTTTTATTTTTTTTTTTACAATCTATGTTGTCAACTCGCAAGACTCACAGCGAAGCAGGGCGGGGGCCAGTGTTAATTTCGTTAACAAAAACTATGACAAAAAATGTTCGTTGACGACCTTTTTTTCCATGACTAAGACAAGATGATGAGAGACGACACCAATTTCATTTAACGATAACGTGGCTAAAACTACATGTGCAATATCGCTGATGAAAAAAGACGAGACTTGCTTAAAGACTAAACACTTGACCAAAATCACTCTTTTGAAATCACTTTTTGTTTTTGACAAATAAAGGAGACAAAACATTACAGACTGTCTTTATAGCGGTCATGCTTATGTTTGCCAGATTTCCAGAATTTAAACCCCCCAGTTAGGAGCTTCTCTGTTAAAAGAACACGGTTTACTTAATCTTTGCTATCTGGCAACCACAAGCCCTCTCTACACTGAGGAAGAAGCGCGGACGATCTGAAAACACAGACAAGTAAGCTGAAGTTCAGCGCTCCTCATTTGAGGTTTTCTACTTAAATTAAAGTATCTATATTGCGCTGCTTGTTTACTGACTAAATCTGGGACCAAAGTGTAGGCTGATATCCAGCAGTGGTTCTCAAACCGTTTCGAAAAGTGCCGTTCATTTTATTCTATTCACTTAAAATAACATGAAAACTGAACATGTATTTCTAGGAGGTAAAATGTTGTATATACACGACATTCAATCAGATCACCTCATCTTTTGCACCCACACAAGCCAGAATCACGCTACATTTGTGCTGTTCTCAACAATATAACATTCCCTGACAGCAACACAGTGTGGCCCAGATCCGGCCCACATCTGGTACATGTGGATTACACACGGACCAGATGTGGGCCGGATCTAGCCTGTCACTATGTTGCTGTCAGGGTTACCTTTGTGAAAGTATAACACTACTAGCATGAAGAACAAATATAGACACAGACTGCATGTAGATTTAAGATTAAATATATCTTCGATACAAAAACATACTCTTCTGCGAGTTACTGTTTTTAATGTTGATCATATTATACCATCAAGAATATTGGCCAAATATAATATATTATTTACCGAATATTGATAATACAGTTTAACAAACAAAAGGGTAATATGTACATTTTAAACAGTACTGTCAGTATTTTTGCTCTATTTTGCAACAAAAGCCACAGCAGAACTGCACACGAGCTGTTTTGTGAATGAATCTGTGGCTTTGAACAAATCGTCAATGATTCAATGATCCATTCATAAATACAGCGGCTTGCTTTGATACTGAAAGAATGAATGACTCGATGATTCACTCATAAAAACAGACTTACCGCCACCTACTGGTGGTTCTAATGTAATATTTAAAAGTATCACTTCGTTTTTATCATCATTATATTTATTGAATTAAAAAAAAATTAAAGGCATTATTTTTTTTACAAAGGTATTTATGAAGGTAAAAAAGGGGGTACAACACTCTATATATAATTAAAATATCATCAAAAAGTTGATTTATTTCACTAATTCCATTCAAAAAGTGAAACTTGTATATTATATTCATTCATTACACACAGACTGATATATTTCAAATGTTTATTTCTTTTAATTTTGATGATTATAACTGACAACTAAGGAAAATCCCAAATTCAGTATCTCAGAAAATTAGAATATTGTGAAAAGGTTCAATATTGAAGACACCTGGTGCCACACTCTAATCAGCTAATTAACTCAAAACACCTGCAAAGGCCTTTAAATGGTCTCTCAGTCTAGTTCTGTAGGCTACACAATCATGGGGAAGACTGCTGACTTGACAGTTGTCCAAAAGACGACGATTGACACCTTGCACAAGGAGGGCAAGACACAAAAGGTCATTGCAAAAGAGGCTGGCTGTTCACAGAGCTCTGGGTCCAAGCACATTAATAGAGAGGCGAAGGGAAGGAAAAGATGTGGTAGAAAAATGTGTACAGGCAATAGGGACAACCGCACCCTGGAGAGGATTGTGAAACAAAACCCATTCAAAAATGTGGGGGAGATTCACAAAGAGTGGACTGCAGCTGGAGTCAGTGCTTCAAGAACCACTACGCACAGACGTATGCAAGACATGGGTTTCAGCTATCGCATTCCTTGTGTCAAGCCACTCTTGAACAACAGACAGCGTCAGAAGCGTCTCGCCTGGGCTAAAGACAAAAAGGACTGGACTGCTGCTGAGTGGTCCAAAGTTATGTTCTCGAATGAAAGTAAATCTTGCATTTCCTTTGGAAATCAGGGTCCCAGAGTCTGGAGGAAGAAAGGAGAGGCACACAATCCACGTTGCTTGAGGTCCAGTGTAAAGTTTCCACATGGTTTGGGGTGCCATGTCATCTGCTGGTGTTGGTCTACTGTGTTTTCTGAGGTCCAAGGTCAACGCAGCCGTATACCAGGAAGTTTTAGAGCACTTCATGCTTCCTGCTGCTGACCAACTTTATGGAGATGCAGATTTCATTTTCCAACAGGACTTGGCACCTGCACACAATGCCAAAGCTACCAGTACCTGGTTTAAGGACCATGGTATCCCTGTTCTTATTTGGCCAGCAAACTTGCCTGACCTTAACCCCACAGAAAATCTATGGAGTACTGTGAAGAGGAAGATGCGATATGCCAGACCCAACAATGCAGAAGAGCTGAAAGGGATAGTTCACCCAAAAATGAAAATTTGATGTTTATCTGCTTAGCCCCAGCGCATCCAAGATGTAGATGTCTTTGTTTCTTCAGTAGAACACAAATTAAGATTTTTAACTCCAACCGCTGCCGTCTGTCAGTGGTATAATGCAAGTCAGCGGGAACTTGGACTATAAGAGTAAATAAAACACAACAGACAAATCCAAATTACACCCTGCGGCTCGTGACGACACATTAATGTCCTAAGACACCAAACGATCGGTTTGTGTGAGAAACCGAACAGTATTTATATCATTTTTTACCTCTAATACACCACTATGTCCAACTGCATTCATCACTCGATTCGTGATGTCTGATCGCGCTCTGACAACGGAAGTGATGTCTGACACTCATTGAAGTATATGCGCGAGACATCACTGCCGTTGTCAGAGCGTGATCAAACATCACAAATCGGTTGATGAATACAGTTGGACATAGTGGTGTATTTCATTTGGATTTGTCTGTCGTGTTTTATTTACTCTTATAGTCCAAGTTCCCGCTGACTTGCATTATACCACTGACAGACAACAGCATTTGGAGTTAAAAATCTTAATTTGTGTTCTACTGAAGAAACAAAGACATCTACATCTTGGAATGCGCTGGGGGTAAGCAGATAAACATCAAATTTTCATTTTTGGGTGAACTATCCCTTGAAGGCCACTATCAGAGCAACCTGGGCTCTCATAACACCTGAGCAGTGCCACAGACTGATCGACTCCATGCCACGCCGCATTGCTGCAGTAATTCAGGCAAAAGGAGCCCCAACTAAGTATTGAGTGCTGTACATGCTCATACTTTTCATGTTCACTTTTCAGTTGGCCAAGATTTCTAAAAATCCTTTCTTTGTTTTGGTCTTAAGTAATATTCTAATTTTCTGAGATACTGAATTTGGGATTTTCTTTAGTTGTCAGTTATAATCATCGAAATTAAAAGAAACATTTGAAATATATCAGTCTGTGTGTAATGAATGAATATAATATACAAGTTTCACTTTTTGAATGGAATTAGTGAAATAAATCAACTCTTTGATGATATTCTAATTATACGACCAGCACCTGTACAGTCTGTTACCTTGATTAAAATTTTTCATAAACTTAAATGAATTGGTCTAAAGAGAAAAATTATGACTATTTTGTCTAAAGATTAGACTTGTGCCGATATTTGGTAATGCGATATATCCCGATAATCAATATGCATGTGGACGATAACAATATTGTTATCGTGGGCATTTCAAAATACCGTAAATAATAATTTATTACCAATTACTAAATTTTTTATAATGCATATAAGAATACTTTCCCCAACAACCGTATAAAATTCGCTACACCGCTGTATTCTGCGTCAAAAGGACACGCGCTCAGATGTAAACAAGCCCAGCGTGCATGAGAAGCACATGGCGGAACGAGTGAAGGAGACGCGCTGAATGAAAGTGCGCGTTCACTCTCTGACAGCAGAGGGCGCTGATGGAACAGCAGAAATGTAGCGGTTACCTCGGAAACCCCATAAACAAAGCAACTGTGCTGGTGAAGTTTTTAAAATGCCTCAAACATATATTTTAATCTGGACTTCAACATGCCCTAATGATTAAAAATGTTCTGAGTATTTGTTTTTGTACAGTAAAACTTAAAGACATACAGCTTCATTAGTTAACATGTTAATTCATTATTACCAACTGACTAGGGCTGCAACTAACGATTATTTCAATAATCGATTAATCTGTCGATTATTTTTATGATTAATCGATGAATCGGAGGGGAAAAAAACATTAATTTCCAACCTTTTATTCTAAAACAGAAATGACAGTGCAAATTCACAGTGCAAAAAATCCTCAAAATCCGCAAAACAGGTTGCTCTTTTAACATCCCTGAGCTGTTAAAGTAATAAAAAACAAAAAGCAAATGGACTAACACAAAAAACATACACATGTATGCTTTACATCTGCCAAACATATAGGGTTTTTTTTTAAATAAAGTGCACAAAAAAATGTATATTTTTGTTTAGCTTAAGATGACCAAGTGCTATAAAAAACTTTAAAATGAAATTTAAAAAGTACAACAAACACAAATATATTTGTTAACAATAACCGATATGGGACAAAGCACAGAATAAATACATGACAACAGATCAGTGTTCATTTTCACAGCAAATTTTGATTTAGTTTTAGTCATAGTCTTTTGGATTTTCACTTTCACGATCAAAGTGTATGCCACTGATAAGCATTGTAAATGCAGTATTACAGTATACAGGTCTCCTCTCGTGCGTCCTCCTCACTGGACGAGGCAATATCACTTTCGTTTCGCTTTCAGATATCTATTTTATAGATGCCATCAATGCTTTTATCTTTCTAGATGTAATTACCAAAATCAAAACAGTCCATAAACCTTAAATCCTCACGAAAACTTCAGTCAAGCCAGCTCACGCGTCAACCTGAGAGATTAGTGTCAAATTCTCAAATTTTACCTTAAAGTGTCAAATTCTCGGTTTCTGAATGGACGGTTTGGCTTGATTGACATTCGGGCATGATTTATATACCATCGACCTGTCCTAAAACATTAGCACGCTTTGATCGATTGTTTGGAGATCACGTGTTTCTTCGTGCGAAAGCGCATTTCCTGTTCACATCCGCGACAAAACAGTTGATTATTTATGAACGAAAGCTCAAATGGTCTCATTTGAAAGAAAATATCCAAAGCTAAAAGATGATATAGTGTGACTGATTGAAGCAGCACGTATCAAAAGTGCGGGGGTCGATTTCTGTCTTTTCAAAACTGCGGGGGTCCAGACAACGGCGCGCCTGTTCAGAACAACGTTACGGGTCTCTCCGATGGTCTTTCCTCTACCTCCGCTCTGCTATTTATTTATTTATTTATTTTTGCTCCGCTCTGCTTCGCGCTCGACCGTGCGTTTTTATACTCAAACATCTCCGCGTCTTATTAAGAGGCGTAATAGTCGCGCGACAACGAATCGATAATGAAATTCGTTGCCAACTCTTTTAATAATCGAATTTTATCGATTTTATCAATTCATTGTTGCAGCCCTAAAACTGACAATGAAAAATACTTATAAAGCATTAATTATTCTTAGTTAATGTTAATTTCTTAGTTACTAACATTACTAAAATCAAAAGAACTTATTTAATGGACCTGAGATAAAACTAACAATGATCAGTTCTTAACTAACATTAACAAGAAATAACACTTTCTGTAATAAATGTAGCTGTTGCTCAATCTTAGTTAATGCATTAAATAATGAGACCTTATTATAAAGTGTTATCTGTTGTTCTTTATAGCCTAATTCTTTTGCACTTAAATCTGTTTAAAAATTTGACTTTATATTTTTTGTGAGTGTGTATTTTATTAGGCCTATTGTATTTAAACATTCAGAGTTATTTTTGTTATTACAAAAAGAGTTCTTAAACCTGTTATACTATGACATTTTTTTTTTGCAACTTATTTCAATATCGTGACAATACTGTATACCAAGATAAAAGCTTCAGCATTTAATCGCAACATGAAAATTTGATACCGTCACATGCCTACTAAAGACTACAAGTAAAAATATCTATCAAAATTAATGTTGGTAACTGTAGGTTGACTAAAAGTAATGACTAAGAAAATGACAAAAATGTGATGACTTTTTGTCGACTAAAACTAGACTAAAATATGAAAGACTAAAATGACTAAAATGTGACAAAGACTAAGGAGCATTTTCGTCTTAACATAAAGACTAAGGCCGTTTCTCAATATGCGTACTTGTCTGTACTTGTGTTCTTGTGGACTTGTGAAACGTCATCAGTCGCTGTCCAAGTACTGTTCCAATTGAGTGCCTCAGGGATGACTCTTTTTTTTGTAGGCAAAACCCGGAAGCGAGTTAGCATTTTAGGACTTCCGGTTCCAACGCCGTAAAGTCTATGGGTTTTTTGAATGGGTTTTTGCTAAATCGCCTGAAATAAGGTCTGTGGTTAACAAAGCCTCTAAATACTTTAACGTTTTGATCTATGACATAAAACACACCAGTTATAACCCACTCTTGATTTTTTAAAACTTTTATTGTGTCTTAAAATCGGCGGTTGCTAACAAATTGCTAAAAGGGAGTACTTCCTTTGGCGGTGACTTTAGACGTCATCATTAAAAATGGGACATTTGGACAGCATTTCTCATGAAAAAGTGGATAAGTATTCATACACAGCGCAGATCATAATCAGCGAGCATGTTTTTAAATGAAGTTGTTTTTTAAATACAGTTGGAGGAAGCTTGGTGATGATGTTGATCCACGACCATGGTGTGCTGTAGTCCGTTTATAGCCTACTGTTAGCTTTTTGTATCTGATGACTTTATTTAGGCTTCAAAATCTATAAATGTTGTGTTAACTTGTAAAGGTTATCTTGATAGACAAAACGTGTAAGTGTCATAACCCTTCGTTAAACACAGAGCTTATTTTCTGCGATTTTCCAAAAGTCTATGGGAAATATGAATAGGCTTTCAACAGAGGGAACCCGTGCGCCGCTAACTTCTGGGTGGGCCTACAAAAACACGTCATCCCTGGGGCACTCTATTCAAAGTTCACATCTAGCCAAGTTCAGATCAAATCCCCGGATGTGTTCTTGATCCGCCCATTTTATCGAGGATGCATCGAGAGGTGACTTGTGCAGACTTGAGACAGCCAGGTATCCCAGAATGCATCTCACAGTAACCAGCAAGCGTCAATAGTAAAGGAGAAAACCCTGCATAATTTAAACATATTACTGTTATTATGTCATGATATGTAGTTTTAAGAGTTTTTCAGGCGAAAACGTACTGGTTTAAAGCTCAAATTTGTGGTTTATTGATAAAAATAGCGCCTTTCTGATTATCTGACGTACGTTGTCGGAGTTGTGAGATCCAGGCGATCACTGGACGCTCAGCGCTCATGTGCCCAGCCGAGAGCAGCCTTACCTCGGCTAGTCCTTCTGACATTTGCCGCTGACTCCGTTTTGGCTGAGGGCAACGTGACGTTTCATAACGTTATATATGGCTATTTAACTTTTGTATCCTAGTAAAGCGCTGATTTTGTGCGCTTGACTGAATTGTTTGCTTTTTTTCTGATTGTATATTCTTACCTTTTATAATGGCTATTATTGAACATTAAAACTGACATTTAACAAAAAGAGACAGAGTTGTGTTTTATGTTATAGCCTATTTCATTTTATTACAGTGAAGATAATCAGAGTATGCACAAATAGTATAACATTTAATATTTTTGAAATATATACGAAAAGAGGCAGGGTTGTTTAATATTTCGTTTTGTTATACAGACATTGCAGATAATCAATCACTCGTTGCCTGAGACTATTAATATGTTTTTGTTTGTTTCTGTAAATAAAACGAAAAGAGGCAGAGTGGTGTTTTATAACACATTTCGTTTTATTGTTGGCTAAAACATACATAAAGAGATAACCGGAGAAGCCAGAGCGAGCTGAGTGACGTTATCAAGAACGCTGCTGTTCCATTAGCAGAATCACATGACTTGTGTTCTCCCGTCCAAGGGAGCTCGTTCTCCTGAGTCGAACTTGCCAAGTCTCAACTACCAAGGACGCGAGTCCGAAGTTTGCGAACTTGGTTTTGAGAAACGGCCTAAGACTAAATCAAAAATGGCTGCAAAAATAAACACTGGCGGGTGTGTGGCATCACGACGGTGTCTCTCTATCGTGATGCCAGTCAGCCCAAATCACAAGACAGATAACAAGCAAACATCAGCCTTTTTCACACTAGACGAGTAAGTGAAGCATATAAAAGCTTGCAGGAACAGGATGTGAGTGAATTAAATGATCAGAGAAGTCCTGCGTTCATCACCAGAGAGAAGTCAGTTTATGGTTATGGCATTTTGATTCAAAATTACAAATTCAAGGCTAAGACTGAGGAAGATATAACTGAGCTACTGACAGTACTTGCCATGGAAATAAATACCGAACAGTATTTATATCATTTTTTACCTCTAATACACCACTATGTCCAACTGTGTTCGTAAGGTCTGATTATGCTCTGACAGCGGCAGTGATGTCTCGCGCATATACTTCAATGAGTGCTAGACATCACTGCCGTTGTCAGAGCGCGATCAGACCTTGCGAATCGAGTTGGACATAGTGGTGTATTAGAGGTAAAAAATGATATAAATACTGTTCGGTTTCTCACACAAACCGATCGTTTCGTGTCTTAGCACATCAATGTGTCGTCACGAGCCGCAGGGTTTAATTTGGATTTGTCTGTCGTGTTTTATTTACTCTTATAGTCCAAATTCCCGCTGACTTGCATTATACCACTGACAGACGGCAGCGGTTGGAGTTAAAAATCATCATTTGTGTTGTTTATGTTCAGCTAATTGTTAAGCCTCTGTCTGAGTCTCAAGAGATTGCAGAATTAAAGCGACAAATGATGTTTTATAAACAAAGTTCAGGAGGAGTCAGCTTGAGACAATCAAGGCTATATATATATATATATATATATATATATATATATATATATATATATATATATATATATGTGTGTGTGTGTGTGTGTGTGTGTGAACTCATGAAACCACTGCCACAGGTAATGGGACATTATATTCTTATTTATTTGTTAATATTTATTTTTGCCGTTTTTGCCTTTTTATTATGATAGGACAGTGACAGGAAGCGAAGAGGAAGAGAGAAAGGGGGGACAGGATCGGGAAGGTCCACGAGGTGGAACTCAAACCCGGGTCATCTGAGCTGCCCAGAAGACTATCAGCGTCGACGATCAGATGTTTTCTTTCAATGCATATTGCCTGTACATAAATGAACCTTTATTTTATGCCATCATAGACTCAAATCTATAAATCAAAAAATGTATTTTATGAAGAAAAGGCTCAGATTCAAGGTTTTATCACTATTGACTCAATGGTGTTCGGTGTCTTTGGGCGGATTGCTGAGGCGAACAATCGGCAACAGCCATTTTAGGATTGTCTGTGATTTGGTCTTAGTGACTCAGGAGTCCTCTTGACTACTCCTAATGTTTCACAGATTTAGGAGCTAGTTTTAGTGCTAAAATGCTTTGTGAAATACTCTTAGAGCAAAAATTTATAATGTCCAAGTCCAAATCAAACTCAAACTGCTGAAGTATGAGGAGTTTTTGAGCTTTGAAGTTTTGTTTCCCCACTTTTAATGGACGAACAGAAATCCTGTGATGAATAAAAGTCTTGAGGGTTCAGGACGACATGAGGACATTTTGGCTGAACTATCCTTTAAGAATGACACAATACTGATCTAAAATAAAATCATAATGACAATGAAAGTAAATATTTCACTCACCAGAAACAGTAACATTGAATATCTTGAATGAGGTTTTGCCATTTCTGATGATCTTTAGTTTGTATTCTCCAGTGTGGAAAATACTGACTGTCCTGATGGTGAGATCTCCAGTCTGACGATTCAGATCCACAATGTCTTTAAATCTAGAATCACTGAACTCAGACTCTTCTTCACACTTATCTTCTGTGTTTTTAGCTACAGGACTGTTGTAATCTCCAAACATCCAGAATATCTTATCTCCTGTCTGTATTTCAGTATTGGCACGTAGAGTCACATCCGCCCTCTTCATCACTGACACTGACTTCTCTTCATCTGTCAAAGAAACAGAGAAAAATACAGAAGAGAAATCAGAAGCAGAAAACCAACAGCAGCAGAAATAAACAGAAGAAACATTGTCATATCACACCTGACATACTGGATCACAAACACATCATTTACTCTATTTTAAGTTGAAAAGAGCTCAACTTGTCATTGTAGAAATCTGAATGTAAGTATAAATCTCTACACCTCATGTGTGTTTGACTGATGAAACTGTGTTGAACTCCAGTCTGTGTTTCTAAGAGTAAAAATCCACTCAAATGACATGAAATATGAGTGTGTTGAATTGTGTTTGTGTGAAGAAGCGCTTCTGAATGTTTGATTTGTGATCAGATAATGACTGTACTGCAGTTCAATAATGATCAGGAATAATGAGGAGGATTGTGACTGATAAAGTTGATCAAACAATCCTGCAGACAGAAGCAACACAGTCTGTGTGAAGAACAGTTTCAGAACAGACAACAGCATCTGAAAGAAGACTGTCTGAAGCTGCTTCATTGAGGAACCACATCTGTCTGAAACACCACAAACCAGCTCTGACTAAATACATTCATAAATTAATTCATTATTATTCAATTCCAATTAATTAATCTGCAACTGCCTGTATTTACAGTTGACTTCATGAAAAAATACCACAACCTTTTTGAGTCTTACAGCTTTGATAAAATAGAGACACATTTGAACACATTTTCAGTCCAGAACGATTGATTATTATCAATGTTCAAAACAGTTGTGTACTTTTTTTTTTTTTTCCTTCAGGATTCTTTGATGAATAGAAAGTAAAAAAAACCAACTGAATTTATCAGAAATATAAAGCTTTCGTAACATTATACACTATCGTTCAAAGGTTTGGGATGAGTATAAATTTTAATTTTAATTTTTTTTTTTTAAGAAATACTTTTATTCAGCAAGGACGCATTTAATCGATCAAAAGTGACAGTAAAGACACTTATAATGTTACAAAAGATTATATTTCAAATCAATGCTGTTCTTTTGAACTTTCTATTTAAAAAAGAATCCTGAAAAAAAAAAATTTATATATATATATATATATATATATATATATATATATATTATATTTATATATATATATATATATATATATATATATATATATATAATTTTTTTTCCTCAGGATTCTTTGAATAGGATTCTTTGAATATATATATATATATATATATATATATATATAGTACACAATAAATGTTTCTTGAGCAGCAAATCATCATCATATCAGAATGATTTCTGAAGGATCATGTGACACTGAAAGACTTTGTGTTACTCACCACAGACGATAAGCCTGAAGACTCTGAATGTTGAATAATCTCTGGTCTTGATCTCTAGTTTATATAATCCAGAGTGTTCAGATCTGGTTTGTTGAATGATGAGAGATCCAGTCTGAGGGTACAGCTTCATTTGGTCTCTGAATTCATCAGTCCATTGAGGATTCTCACGGTTCTCTCCAGTCATTTCAGCTATGAGTTTCTCTCCAAACTTCCACTGTATTTTATCATCCTTCTGTATTTCAGTATCATAGTTCAGAATGACAGAATCTCCCTTCAGCACTGATTCATTCACGTGACGTCCTGCAGCACAGAAAGAGAGAAATATAGATCAGAAATTAGAAACAGAAAACCAACAACATCAGAAATCAGAAAATCATTACTGATCATTTGCTCCACGTCTGTCACTCAAACCACAGGAAAATATAAGTAGCCAAATACATTTTACAATAATGTGGATTATCTGATACTTTACAAATCACCTGATTTGCAGCGCTGACACTAAATGTCACTAATAGGGGTGTAACGATACGCGTATTCGTATCGAACCGTTCGGTACGAGGCTTTCGGTTCGGTACGCGGTACGCATTATGTACCGAACGGTTCGTTGGACTAATTAATTACATTTGGAAAATAAAAAAGTGTGTGAAATATAATGTTATGCGTACAACAAGGTAGCCCAATAACCCAAACGACATAACAGGCAACGCCCCTGACACCCCCGAAGAAAAAAAACATTGGCTGTTTCCAGGGCTGGACTGGGACAAAAAAATGGCCCTGGCATTTTTGCTCAGACCGGCCCACCACAATCGGTCGGACACCACCCACCAGAGTATTACAATTAATTGGTAGAGTTATTAAAAATACACTTAGTAAGAGTAGGATTTCTAGATGGACAATGTGCTCCATGATATAAAAGCTAGTTAACCCTTAGAACGTGGATGTAGAATACTGATAATTCTATAAAGATTTTTTTTTATTTTATTTTTTTTCAATGAAACAGACAGCAGAAAAACTATAATTTACAATACAAATATACTTTGTTTTAAAGAGCACAAACCCCTGTTTAAGTGTCAAACATTTACCTCTCATTGTTTAGATACTCCCCATTAAAAACAATGAAAAAGAAAACTATACTACCAAGTTACTCACAAAAAACGTCCTAATAAAATGATATTCATGTTATTCACTTGCCATAAACAACCAAGTGTTCATACCAGAGTAATAGGGTACAAGAGCTACAAAACATAACTTTTTATAGCTGAAAAGTGAGATCTAGTAGACCATCATCACGACTAACAGCTATAAATAGACACCTATAGTCTCGTTGTGAAATAAACACATCATCAGTAATATTACATTATAATAATAACCTGAATTTTTTATTTTTTTTTGAAAAATCAAATTGCATCATTTCAGGTTTTTCTATGAGAAGGGCCGTTACTGCATAAGTGAACTCTGATAGCTACAAGGGCACTGCTAACTACAAAAAACAGTGCAAAATAACTTTTGCTGTGCTATTTGACTTTAGCTGACCAGTGCAGTAGGTGACAGTCTGACTTTATAATAACGACGACGATTATGTTGTCTTATAATATTCATTCATTTAAACATCATCATCGTCGTCGTCGCATCATGAGTCCCTCGCTGTTAATCATGTAACTACCCTGCTTACCGTTTCTATTATACTCTCCTGCTTACTCTGTCCCTCATTGGCTTCACTGTCAGACACCTGCTGCTCCTCTGCCTTACAGGTGTCTCCTCCATGTTCTTCTATGTTCACCTGTTTTTGCACGTCAGGTACTGTAGGTTTGGAAACTGAAGCTACAGTAACCGCACTAAACATGCCAGTAATTTTTGCACGTTGAGGCATCAACCTCTAAAATTTTTTGCCCGCAACTTCTCCGCACCCCCCTTGCACTTGCGCTTTTGTTTCTCCATCCTCCTAATCCACAGATGTTCTGGCGAAACAGAGGGGACGGGGTGGAGTCTGTTAAGAGATGTGATTGGGCCAGCCCAGTGTCAGTATGGAAAATGAACCAATGGGCCGCTGTCCCTGCTTTATGGGCCGGTCGTTGGCCAATTTTATGTTTATTAAAAAAAATCAAATCATATAGCGGCCCCGCCCTCAAGTGCGTCGGCCCACCGGGCATTTGCCCGGTATGCCAGATTACCAGTCCAGGCCTGGCTGTTTCTCAATATGCGTTCTTCAGCGATCTTGCGTCCTTGTGTTCTTGCTCTACGTCATCATCAACCGTCGAAGTTCGTTCCATTACTCAAGAACGCAAGAACAGAGGACGCATGAAAGTACCCGGATGTGTTCTTGATATCGAGGATGCATCGAATGCAAACTTGAGAGAATCGAACCGTTAAAAATCCCAGAAGACGCTGCGGCGGTCGACGTACGGAACCCTGTAAGCTTTAAAGTTCTCGTGAGATTCCAGCTAACGTTACAAGCTCGCAAATACGTGACGGCTCGTGAAAGTAAACCGTTTGTTTTGCTTAATTTTAATAAAGTGATAAACTGAAGAAAGCCTGCAGTATTTTTATTGGCATATAAAAAATAATCTTAACATTGACAAAGCATAGGTAACACAATGCTACTCATTTTCATAAATACACGCGTTGAAATAAAAACATATACAATTATATGAAAACAATGTCTATAATAATATGAAAGAAATCTTTTAATATGTTATGACATTTGTTTGTGATGTTATGTTGTATTTATTGTGCATGAGCCACTTATAAGATGCTGAGACGGTCAGTTGAGCAGCAAGATCGCAGCACATCTCAAATAATGCCTCGCGTCCGAGTTCGTTCTTTCAAGGTCGCCTGGCAAGACCGGACTCCACGAGAACGCAAGTCCGTTCTCTGCGTTCTTGGAATTGAGAAACTATGGAACGCGATCGGGGCCAAATGTCTTTAAACGAAACGCGTGACTTTTGACCGTGTCAACACGCACTGTTTGTTCGCGTTAACGCGGCAATTTTTTACGTGTTTCTTTTTGACGTGTCAACATGCACATTCTGGTCGTGTTAAGGCGTCAGTTGTCGTCGCGTTACTTTAGTGCATGTAAAGACGCACAGTTTTATCATGTTAAGACGACAAATTTGAACGTGTTTCTTAACGCGCACATTCTGTACATGTCGAAGTGTAATATATATATATAATTTTTTTTTTTTTTTTTTTAAAGCAGACTTACCTTTATATGTAGCCTAGGCTACATACATATTAATATAAAATATTAATTAATTGAGGGCTTGAGACGAAGAACCATATAAGTCCATATTTTCAATTTTTGAATAATACATTTTTTTTTAATTTGGACTCTGAATATTATATTACTTTTTTTTTTTTTACTTGAAGATAGACAACAAAAGCTTCCCAATTCTAATGAGATAGGATTTTTTAGTATCAATCTTAAAAATAAAAAGTTAGAGTAATTTACATTTCTGGTATGTGGAAGAACAGTATATGTCCAGTTAATGTGGAATAACAGTATAAGTCCAATTAATCATATCAATTTAAACCACTGGAGATTTGATTCCTTTATCTTAGTTTTAATACAGTAACAGAACCTTAAAGAAAATATTAAGCATTTCTTTCTTTCAATTTCTTTTATTTTTTGCCAACGTAAATCACAGAACAAAAACGCGGACAATACGGTACGAACAATGAACAATACATAGGCCTACTTATAGTACAGAAAATAAACGTCAGTACAAACAAACCGTACATACTTACAATAAACAATACATACAAACAATAAACAGTAATAATGGTAAACAATACATATTTACAATACAGACATACATCATCTTCATTCCATGCTGGTTCCATATGCTAGTTTACCATATACGTCTTCCTTTTTTTGGTTCTAAATAAAATAAAATAAATACCTATATATTCCTATTATACAACATAAGATAAGGCATACAAGATAAGCTACAACTACTTTTATGATTAATTTCACACAATATACACAATATATCCCACCTTACCCTGCACATGACCTACACATACCAGGCTACTCTTCACATTCTAATGTCCCATAAAATGCTTGGGCCTCCGCTGGCATGTAGGCTAGCATTTTCATAAGGTCACGGTGCTTCTCCTTCTTGATGGGCAGAGGGTCCTCGTAAGCACGAGCATACGTGGTGGAGAACAAGGGAGCTGGAGGTGGTTGATTCTTCCTCTGTTTGGTGATCAGCCAATGCTTCCATCCCTCGTAGAGGCTGTGGCTCCCTTTTGTGTGGACACACCATGGATCAGTAGCTGAAATCATGATTCAACAAGAAATTCAATAAAGATTGTTCCTTCACGCACATATCCCCAACACTGTTAATCTCAGAAAACCAGTTTAGTTTTAGTCTAGTTCTTTAGTTCTTTAGTTTTTTACCTGTCACTTTCAACCACATCATGGATGTGATTAGGAAGCCAGGTGGATGCTTTAATGTTGCATCAGGGAGCTGCCTGAAGTCCGCACATTTCATCTCAATTACTTTAAATGGATGCAGCTGCCTGGCTCCACGGATCATCTCGGCGACATCGCTGGGGGTGTGGAGTGTGGACACCTTACGCCTCTTGTCCAGCGTGGCAAATGAACGGTCACAGGGAAGGAAGGAGTGACCAGACACCATGAACTTCTGCTCTATCTGACTGAAGTACCCTCTAGATACGAGTAGGGCCATGAGGTTTAGGACTCGCCAGTTGTTGTTCTGCCCACAGCATCGGTCACTATAGATGATGAGCTTCCGTTCCTTTGCCTGGACTAGGGGAGCGAAAGATGTTTCTGCCCACTTCAAAAGACAGCTTGCCACCTCGATGGAACCTCTGTGAGCGATGCCCTCATGCCAGAGGCACATTGTAGGAGGTTTGTCAGTGCCCATCTCCTGGATACAGAGGTTGTAGTTGGCCAGCTGCCGTTGATAGTACACGTTGGAGTGTGTCAGGTTTGGCGTGAACACTACCCCCTGCATGTCGATACAAATGACATGGCAGTCATCATTGGCTTTGGCCCACTCTGTGTCAGCCTGCAACTGGGTGTACGCTTTTTCGGCTTTCCGGTGGTGAAGCTCACTCTCGGCTGTGATCTTCAACCTTTCTCCATCTGTTGTAGCAGCTACTAATTTAAAGAACAGGGCGTCACATTTTGCACAAGTATCACTTCTTGGCTGCCCAAAACTGAGGTTTTGCTGCTTGAAGATGTCCCTATAGAGCCAGAACTTTGCAGTGGATGCTGGATTGTTTTCCTTGTACAGGCGGAACATGCGGAGCAGGTTTAAATCAGGGCTCAGGTACTCCCTCTCCACATCTCCCTTCATCCGTGAGTAGTGGTTCGGTTGGCGTGGGAAGCTCAGGATGTGCTCTCTTATCCCCTCTCTCACTGCAGGATGAATGCTATGAGGCCTAAAAAATAAACAACACAACTCATGAACAAGGGAAATATAATAAACTATGCTGGTCTGTTTTGCACAATTGCATTGTTTCTGTGACAATAAAATTTAATATAATTGTAAACTTTTCTCTAAACTATAGGATTTTGTTTTTCACAAACAATCATTAAAGGGATACTTCAGGATTTAGCATTAAGCTTTGTATTAGTAGAAAACCAGTAGTATTTTCGAATTACCATGCTTTCCTCCCTCATATCCCCCTGAGATGAGAGATTTATGTATTTTTTGTCTGGAAAAAATCCTCCGATGACGCAAAAATCGTCATTGTTTACATGCACACCTGTTGTTTCAATCTAACTGAATTCATTCTGATTGGTGAATCTGAATGTAGTGTTTACATGAACGCTAAACATGTGATCGATTGATGTGTGCGTTTTAGCATTGCTAAGAAAATTCCCGCTCCTCCGTGAGAGATACGAGGCCGGTGCGTCTCACAGGTGTCGCTCATCAGTAATCACGCCACCGGCCTCGCGCCGTTCTCCAGCGGCCCTCAGTCTCGTCCTGCTCGCCACAGTAAACACAATGAATGGCAACTGTAGAACGCAAAAGCCGAATCCCGGACATTTTGGCCGATCTCGAAATCCCGGGATCATACATTACATTTGCATAGCACTTTACCTCTGATATCGATCTCAAAGTGCAAAAATATGTTTCCTGACTGGGCAACAACAGTGAGCTGAATCCTAACCATTACAGTTTGTGCATGCTGGCGTTATAGACCTTATTTACCAGAGAAACATGCGCGCCGCCATCTTTAGAATATTGTCTTTGAACTTCCGTTTTTGTGGTAGCCCTGTTTATTTCTATGGCATTCGCTGTTGAAGAATAATTAGTTGGTGAAGTGAATTTACCTGTTGTAGAGTTAATGAAAGTTATCATGAGCATTGTTATGTTTAAAGCAGATGTCTAAACAAATGTCAGTAGACCTGGAAGATTTTAAATGAGCAGTTCATTCATAAATACGTAAGATCACTGTGGAAATACAAACCGGAAGTCAAAAGACAACGAGCGCAGCGCTGAAAAGGGGCGGGGCTACATAAGGTCTATAGGGTGGCAAGGCACCCGACGCCCTATAATGCCAGCGTCCAGTGCACCATTAGATCAGGGAATGTTGTAGGGCAACTGATGCTGACATTGGTGCAGCTTTAAAAACTAACAGGACGAGAGCATGAGGTCCTTCAAGATTTTTTTTTTTTTTTTACCTGTTCTTATGTTTTCCTCTGAAGTCCTCTAATGGAGACCTGACTACCTGCTCTGTTCCCTCAGACTGACTGCCTAACTTTTCTTGAATAACCTATTCAAAGATAAGTAACTTTAAATAAATATGTTATGGACAATGTATCTAATTAAAATCATGCATGTAATAAAAAGTTAACAAACGGAAAAAGCTAGGCTGTATAAAACTTGCCTGTAGGCGACTGTTGGTCAGTTGAAAGACTGACATAAATGTGAGCTTACAAACAGCAAGTCTTTGGCCTCCTTGTTGCACATGGTACTTGAAGGTGTACTTCCTCTTAGTATTCTCAGTGTCGGGCCCACGTGGTCGTCTGCGACTCACCTTGTGCTAGAAGTAAAAAGACATATTGGGATGATCAGTGATCAGGTACATGTGCAGTCTTAGTGAATTGAAGGTATACAGTAGTATTCAATTCACTGGTTATTTCATGGGCCTACATTGTAATGCATTGCATACTGTTGACATGATATGGTCATGAATTGCTTAAGTTAGCATACCTGCTCCAAACCAGAGAGAATGATAGCCTGCTGCCTCTCATAAGAGACAGCATAAAACTCTGTGAAGAGCTGGAGTTTTCTTTGGTCTGTTAGGCTTGAACACTGCCTGGGACATGTCTCCTTGCACGCCTTTCCCTTAACAGAAACAAAGTCACATTAGCGTTTTTGTTTTTTTGAGCTATAAAACACTAGAGCTATTAGCAGCTATTAAGGTTACTAGCTAGAATATATAACAGCTTACACAATCAATGCATTTTTTTTTATTATTACCTTTTTTAATTTATTTTTATTATTTATTAAATAACAAGTAACAAACATAGCATAGCATACAATATTACAAAAACAAAGTGTTGCATTAAATGGTAACAGGGATCCAAAAATTATATCAAAATATTTTAAACACGTCAATGACTTTTTTTTTTCTTTCTTTTTTTTTTTTTTTTTTTTACCAATTTCAGTGAAGACATAAAGCAATCAAATTCTACTCTAAACATCTTAAAGATTGGGGATGAATTTACATATGTTTGTTTATGTATATAAAATTCTGCCAGCAGTGCTTATAACACAATCAATGAATGGTAAAAAAAAACAAAAAACATTCAAGCCTAACATTAGATGCAGCTGGGCTGGTGTTAGAGACGCACCTAAAGCGTTTCGATTCATTTCTCCGTGGTTATAAGGAGTAGAGACATGTTTAAAACGTCCCCTGAATCCTAATTTTCTCAGCTTTCATATCGACCCATTCATGACTTGAACCTTTAAACAGAGTGAGCTATATGAATGAACTGTAGTAGACGACGCCCAGTAGCCTACACGCCCCTCTGACTGTAACCGCTAACTTTATGTAGATACTTTGTATACGGTTTTTCACTCACCTCTTTTGGTGGACTTTTTCCTCGTTTTTGCTCTCCTCTCCGGTTCACATATGGTTTCCCAGCATCCCTCAAAGACTTCCTTGCTCTGTCCTTCCATTCATTCATGTTCGCTCTCCTTTTTTTGCCGACGTTTTGTCTATTAATGTCCGCAGCGGACATGAAAGCAACCGGCGTCTCCATTTTTCGTTAGTGGACATAAACGGTTTTTTCCGCGTGAGACTATTTTAAAATTTTAAATTCAGAGTTTTGGTCGCGCGAACACCCCCCAAAGTGATTCTGTATACAAAGTGGCACACATACATTGAAGTCACATGGTTATCTCAATTTTTGTTTTTTTGGACTTATACGGTTGTTCGTCGCATGATCACTGTGCTAGCGTAAAGTAGCCTTATGTTACAATGTATATTAAGTAGGCTAAATTCTCAATATTATACAATTATTATAATTTATCTATATGGGTTATTGTTTGTTTTTTAAAGTTAGGCTATATATAATTTCTAAGTGTATGAAGGCTAATTTACACAGCACATATTTATAACTGAACACACACACACAGTGAACAAAGTGAACTTTATTCACTTTCACATAGCCTAATAATGTTTTTGTAATTTGGTGTTTAGTTGGTTGTATAGTTTGTTTATACTGTTCTGTCTCTGTTTAGTTTCCAGGAACATCATATTGGCTGCTGCAGGCTGATGAGTTCTATAATAAAATGACTTCATTATATTTAAAATATGTTTTGATATTCATTTTTTTTGTATTATTAATATTTTATTTACCCATAAACATGTCTTTAGGAATCCAAAAGTTATAGAGACAAGAATAACTTTGTGAAACCTTTGGGGGCAGTTTCCCAGACAGGGTTTAAATTAAGACAGGAGTAGGCCTTAATCTGCTTAATCGTGTTTTTAAAAATAAAATGGCTTTCTGAAACACAGATTAAGTACAGATTACTAACAAACAGAAACTGAAACTGATGTGTGAATTTTTTTTATTTATTTTTTGCATTAAAATAATTGTCTTTTGGGTTTTTTTATGGCAGTCTTTTTTGCTTTTATGCTTCTCTGTCCCATGCAATTTTAAGATTTTCTTGGTTCATTCCATATAGGCGACCTCTGTCACAGTTTGTTTTACAGTTTTTTCAAATTGCTTAGACACTAAAAGTGTGACTTGAGGCTCACTCACTGAAACCATTCACTCATGTATAGAATCTTAAGACCAAGTCTGCAAAACTACAAGCACATTATATGCTTTACACACAGTTTGCAATTGAAAAACAACCTTTTGCAAAACTCTAAACAGTTCTCTACATTAGATATGTCATTCAAAACTAACAAAACCTTTTTTTGTCGGGGGTGGTGCATTGCCATTTACTGATGACCTATACAGCCAATGATCATGTGTGAAAACACTTATACATAAATTGATCACTTAGAAATCAAAACTCAGGTTTGAGAAAGAAAGAATATGCATACAAGCTACAATATATATTGTTTCATAGTAGCTTCAGTAACAAATTCAAAACCAATTCTGCTGCAAAGCGGCTCTAACATGCCAATATAGTGTCAAAATGCATGACTTCTAAGCAGCATTAAACCATGTTTCACAGTTGGGAAGAGCTTTCGATATTGGTTTTGGTATTGCAGTGCCCCTTTTCCATAACAAAAATGCTTAGCAATAATGGTCCGTGTACTTTTGCGTCCATTCCTTTTTCGTTTTTTAACCACGTCAAGAAAAACAAAAAACGAACGGTTGTTTTATTTTTACATGCTATGGTGAATTCCAAAATTTAAATTAAAACCGAATACACAAATTTCATGTACACAAAATAAATATTGACTTCTTTTCAGATTTTCGTTTATTAAGTTTTGCATCTTTATAAACCAAAATTAAAAAAGGACCAATGAAAGTCGAAAAAATGTCAATTTACAAGTTTTCTTTTGTAAAATTGTTGTTTCCCCCACACTTTCGAGAGCCATGTCTCTGAAACATGATAATACTTGACTTTTCCACCCCATTCTCACTCACGAGGGGTCCGATACTGCCGCATGTCCAAGAGAATAAACTGACCCTAAACCAGTAGGCTATGTCCCGCTTCATCCAGTGATAGTGATATTGGAGGAGCAAATTCACTACATCTTATAAGCAGTCCACTATTAACACGATAACACGTTAAGCTTTTTCCTTGAAAATAAAACAGTTATGAAGAAAACACTTAATACATTAAGACACTGATATTAATTGACCAATAAAGATATAAGCAGGTCAGGCCGAATATGAAGACAACGCGCTTTCAACGCTTAAAAATAGTGTCCTTCCACCGTTGTCTTAGCCTTAGATGCTGCTGTTGATGACAAGAACATGTGCGAGAAAATAGTTTCTGGATGTTGTTTTAGGATTAAGCCACATAAAGCATTAATGTCCAGCGACGCGGCCGTAACGCATTGCTTTCAATGAGAATTGAGAAATATTTCATGTCAAACTCTACTGATGCAAAGGGCATGGGAATTTTGTCTTCACAAAAATCACATATTGGGGTATAATTTTGTCATCATAACATAATATATGATGGTATATTTTCAATTTGAACAGCATAGCAAAGTGACTCCTAATTTCTCAATATAAAACAATATAAAACACCTAACAGAGGTAGACGAAAAAGTCACAGTAATATAGATGTCGTTTTGGCCTTTAGCCTATAAAACAGAGTAAAAAGCAAAATGACGGGATTGACACCACAACTCTATAATGTTAGAGCGCTAAACAAGAGGCTATAAGGTTTAGAAATGTAATGTTTAGGTTAAAACATAAATGTAAAAATAATATTAATAGTAATTTAGCGAATTAAAATTAATTAATGTCATTTAGGCTGGCTGTTGAAGCGAGTCGATGCCAAAGGAAAAGGCACTAGAGGGCGCTGTAGCGTCTGTGTGGATGACGCAAAACCGTAAATTAAATTTAGCTTTTTTACATATTTACATATTTTACAAAAAACAGGTTGTATATCATTCATATAATTTTTAACAAAATCATAATCTTGCATAAGGAAAATTAGCTTGTATCTGTTCATTCTATTAATCAGTGTTACTATAAAAAACAAATAAACCGCATTTTCCATATTTCATTTCTGGTTTAAAAAAGGAAAAACGAATGGACGCAAAAGTACACGGACCAATAATTTAGTCTTTTTTGTCATGGAATTTCACTAGGCCTATTTTAATATTTAACCTTTAAACATTTCCTGTTTCCCCTACAAAACTCCTATATAAATGAATTATATTTAAAAATATACATATCATTATATGCATGCAGTTTATTTAGGCCTACCTAAATTGCTGCTGGATCCATAATAGTAAATAAACATATTTGTCATATAATTTCACTTAAATTAACTTTTGTATCGGAGAAAGAACACAGGACAACTTAAAAGGGCATGACAAATCATGACATAAGGCTGACATCACACACAAAACGTACCAATGTTCCCTCGATGTTTGTATACGTGCATACCAGCATACCATTACGACATCCTTCATGAATAAACATGACATCTGATGTTTGTATACGTATATACCAACCAGGCCATACGTACCATCGCATCACATATGCAAATATAGTCTCAAATACAAAAATTTCATTGGCTGCTGTGTGTGTTGTCGCGTTGACGCGGACAAATAGTGCGTGTTGACACGGTCAAAAGTCACGCGTTTCGTTTAAAGACATTTGGCCCCGATCGCGTTCCATACAATGTTCCCTCGATGTTTGTATACGTGCATACCAGCCAGGCCCGGTACTAGGCTTGCTGGACTGGGGGGGCAATCACAAATTTTGGTAGGGCAGCATTTTCTAGGCTAATATTCATAGCTAACTTTTTGTTTTTTTGATTCATCAAGAATCGTCTTGTGGCTAACAAATTATAGGCTATAGCCTAATTTGTACTGGCTATGTAGGCCATGTGAATTATTTATGGACATAATAAGGGGCGGAGCCAGACATTGTAAACATTCGGGGCTTAACCGAAATCTATATTTGTCCAATGACATTTTAATTTACTGACATGAAAGGAGCGTTTTTTGTAGTATTCTTGGTTAAAGTTCATAAAATGTACATTATATATCATCATCTAGGGGGGTCCGGGGGCAGGCCCCCCCGGTTAGAAATTTTTGTGTATTTTAAGGTTAAATGCATCAGTCTGGTGCACTTTGGAAGCTCAAAACTGAGAGCTTCAACCCATGTACAGAGTGCAAATGGAACAAAGAAACAGCATTGACTTGTACCTGGTCATGAAAGAGGGCTCAAACATCTTTTTAGTTGTGATATAGAGTCTCAGTCTACATTGTATTTTCGGATGCACACTTCTCTTTAAAACACGCAGCACAGAAACCTCAAACCTGAAAGATTCAGGGCTTTTGGAAAAACATTTGGGGTTCCAGCCCCCTTAGCCCACCCTAGCGCCGCCCCTGGATATAATGTTCAAATTATTCATTGTTAACGAAATTACTGAGGAAATGTTCGCTGACAGCTATCTCAGCATGCAAATATGTTCGGCTGATGCAGATGTGATCCTCATTGTGATATTTTTTTTAGGCTACTTGCTTGAAGATTAGGTGTACACTTGTTTTCGACGTGTTTTCTGATTAATGTTCGTTACTTCCCAGTTCGCATGTTTTTGGATTTTAAGTCCATTTTTGTGAGATTAAATATCATTATAAGCATAATATTCACTTTTTTTTCTGTGATTAAAGTGGCCGATCCTTATTCAATAGATAAGACGTTTTTAATGTTTATGTAGGCTTATTCATTTTTTGGGGGGCACAAGGAAATTCTGGGGGGCAATGCCCCCCCTAGCCCCCCCCTAGACCCGGCCCTGATACCAGCATAACATTACGACATCCTTCATGAATAAACATGACATCTTATGTTTGTATACATATATACCAACCAGGCCATACGTACCATCGCATCACATATGCAAATATAGTCTCAAATACAACAATTTCATTGGCTGCTGTGTGTGTTGTCGCGTTGACGCGGACAAATAGTGCGTGTTGACACGGTCAAAAGTCACGCGTTTCGTTTAAAGACATTTGGCCCCGATCGCGTTCCATAAGAAACAGCCATTAACTTATCCATGGGTTTCATGTGACGTCACTGTATTTTATCGCCGCCATATTTGTGTCCGGTGTTACGAGATTTTCGGTTTCTGAGATTTTCGGTTTCAGAAGGCGGAGCTTATATGAATATTAATGAGTTTCGCAGACATGCGCGATTGCACGTGCAACTGAGAATTTTAGTTCACATTGTATCTCAAGACATTAGTGGATTATTCCATAAAGGTAATTATATTCTCAGCGTCGCGGCTGACTTATGCCTAAACTACAGTTGTTTTCAACACGTAACAGTTTATAATGTGCTCATTAGTATGCATGATTTGTGCAGTCGTCTGTAACAATGACAGATACTTCGTGTAACAACCTTCAGCTATCGTCTACAAACTTCGGTAAAGTTGGTTTTATATTCGCACATTCGGACATCTGTATTCAATAGCCTTGTTAATCACACTACATTGGACATTCAGTGGACATTCACAAGTAAATATGCCATTAAAACAATACTTGCCTATTTTGATCGACTGTGAAAAATGTTGTAAGTTGAAAATCGTTGGTTGTCAATATCATGTCGCTGCTTAAAATTCCTAAACATTAATTTATTGCACATTTATTGGAAAGTCTGAATTTATCAGAAGTCCGAATGTGCGAATATAAAACCAACTTTACCGAAGTCGTCTACAATAAGTTCTGCTCCTCGTGCTCTTCCTTTGCAATGTTTTAAAACTCGGTATTTTATTGGTTGTTATTATTAAGTACATCACTGCCTGAAACAACTGAAATAAACCTGTATAAATGTTTTTGAGGACTTAGCTATATCTATTCTGGTATTGTTCTTAAATTCTTGTTCATTTTGATATGATGTAGGCCTGTTGCTCTTCAAAAGGATTAAAATTATTTATGTTTATGCTCACCAAGGTTGCATTTATTTGATAAAAAATAGGCAAAACAGTAATATTGCAATTTGTGTTCTATTTTAATATATTTTAAATGGCTGTTTATTCCTGTTCCTCCAGTCTTCAGTGTCACATGATCCTTCAGAAATCATTCTAATATGCTGTTTTGCTGCTCAAGAAACATGCTACTATTATCAGTGCTGAAAACAAGGAAACCATGATACAGTGCCTGTTGATTCACAGAACAGCAAGTTTGAAGAACAGTATTGAAATCTTTTGTAACATTAGAAATGTTTTTTTCCCTTTTTTTAAAAAACAAAAATCTAATTAATCCTTGTTGAATAAACTTCATCTTTGTGAAATTCATTTCTTAAAAAACAAAACAAACAAACAAACAAAAACTACAGTGATTCCAGACATTCAAATAGTAATTTAATGCAAATGCATTTGTGTAAATTATTTGGGGGCCACTGTCTGTAAAAAGATAACGTCTTGTTGTAATAAAAATAGTTTTAAGTAAATAAAGTCATTAAAATTCAAAGAGAGGTAAAAATGTCAATCTTTGACTAAAAATGTATTTTTTTGATCTGAGAATAGCTTTCCTATGTGTCATATTTTCATATATTAAGGGACTGCTACAGTAGCTAAAGTTTGTTGTTGGCAAGTCCATGGCCCATCTTTTTGTACAAAAACAAAATGTCATTAAATGTCTCACATAATATCATATGTTCACTCCATCACACATTATACAAAGCATCTATTAATCAAAAGCAAATCAAGGCCATATTGCTATCTTTATTCCAGGATTTGTGATATATGTTTTGACATAGTTTAATTTTTTTTTTTTTTTCAAAATTTCAATTTCAAAATTTCATGTGCCCCTAATTAAAACCCCATGAAGAACATGCATGTTTATGAACATTAATGACCAGTGAATTCAGGTTGACTGGGACACTTTTGGCCATTGAGATGACTGGGAAAAAGTTTCCCGATCAACCTTAATACATGTCAAATAATTAATGTTTGTGTATCAAAATAAATTGTCCATTTATATCACTGATCATCATTGTATATCCAGGTAGACAAGTCACACATGGTCAAAACAACACATGGCAGAGAATAACAAAAGGTTGCAAAAATCTTTATTAGGCCACTGATTTTAGACATTATTTCTTTGATTTCCAGAGGGATGACCTAATTTTAAATCTTCATAAGGTTAGCTAACAGAAGAACATAGCAATACATCATTGAAATGGCAACTGCATATTTTTTAACAATGTGCTATTTATTTATTTTCCCATTTATTTGTTATATGAAATCAGTATAATCTACTTCAACTCATTCAGGTGTTCTGGGATGCTTGGTTTTATTGAGTAATTGAAAAATTAAACCTTGTGGTGTCAGTGTATCTTTCTTTAATATATATAAACGGAAACCATGAAAAGACAATATATTTTCAGCAATATTTTCAGAATTTTTCACCAACCGGAAAACCAGAGAATATTAGTCTGAACAGGTAAGCTAACGTATGTATAAATCACACCAATAGTCTGTAAATATAAAAAAATATTATGTCCACACACAGACACATTTATATGGGATCAGCAGTTACATCGCAAGGTAGCCTATATGGAATAGCACAACTAGCTGAACTTATAGACGATAGCTGAAGGTGTTCTGCTGTTACACGAAACGTCTGTCATTGTTACAGACGACTGCACAAATCGTGCATAATAATGAGCACATTATAAACTGTTACGTGTTGAAAACAACTGTAGTTTAGGCATAAGTCAGCCGCGACGCTGAGAATATAATTACCTTTATGGAATAATCCACTAATGTCTTGAGATACAATGTGAACTAAAATTCTCAGTTGCACGTGCAATCGCGCATGTCTGCGAAACTCATTAATATTCATGTAAGCTCCGCCTTCTGAAACCGAAAATCTCAGAAACCGAAAATCTCGTAACACCGGTCACAGCTACGCGCTCTGTTTAAGTCTATGGTGACAGCAGCTACAACTACCAGAGGAAGACCAACAAAACATTCTCAGAAGGTTCACAACAAATTTACAATATGTCTGGGATATGTGGTGCTGTTAGCCGTTTCAACAGTCGTCAGAACTGCAAATTTATTTGATCCCAAAGGAGTTAGATCGGCAGAATTATTGGTTTCATTCAAAAAGGACCACACCACTGGCAGCCAAACAGCAACGCACAACATTAATAACTGCTGGGACTGTCATTTACATAACATTATAATTGTATACAACATTGTATTAAAATATTGTGAATTCTAGTTGCTGTGTTTCGGCGTGTTATTACAGGATTAACAAATTCATGACACGAGCTGATTACATTACTTAGTTCAAGTACATGCGTGCATGATTTTGTGCAAATATAAGTTGTAATTTTATGTCTATCTTGTATAAATATATATGAATTACCCTATATAGGATGTGTTCCTTTGAGTTAATTAACTTTGTTTACGGGTTTTTATTCTCTTCAGCTTCAGCGTGCGCAGCTCAAACAGCAGTGATTAAGTCATTAAAATGTTTACAGTAATATTAAAGCTTTTATTTTAACTGCCTATTTTGGGGTATCATTAGAAATGCGAACAATGGAGTTTGAGACTAACTGTATGTTTTTTCCATGTACTGAACTCTTATTTAACTATGCCAAGGTAAATTCAATTTTTGAATCAAGGGCACCTTTAACAGCCAGTCAATCCGCATTAGAGCGCCACCCTCAGGCTGAATTATGCAAGGACACAAAACTGCAAAAGGGTGTCTGCATGTGTTCAGCCATTACAATGTAAAATCTTTATCAAGCGCTATAACCCAGAATCTACCCCAGCTAAATTTATGGTCAGGAGCCAATACTGGTAGCTACTGTACATATTTATTGCTGTTCAACATTGCTAAATAAAGAGTGTGACTAAACACACTTCAGATTGTTCCTCATTGCTGCATGGAAAACAACTGTTATTCAAACAATGTATAAAATATGCAGACTAAATGTCTACCAAATACCTGACTGTGCAAGAGTTCCTACAAAAACTGATGCCAACATACAACATATCACTGAATTACCTACAGAAAAATCTGAATGAATGTGGAAGAATGTAATCATTATAACATTGAGTGACTCACCACTGACAGAAACGATGAATCTTTTGTTCAAGTTCTGCACAAGTCTTCTGCGCAAGTTCTGCACAAGTCTGCCGCCTCTGATCTTCAGTTTATAGACTCCTGTGTCTTCAGGTCTGGTGTCTGTGATGGTCAGAGATCCAGTCTTCTCGTCCACCTTCAGTCTGCCTCTGAATCTCCCATCATGAGGAACAGTGATCTCTCCAGTCCCTCTTTGGATTTCAGCTATGAGAGTCTTTTCATCTCCAAACAGCCACTGTATCTGATCATCTTTGTTTATTTCAATGCCAGGGGTTAGAGTGACAGATTCTCTCTCTATGACTGTCTCCACTTCATGTCACAGCAGAACACAGAAACAGAGAAAAGAGGAGATTGTAAGAGAGTGAACTGAAGGACTGAGAGGATACTGTGTGACTCTTCATGTGCTTCTAATAATCACTTCATCACTTGATGACTTCTAACTAAAGATCTGCAACAATGCTGCATGTAGGGCTGGACGATTAATCAAAAAGTAATCGAAACCAAAATTCAGAACCTCTAATGGCGCAATTTTTCCATGTAAGTTATTTAGTTTTTTTAATCCCGTTAATACTTCCCCCTTAAAAACATACTACCTCGTGTGAAGCCACGTGACTCCACCCTGTCCATGCAGAGACGTGCGTGAGCGGTGAGCCTTGCATCGTCACTAAACTGTGTCAGTTGTATGTGTATTAAGGTTTGCCAGTTTAGACATTAAAGCGATTAGACGATCAGACGTGTATTATTATATTGAGCTACCAGCTTGCACAGCTGCAAGGTGGCATGAATAGTAGCTGAGCAAAACGTGAAGATCGCGTGCACAGAGGAGCAGAAACTACTTGTCAGTGCTGTTCTGTGATTTATCACTAAAGTAGCTTAGAAACTCAAAACTTATTATAGCACATGTTTTTCTACTTTTGAAGGGTTGTACTATTTACAACCCACAGCTTCACAATTAATAGAGACGGTATGACTAATTCACACACACAATCACTCGTACCGGTACTGTACTAATTTATCTTTATCTGATTTACAATGAGCAGAAATCTGTAAGAAATGTTACTAAACAGAGATAAAATAACTGCTGAAAGTGAGCTGTTACGTCAGATCTCTCTTTCAATAGGAAAAAATATCCCACCTTTAATAATCAATCATATTTACAGTACAAACCTTGTCAGTGAACTGTGAGGGCCCAAAAAAATAATCATAATTGAGGTAAAATGTTCAATTAATCAAGGTTTTGATTTTAGGTCATAATTGTCCAGCCCTAGTTGCATGTTAACATACAGAAAACTCAGATTTCAACAAAAATATCTTAATTTGTGTTCTGAAGATGAACAAAGGTCTTACAGGTGTGGAACGACATGAGGGTGAGTAATAAAAGACAGAAATTTCATTTTTGGGTGAACTACCCCTTTAATAAAAATGTATCACTGAATTAGCACTAAAAAAAATATTTTAGTCAAAGTAACAAACTTGTTTCTAAATTGTTCATTCAATATTTTGCTATATTAAAGATATTCATCTGTTTGTAAGTACACACTCATTTTTTTTCAGAAGAGCACTGCTTTTTAATTTATAAGAGCCATTTGTCACTGTGCTTCAGTGATGTGTCTGTGACATTTAAAACAAATCTGTCTGCACAGACATGACATACAACATATCACTAAATAACATTCTGTCATTATTTACTCGTCCTCACGTTCTTCCAATGAATGAACAGATTCTGAAGAGTTTTCCTGCAGCTCTTTACCATGTAATGACAGTTTATAGAGTCCTTCACAAAGCTCAGAAATTATATTTAAACACACCAGAAATGCAGTTCATCTGCTATGATATGTTTGCAAGATTTGTTTCCTCAAATCTTATTTTCATAGTCAAAATGCATCAAGTTCACCCAGGAAACATTCAACAACTACTTCCCTCTGTCACTTTAAGGGGAAGACAATCAATGAATAATTACTCATATTTCTGTCTGTTCACACACAATCCATCACATGATTTCCTATAAGCGAATAAACGAGTCACATGATACTTTTAGACAGTTAACACTTATTACTTGTTTGAAAAGACACAAGCTCTAAAAACTACTGTGTAAAGTGCTCCAGTTTTCATTGACATAAAGCTGGGCTAAGGATAAATTTATATTTTAGAATAAACTATCTCTATCTTTATAGGTATAAATATCACTAACTGGCCAGAGATAATGTGGTATATTCATTGACTTATAAGTTACTTAATTTACTGTACACTAAGGGTGTCGCAATATACCGGTATTGACGATAACCGCGATATTAAAAGGATGAAATATCGATATCGTGTTAATTTAGGGTGTGACAATATACCGGTATTGGCAATAACCACAATATTTAAAATGAACAGGATGCTTATGATATCATGACATGTAAATACTCCAGCGCCAGTACCTGGTTGAGCTCTCAGGTGGCAGTATTGCACCTTAACGCTGACATCTGTCAAACAAGAAGACACAGCACGCAGCTATTCCGAGTGGGAGAGTGAGAGGCTCTGTCCACACCCAAATAAAATAAAGTAAGCTCGACAGTATGGGAGTTTTTCGGCTCATTAGACAGCCCAATCTGCAGTATTTGCCTAGCTACAGTCAGTGCGAAGGGTGGCAACACCAACAACCTTTTTACCCACCTCCATGTCCATCCCCCTGCAGATTACGCCATTTTACAGAGAGTAAGTTGCGATTATTTTACTAGTCATGGAATGGGAAATGTTATATTAACCTGTTAACAGCGATTTTCTGTGTTCATATATTTTAATTAAGGGTGATTATTTTAATAAGTAGCCTACAGCATTTCTTTACTCATCTTATTCAGCGTGATGTAACATAGCTATGGATGCAGTTATTTGCCCTCAAAATTCAAGATTCATGGGCATTTTTTGCCCCGATGAGTTTTTGTCATTATATCATAAGATGTAGTTGTATTACAATATCACACGAGCAAGAGTGCCATTTCCCCCAAATCAGCACAAATGCAATGTTCCTTCAACTTATTGTTAAATGAACAATGTGAGTTACATTTTAGACACAGTACTGTTTACTTAGGATTAGTTCACTTTTAAATAAACTTTTCCTGATAATTTACTCACCCCCATGTCAAGGAGAAAAATCCTGGAATGTTTTCATCAAAAACTTTAATTTCTTTTTCTTTAAGTTTATTTAAAAGTGAACTAATCCTTTAATAATGTTTATTTTTTCTTTATTTTGCCAAACGAAAATTTCAAAATGATGCAGAACAGCAGAACAGAGTCTCCGTACAGAAATGTTTTTGTTATACTGACTGAAAACCGCGTTTGGAACAAATGAATCCAAGCTTCATTCCTGAATGAATCAGTCATTTGAACACATCAGTTGACTCACTCACTATGGAAGGCCGTTTCAGCATAAAAACGTTCCAGCGTTACTCGTCGTAATTATATTTTTACTAGTAACAATTAAATTAAAGAGCTCTATAATTCAATTTTTACTAGTAACAATTATAATTGTAGAGCTCTCTAATTCGGTTTTTACTAGTAACAATAACAATTATAGAGCTCTATAATTCAATTTTTACTAGTAACAATTATGATTATAGAGCTCTCTAATTCAATTGTTACTAGTAACAATTCCAATTAGAGAGCTCTACAATTCATTTATTACTAGTCATATGTCTCCATTGACTTCCATTCATTTTTAATTATAGAGCTCTGTAATTCAATTGTTACTAGTAACAATTGGGATTATAGAGCTCTCTAATTGAATTCTTACTAGTAACAATTACAATTATAGAGCTCTCTAATTCAATTGTTACTAGTAACAATTACAATTATAGAACTCTAATTGAATTCTTACTAGTAACAATTGAATTACAGAGCTCTTCAATTGATTTATTACTAGTAAAAATACACATTAAAGATATGTGTAATTGCAGAGCTCTATAATTGAATTACAGAGCTCTCTAATTCAATTGTTACTAGTAAGAATTCAATTGTAGAGCTCTCTAATTGCAATTCTTACTAGTAACAATTGAATTACAGAGCTCTTCAATTGATTTATTACTAGTAAAAATACACATTAAAGATATGTGTAATTGCAGAGCTCTATAATTGAATTACAGAGCTCTCTAATTCAATTGTTACTAGTAAGAATTCAATTGTAGAGCTCTCTAATTGCAATTCTTACTAGTAATAATTAAATTATAGAGCTCTCTAATTCAATTGTTACTAGTAACAATTTGATTATAGAGCTCTATAATTGAATTACAGAGCTCTCTAATTGAATTGTTACCAGTAAGAATTAAGTCACAGAGCTCCATAATTCAGTTCTTACTAGTAACAATTAGAATTAGAGAGCTCTGTAATTGCAATCTTACTAGTACAAATTGAATTACAGAGCTCTACAATAGCAATTCTTACTAGTAACAATTGCATTACAGAGCTCTGTATTCGGCGACATATCATTATGCTAATCGTGCCTTATGCATATTCAACTGGGGTGGCGTAATTTGTTTTACAATGTGGGTGGGACAAGAATGTGTATGGGGGGGTATGTTGTATTATTATTACAATAATAATAATAATAATATGATATTAAAATTATAAATGTGTTCAAATATGATAGTTTTCCTACATCTGCTATAATACAATGTCGTTAGTCTCGAGAGTATGTACATTAGTTAATAAATACGACGATCCGCCTTTGATAATTAAATGTCCTGATGGATTAGTGGCAGTTTCTCCGTTTAGGATGCAAGAGGTTCCCGGTTCTAATCCAACCATGTGTAGTTTTTTTTTTCTCATTAAAACCAAAGATTTTCATCAGTGATTGTATATCAAGAGCAGGGACACGTTTATATGTATTTTGTTTTTTTGTGATTTCAACGTATCGAATAGAGAGTCTCCGCAACAGCGATAGAATGAAGTGCTAATCCGTGTGCACGAGCGCTGTGAACCCTGTTGCACGCGCCTCTGATAACAGTGACAACGAGCACTCAACAACATAATTTCAAAAACAACACATCCCAGCGCCAAATCGCCTATTATTAACACAAATTGATAATCAACTAGAGGTGTTTATTTTGTATTAGATATCCGCGATAATCATTCTATTATTGCATAACAATACTAAACACTGTAAATATTTAAAATGAATTTATACTCCTTAATATCAAGTTTGTCAAAACACTTTGGGTGGCTTAGGGCATTTCACCCTATATTATGTCCAGTGACATGGAGTGTTCTTGGCTCTTAGCTTTACCAATATACAAAGGTGAATGAATATAACGACTAAATATAGGCTTTCATCTCAGGCATCATCTTAATTTTGCTTTAATGTGAACATGATTAATATGTTACCTAAGTCTGTAAAATATTTCAGGATACTTTAGAACCACGCTACAGGGCTTTTATTTTGAAACTCACTTTTGTAGGTGGGAAATCTGCAATCTGTTTTGCATCTCATGAATAGGAGTTTTTACTAGTAATAATACAATTATAGAGCTCTGTAATTAGAATTGTTACTAGTAAGAATTGAATTAAAGAGCTCTCTAATTCAGTTTTTACTAGTAACAATTGAATTAGAGAGCTCTCTAGTGGAATTGTAGAGCTCTGCAATTGGATTATTACTAGTAACAATTGAATTACAGAGCTCTGCAATTGAATTCTTACTAGTAATAAATGAATTGTAGAGCTCTCTAATTGGAATTGTTACTAGTAAAAACTGAATTATAGAGCTCTACAATTCAGTTGTTACTAGTAAGAATATAATTGCAGAGCTCTATAATTCAATTAGAGAGCTCTACAATCATAATTGTTACTAGTAAAAACTGAATTATAGAGCTCTGTAATTTAATTGTTACTAGTAAAAATATAATTGCAGAGCTCTATAATTCAATTAGAGAGCTCTATAATTGTAATTGTTACTAGTAAAAATTAAATTATAGAGCTCTTTAATTTAATTGTTACTAGTAAAAATATAATTACGACGAGTAACGCTGGAACGTTTTTATGCTGAAACGGCCTTCCATACACTCACTCAAGACAGTGACTTGCTGCCACCTACTGGCAGTTTAGTTTCATATTTAAGGTACATTTTAATTAAAAAGTTAAAACTAGAAAAGAATCCATATTTAAATATTGAATTAAATTTATGTAAACAAATTGTAAATACGCCCCCCCTCCCCCCCTTTGCTCTTGCTGTGTCAGCTGTAATACTTACTTGTTTGCTTTTGTAGTTCAGAGACTTTGTGAAAATAGTAAAAAACACCAGCACCTGCGGCAGCATATAATACCAGCAGAACAACAACAATCACAGCTACAGCATATGGAGGCACACCTGGAACTGGAAAAGATAAAGAGAGACAAACATTAGTGTGAATGAGTCTGATCTATAGCAAACACTATAAACATCAACACTATATAACCTGAGTGAAGATCTGATACTGTAATGATAAAGAGTCATTAGTGTGAATGAGTCTGATCTATAACAAACACTATAAACATCAGCACTATATAACCTGAGTGAAGATCTGATACTGTAATGATAGTCATTAGTGTGAATGAGTCTGATCTATAACAAACACTATAAACATCAACACTATATAACCTGAGTGAAGATCTGATACTGTAATGATAAAGAGTCATTAGTCTGAATGAGTCTGATCTATAACAAACACTATAAACATCAGCACTATATAACCTGAGTGAAGATCTGATACTGTAATGATAGTCATTAGTGTGAATGAGTCTGATCTATAACAAACACTATAAACATCAACACTATATAACCTGAGTGAAGATCTGATACTGTAATGATAAAGAGTCATTAGTGTGAATGAGTCTGATCTATAACAAACACTATAAACATCAACACTATATAACATGAGTGAAGATCTGATACTGTAATGATAAAGAGTCATTAGTGTGAATGAGTCTGATCTATAGCAAACACTATAAACATCAACACTATATAACCTGAGTGAAGATCTGATACTGCAATGATAGTCATTAGTGTGAATGAGTCTGATCTATAACAAACACTATAAACATCAACACTATATAACCTGAGTGAAGATCTGATACTGTAATGATAAAGAGTCATTAGTGTGAATGAGTCTGATCTATAACAAACACTATAAACATCAGCACTATATAACCTGAGTGAAGATCTGATACTGTAATGATAAAGATTCATTAGTGTGAATGAGTCTGATCTATAGCAAACACTATAAACATCAACACTATATAACCTGAGTGAAGATCTGATACTGTAATGATAAAGTCATTAGTGTGAATGAGTCTGATCTATAACAAACACTATAAACATCAACACTATATAACCTGAGTGAAGATCTGATACTGTAATGATAAAGTCATTAGTGTGAATGAGTCTGATCTATAACAAACACTATAAACATCAACACTATATAACCTGAGTGAAGATCTGATACTGTAATGATAAAGAGTCATTAGTGTGAATGAGTCTGATCTATAACAAACACTATAAACATCAACACTATATAACCTGAGTGAAGATCTGATACTGTAATGATAAAGAGTCATTAGTGTGAATGAGTCTGATCTATAACAAACACTATAAACATCAACACTATATAACCTGAGTGAAGATCTGATACTGTAATGATAAAGACAGTCATTAGTGTGAATGAGTCTGATCTATAACAAACACTATAAACATCAGCACTATATAACCTGAGTGAAGATCTGATACTGTTATGATAAAGACAGTCATTAGTGTGAATGAGTCTAATCTATAGCAAACACTATAAACATCAGCACTATATAACCTGAGTGAAGATCTGATACTGTTATGATAAAGACAGTCATTAGTGTGAATGAGTCTGATCTATAGCAAACACTATAAACATCAGCACTATATAACCTGAGTGAAGATCTGATACTGTAATGATAAAGACAGTCATTAGTGTGAATGAGTCTGATCTATAACAAACACTATAAACATGAACACTATATAACCTGAGTGAAGATCTGATACTGTAATGATAAAAAGTCATTAGTGTGAATGAGTCTGATCTATAACAAACACTATAAACATCAACACTATATAACCTGAGTGAAGATCTGATACTGTAATGATAAAGATTCATTAGTGTGAATGAGTCTGATCTATAACAAACACTATAAACATCAACACTATATAACCTGAGTGAAAATCTGATACTGTAATGATAAAGTCATTAGTGTGAATGAGTCTGATCTATAACAAACACTATAAACATCAGCACTATATAACCTGAGTGAAGATCTGATACTGTAATGATAGTCATTAGTGTGAATGAGTCTGATCTATAACAAACACTATAAACATCAGCACTATATAACCTGAGTGAAGATCTGATACTGTAATGATAAAAAGTCATTAGTGTGAATGAGTCTGATCTATAACAAACACTATAAACATCAACACTATATAACCTGAGTGAAGATCTGATACTGTAATGATAAAAAGTCATTAGTGTGAATGAGTCTGATCTATAACAAACACTATAAACATCAACACTATATAACCTGAGTGAAGATCTGATACTGTAATGATAAAGAGTCAATAGTGTGAATGAGTCTGAACTATAACAAACACAATAAACATCAACACTATATAACCTGAATAAACATCAACACTATATAACCTGAGTGAAGATCTGATACTGTAATGATAAAGAGTCATTAGTGTGAATGAGTCTGAACTATAACAAACACAATAAACATCAACACTATATAACCTGAGTGAAGATCTGATACTGTAATGATAAAAAGTCATTAGTGTGAATGAGTCTGATCTATAACAAACACTATAAACATCAACACTATATAACCTGAGTGAAGATCTGATACTGTAATGATAAAAAGTCATTAGTGTGAATGAGTCTGATCTATAACAAACACTATAAACATCAGCACTATATAACCTGAGTGAAGATCTTATACTGTAATGATAAAAAGTCATTAGTGTGAATGAGTCTGATCTATAACAAACACTATAAACATCAACACTATATAACTTGAGTGAAGATCTGATACTGTAATGATAAAAAGTCATTAGTGTGAATGAGTCTGATCTATAACAAACACTATAAACATCAACACTATATAACCTGAGTGAAAATCTGATACTGTAATGATAAAGTCATTAGTGTGAATGAGTCTGATCTATAACAAACACTATAAACATCAACATTATATAACCTGAGTGAAGATCTGATACTGTAATGATAAAGAGTCATTAGTATGAATGAGTCTGATCTATAACAAACACTATAAACATCAGCACTATATAACCTGAGTGAAGATCTGATACTGTAATGATAGTCATTAGTGTGAATGAGTCTGATCTATAACAAACACTATAAACATCAGCACTATATAACCTGAGTGAAGATCTGATACTGTAATGATAGTCATTAGTGTGAATGAGTCTGATCTATAACAAACACTATAAACATCAACACTATATAACCTGAGTGAAGATCTGATACTGTAATGATAAAGAGTCATTAGTGTGAATGAGTCTGATCTATAACAAACACTATAAACATCAGCACTATATAACCTGAGTGAAGATCTGATACTGTAATGATAGTCATTAGTGTGAATGAGTCTGATCTATAACAAACACTATAAACATCAGCACTATATAACCTGAGTGAAGATCTGATACTGTAATGATAAAGAGGCATTAGCGTGAATGAGTCTGATCTATAACAAACACTATAAACATCAACACTATATAACCTGAGTGAAGATCTAATACTGTTATGATAAAGACAGTCATTAGTGTGAATGAGTCTGATCTATAGCAAACACTATAAACATCAGCACTATATAACCTGAGTGAAGATCTGATACTGTAATGATAAAGAGTCATTAGTGTGAATGAGTCTGAACTATAACAAACACAATAAACATCAACACTATATAACCTGAGTGAAGATCTGATACTGTAATGATAAAAAGTCATTAGTGTGAATGAGTCTGATCTATAGCAAACACTATAAACATCAGCACTATATAACCTGAGTGAAGATCTGATACTGTAATGATAAAAAGTCATTAGTGTGAATGAGTCTGATCTATAACAAACACTATAAACATCAGAACTATAACCTGAGTGAGGATCTGATACTGTAATGATAAAGAGTCATTAGTGTGAATGAGTCTGATCTATAACAAACACTATAAACATCAACACTATATAACCTAAGTGAAGATCTGATACTGTAATGATAAAAAGTCATTAGTGTGAATGAGTCTGATCTATAACAAACACTATAAACATCAACACTATATAACCTGAGTGAAGATCTGATACTGTAATGATAAAAAGTCATTAGTGTGAATGAGTCTGATCTATAACAAACACTATAAACATCAACACTATATAACCTGAGTGAAGATCTGATACTGTAATGATAAAGAGTCATTAGTGTGAATGAGTCTGATCTATAACAAACACTATAAACATCAACACTATATAACCTGAGTGAAGATCTGATACTGTAATGATAAAGAGTCATTAGTGTGAATGAGTCTGATCTATAACAAACACTATAAACATCAACACTATATAATCTGAGTGAAGATCTGATACTGTAATGATAAAGAGTCATTAGTGTGAATGAGTCTGATCTATAACAAACACTATAAACATCAACACTATATAACCTGAGTGAAGATCTGATACTGTAATGATAAAAAGTCATTAGTGTGAATGAGTCTGATCTATAACAAACACTATAAACATCAGCACTATATAACCTGAGTGATAAAGAAAATCCTTATTTATCAGATCTACTGTATTTACAGGTGTCAGACAAGCGTTTTAGATAATAAAGGTTCTGGGTGAGAAGTTATGAATTATTTACAGACAGCTGATAAACAATTATTACATTAATTAATAGTCTTGAGTTACTTACGGCTGACAGTAACAGTGAATCTCTTGTTTAAAGTCTGTTTGCTGCTGCTGATCTTCACTTTATAAACTCCAGAGTCTGTGGTTCTGGTGTTTGTGATGGTCAGAGATCCGGTCTGATGATCCAGCTTCAGTCTGTCTCTGAATCTCTCATCAGGATCATATAATGGTGGACTCTTGGCCTCTAGATCATGTTTAGCTATGAGTTTTCCTTCATCTCCAAACCTCCACACTATCAGCTCATCTCCGTGTGTTTCAGTATCAGTCTGAAGAGTGACAGATTCTCCCTCCGTCTCTGATACACTCTTCGTTTCACCTTTAAAAGCATCAATAACAGCTGGAGACTCTGCATGAGACAGATTCACAGATATTAAACATTAAAAAATTAAAGTTACTGGTGGCACTAAAATATTAACTTTAACAGTCAATTAGTTTATCTCATGATTACTACAAAAAGCATGTATTAATTAGTTTATGCTATATATATCTATCCATCTATATAATTTAAGTGCTGCTGTATATAATTTTCCTTAAACATATTCCTTATATATATGTGTTGACTGAATCTGCTCCCTCTATAGGCAAAAGCTTTTCTGTAAGATTGTTTTTCTAAGATTTTCAGGCTGCAGTTTAAAATCTTTTTAAGATTTTTAAGAGAAGTTTAATTCATTTTAATTAATAAAACAACAATAAACTTAAAACATCTAATTATTCATAAATAAAAGTGTCCTCACCATAGACAGTAACGCTGAAACTCAAACGTGAGGTCCCAGTTTTGTGGTTGATCTCTAGTTTATAAAGTCCAGAGTGTTTAGTTCTCATGTTTGTGATTGTCAGAGATCCAGTCTGATCCAGCTTCAGTCTGTCTTTGAACATCTCAGGGACAATGGGATATGAAATGTCATTTTCCTCGATTTGAGCAATGACTGAACGTAAATCTCCAAACCTCCACAGTAACTGATTAATTCCCTGTATTTGAGTAAGATCAGGGTTAAGAGTGACAGATTCTCCCTCCATCACAGTCTTCACTTCATCTGTTCCAGCACCACACACTCCTGCAGAACAAACACAAACAGTTTCTCAGAGATTAAACTCATATAACACTGCTGCTCATGTTACTGAACAGAGTTCAACAGAAATCAGTCTTGAGCTCATAAACACATTTTGACTGTTATGTCCCAGGACGTATATCGTTTATTGTTGTCAATTTTGTGAATGTGTGTATGTGACAATGGCTGCGCCCGAAAACCTAGGTAGGTGTCTTGCTGCCTCGCCGCCTTATAAGAGAATGACTTGTACGGCAGTGTTTGTGCATGAAGGCACCTCACGAAACTGCTTTCAGACAGACTTCTGAGGCAGTGTAACAGTTTAATGATCTACAGCAAAATAGCACAAGCTTTGCTGAGAACTAAACAAATATTTAATTACTACAGTAGTAATTTCTCAGTAGAAATGATATCAAAATTGAAATATGTTGGTCAAAATCGATCATTTATACACAAACTAGGCAGCAAACGCAACTTTTGGACGCCATCTTTATTTTTCTAGCTCAACTGTCACAGAATGGAAAGCACAGGATTGTGGGATATCAAAGGTAGCCAAGGATACATCTATGCTTCCTTCAAAAATCGATCTGAGGAAGGTATCTCATGAGACAGGAAGTGCTATCATTGGATTCGGACGTGCCTTGATGCCTTACTACCTTGAAATGTGTCCTCAGAAGGCAGCATTTTCCAGTTTTCGGACGCAGCCTGTGTCTCCCTGATACCCAACAGCATGCTGGGAAGTTTAGTTTTCCCTGTTTTCCTGTTCCTCTTGCAGGAGCCCAATTGATGCCACCTGTTCCGCATTAGAGTGGTGGAGAGGAGCTTGCATTTACACAGAGGGAACTGGGTGTTCACCAGAGAGAGCATGGCCTGTCTGCCCTCCCAGAACTAACGTTGTATCTGCTGTAGTGAAAGTAGTTATCTGCTGTATTAGTGCAGGGCGGTAGACCGGTTCATATGGTATACCGTTTTCAATTTCGAGACCGATATGAATTTTTCAAAAACCGCCATACCGGTGCGTAGCTAAAAAGGTCTTCACAACCCTGTCAAACTAAAAGTTTGGTATAACTTGAAATAACAGAAATATACTATTGTACAACCGAGTGTACTTCGATTAATAGAGATAATAGCCTAATAATAATAATTAATAATAAAGACAAACTCAAAGGTCTTCATTGAAATTACAGATATTGCACAGTAAAAATGTAGCCAACTTATTAATATTATTAATTAAATTAAATTTAATTTGATTATGTTTTAAACTAAATTGTTAGCTTTATAAACTGATTTGATTACATTTTTAAAAACATTTTTATTTGTCTTTACAATGTTTATATAGGCCTAATATATTCCCTGTACCCCTGACAGTAAAATATGCCAAAAAAACAGTGACAAACCGTGAAATCACCAGAATCTTAAAAATAAACCATCATACAGATTGTTGGTCATCCCGCCCAGCACTATACTGTAGTTACACTGTGTAATTGCCCCATTATCACTGCCTGTAGACGCAGTAGGGAGGTGGGTGCCTTGTTTTTACTAACCCCTGTTTTTCCCTGTTTTCAGTTAGTAAGGTAGTCAGGTAAGAGATTTGCTGTTTATATGATGTTTTGTTTGATAGGTTATTTAGACTCCCTTACTCCCAAGTAGCTATCTCCATTTGTTTGTTATTTTGGCTTTAACCCCCTCCTGAAGCTAGAAGAGTCTTCTCATTATTTATCATTACTTATTTGAGTTCTCTCTATTGTTTTGCCTTATTCTTAATTTTTATAAGAGACTTTACTTTGAATAAAACCTTAAAGAATAAATCTGTGTTTGTGTGAGTGCTGGGAGTGCCGACAGAACCAACTCTCTCTCATCTTTGGCCCTGTTTTTCAAATGAATATGTTTTCATTCATTTTTACTTCTATATGTTACTCTCCCATCACCCCTAGACAAAAGGGGGACATAACATGACTTATTACAAGGCCCCTATTATGCTTATTTATGGGTTCATAATTTTGTTTATTGGGTCTGCAAAACTGGTTTACATGATTTAATGTTTAAAAAAACTATTTTTATTATAAATGTACATTGTTGCAGCATCAGTTTTCACCCTCTGTCTGAACACTCTATTTAATAGAATCCTCAAGAACAATAAAACTGTATAATTCCCCACCAAATGTTAAGATTGGGAGGTAATGCACTCTCAAAGTTACATAATACAACACCAAAAAGGTAATACCCCAGGTGACACAATTACAGAACTGGTCTGTCATACATACACTTGAAATGAATGGATAAAAATAACTCTCTGAAATCACTCTGAATATCCACAGTTCTTAAGTGTACTGAATAATATGCTATGAACAGTGGCGTAGCGTCTGGGCATGCAAGGTATGCACGCGCATATGGGCCCGGGCGGATTAGGGGCCTGCTATTACGGGCTTAACCCCAAAGTATACTTCGGGCATCCGCGCACCGTTTGCGTCGCAACATTTTCGTCATCAGGAGGGTTCGCGGACGTCCGCACTCCCCGTCCGCGTGTAGCCCAATTTTTGTTATGGCACGGACAGTGTGTGTACTGAAAACAGCCCATGCAAGAGTGAATTGAGTGCTTGAAAACAAAAGCCCACTAGATCGCCGAACGCGTCTTTCTGCAGCCAAATACTTTCAAAGTCTCGCACGCGCGTCTGTGCGCGAGACAGAACCTGTGTACATATGTTCAGAAAAATGAAGTATAATAGAAATAATGTTTTCAATAACTTGCTATAGCCTATCTATGTTAAATGTACTGAAAATCATTAAGAATCTGAATAAATGGACCATAAAATGGTCCATCCCATGTCTTAGCGATGATCTATGGTATTTGACCGGTATTCGCATTTCTGTCATTTTTAAAGTGGGTTTCTGAAACTTACGCATGCAGTAATGTCAGTAGTACAGAATTTTAAATGAGTGTCGTTGGTTTTCTGAAAAAAACGACTATGTCTGCACATTTTAAGATACTGCACAAGATGTGAATAAATGTAACTCGTACTCTTGCTGGGGTGGATAGGCCTACTTTATATTCAACGAAATAAAATGCACATAAAACGTGATGGAAACAAATTTAGAGAAGAAACTTCTAGTAAATTTATTAGGAATAAAACATGCATTAAAAAAGTCTGTGACAGAATAATTCATTCATAACTGGAATAATCTTCGGACTCATCGCATCTGACATGATGCTATGATCATTCTGAAATTCCAGTCGATTCGGTCGAATTCAAGCATAGACTGTGTTGAAAAGCCGTTTTTTTACATTTTTAAAATAGATCCGCAAAGTCAAAATGATGGAGGAGCACATAGTAGGCCTATTGTAGTGCTGTTGTTTTAGAAATGTGTTTTTTTTTTTTTTTACATTTTTGTTTGCATGTTACTGATGATATCTTATTCATATTAAAAGTCCACGAAGCCAAGGGGGGCCCGTACATTTTTTTTTGCATATGGGCCCGGGGCTGACTTGCTACGCCACTGGCTATGAATAAATATTAAATGCTGTGGGCCAGCACCGGGTAGGGATGGGCGATAGTATCGTTCGCGATGTATAACGTTGAAAATTCTCCTCACGTTAAAAATTTGTCTCCTCGCGATAATTACGATAAGTCTAGTTGTTGACGTAGTTTTGTGCGCGACCGATTCACTGTTCAAGTGCAGAGTTAAAACAAGCATGACTAAAGGCAGACGTGAGGCTGATGAGCAGCTTGTTGTTAAGCGAGGAGCTACCGCCACAATTTGGAACTGGTTTGGTTATAGAAAATCAAATGCGGATGAAACTACCACATGTTCAATGAATGAACCGTATGTCATTCACGCCGGTGTTGATAGCGCGCGAGTGCAGGTGAGACCTGAACATCTCACGTTGCTACTGTGTTTAAACTAAACTCATTTAAACCTTGCCACTTTAAACATTCAACTGTAAGACGCAAAAGAGAACTCGCGCGCGCTGTGAGGAGATGTGTACTCATCCGAAGCGCACTTGGGTAAAGTTGGATTTATATTCGCACATTCGGACATCCGTATTCAATAGCCTTGTTAATCACACTACATTGGACATTCAGTGGACATTCACAAGTAAATATGCCATTAAAACAATACTTGCCTATTTTGATCGACTGTGAAAAATGTTGTAAGTTGACAATCGTTGGTTGTCAATATCATCTCGCTGCTTAAAATTCGCAAACATTAATTTATTGCACATTTATTGGAAAGTCTGCATTTATCAGAAGTCCGAATGTGCGAATATAAAACCAACTTTACCGAAGTGTCCGAAGCGCGTACACGGAGAGCTGCGTCACAGCTGTATTTTGTAAACTATCTGAACACATAGTTGGAATTGTTACTTTTTGATACAGTTAGGGCCGTTATGGTCGGCATGACAACTGTGCCACCGCGGTCGTGTGACATATATATCTATATATATGACGGAAAAAATATGAAGGCCGTTTGTCATTTTGACAGATTACTGAGGCTGATGTAGCTTGTAACTGTAATTCCCACCTCTGTCCAGTTAGTGGTGAGTGTGCTCCAGTGTTTCTGAAGTGCGCAAGCTCAGTCTCCACAATAAAATGAGCACAGGCAAGCACTCAGTTTAGGTATATTTTATAATAATAAAGTTATGATACTTATACTTACATAATTCAGTTTCTAATCCAGTTTGTTTTGTTTTAAATGGTTCATTTTGTTAATTTTCTTGCTGACTATAAGTTTATGGTCAATGAATTCTGAGGTATACATTTAACGTAATGTTAAGTGAAATTGTTTGCAACACTGACTGAACTGACGATTTCGGTAAGCTACTGTCTTTCAACATATTTTCATGTATTTCGTTCTGCAAAGAGGAAAGGATGATCAAGCTGAAAACTGAGAAGTGACACAGTCTTTGTTCAACTTTCTTTTCATAATATAAATAAATGCCAAGGCCTATTACCTTATCCTGCAAGTTCATGAATAAAAATGAAAATGTGGATGAAATCAGAAGCTATTAAAAGTCTTATCATCATAATATAAAAATGAAAATTACAGGTAATAATTGATTGACACATTTTTTACTGTCCATCAAAATTATATATATATATATATATATATATATATATATATATATATATATATATATATATATATATATATATATATATATATATATACAGGGTGCTATTTGTGAAAAAAACAGAGGGGGGGATGTTTTGAAAAGGTTTTGTTTTTATTTTTTTAAACCACAGTGGAGCTATATACTATTTTTGGTATATAAATTGGTAAAAAAATAAATAAAAAAATCTTCTGATTTAACCTTGAGATTTGAAGTATTACATAGCTTAGATATTTGCACCACTATTTACAATGACACTAATAATTCTTAATTTCTGATAGAAATGCAAAATCAATCAGTAGTTATTAATAGAATAACGAGACACAACCCTTTACATTCAATCGCGTTTGGTCCCATTTATTTTTGATTTCAGTGCATACACATACAAACTTTAAGTCCAAAAGTGTGCACATTTGTAGAAATGCACATTTACCTCAGATTTCATTAGATAGAATATAAGCTGGGCCGTACGCAGGGTTTCATAATTACCGAGGTCAGAAAATGTTGTTTGCTAGGGGGGTACGGGGGCATGCTCCCCCGAAAATTTAGATTTCCCTGGTGTATATGTGCAGTTTTAAGACGTTTTAAGGCCAACAAATTGGATAACAATTTAAAACCATGTCAACAAATAAATGCATGCACAGGTAGCTTTAATCGCATATTTGGTAATTTCATGACTTAACTTACAACAGAACAACGACGGTCATTGCTCGTAGCTTTATTTAAGATATAATAGCTAAAGTAATTATGCACTGCGCACCACGAGCACAGTATAACGGCTGATTGGACAGTCGTGTTCATTTTTCTGAGTTTTTCCAACATAGCCTGACAACATCTCGTCTGACCGCAGTTCTCTGTTGTTCAACTGAAGCTCCCTCGTCGTCACCTAACACCTTTTCCGCGCTCGTTTGACTTGCGCCTGGCGCTGAGGTGAAGTCGGAATGCGCATCTGAAAAGCATCCCGTTTGTTGTGGTCGTAAAGAGACGGTTCTATATAAACGTAGCGTTTTACTTGGTGATGTTTTAAAAAAAAGATTTTTATTTTTGGTATTTTATATGCTCTGTAGGTGGTTTGTGGAGTAGCATCACCCGGGAGGGATATTTTTTATCCCCCCCGGGGATAAAAATAATTCAGCAGAGGCAGGGATACATAGACCAGAAGGGGGGAAATCACCCCTGTCCCCCCCACAAATCGCACCCTGTATATACATAATTTATATTATCGTCATTGGTATCGTTATCGCAATAAGTACCTGAAATTATTGTGATAATTTTTTTAGGCCATATCGCCCATCCCTAGCACTGGGTGTGGCACACATGTCCTGAAAACAAGTGAAACCAAATCATTTCGATCACCCCCTAGTGGGTGGCTGAAGTATAGGTCATAAACCCCAACATCTCCATGTAAACAAATGGGACATGAGCCAAATGAAACAATCAAATTACACTTCAAATTCTTTTTTTTTTTCCAAAGATGATTTCTGTCATTTTAGGTAGCCATTATCACGTTGATGTATGTTCAACTGTTTGTTTTTAAACAGTTTGGTTTTAGTTAGCTATCTCAGAATGCTTTGACATACTAACGCAGTACATAATGCCTAAAGCCCCACTGGGATGGGATTAGTTTAACATGGGGAGGTGAGGTAAAGTAATTATTACCAGAGCTTCTCAGTGATTTTAGTCCCATCCGAATGTGCCATCTCCGTAATCATTACGGACGATGTCAGTAAAGATTACGGCGACTTTTACCTTCTGTAGAAAGGTCCGGAAAAATTACCTCAGGTAATACTAATCCCGTTCGAATAGACCCGCTGTAAATATGTACGGTAAAATTCCATCATTTCCTGTTTAAAAGTAGTTTTCTGAGCATTTTTCAAGCATGGAAGCACTTGAAGAAACATTCATTTGTGTTGTAGGTGGTGGGACAAGTCTGTTGCAAACCTCAAGTATTTTCCACATATCATTCAGAGCAAAAAGAAGATCGAAGCAATTGTCAGAGGCACAAAACTAATTTTATCTTTAGCTAAGTGCCTATTACCATCACAGTCCAATCAGAATTTAATTAATAAATCATTTGACCGGACCTAACTGTTATTTATAGTTCATATATTTAAATTATATGTGTTTGCGCATATGGTATCAGGAAGCAACGTATATCCACATGACGGTGGGTGACGGCCGTGACGGCCGTGACGGCGGTGCGTAAATTGAGTTACCCCTCCCACTTTTGCTAGTTTTACTCAGATGTCTTGTCCCGTGCCAATTGGTCAATAATATTACAGATGTCCTGAGGTAAAGTTGCATTACTCCACCTCCCCATGTAAAATGAATCCCTTCCGAATAGGGCTTTAGGGAACGTCTGCCAATTCCCCAACTGCTTAAAAACGTCTGATCTGGGTAAATTAAGCTGACTTTTAACATTTAAAAAAATCCAAAGCTTGTAGTACATTAATATTTGTCAGACTGACTTACTGCAATTTTGCCAGCATCTCCCTTACTGTATGTACAGTACACAAATATTTCTATGAAAAAGTTACTGCAATTCACCAATACGTGTTAAAAGAAAACTTTTACAGCATTTTTTTTCTTTCACCTGTACTAAATCATATTTCTAACTATAAACCTACTACAATCTTTAGAACATGAAAAAATGATTTACTGTAAATTTTATATAAAAAAAAAAAAAAAAATTGTATATCATGTGTGTATATACTATGTGATAGAGTCAAAAGTACTGGCTTTGGTACCACATCAGTACTGAAATTTTAAAAATGTGACCCTTTGAGCGCTGTTGAGCGAATTCATAAATACCTCTGATTGGCCATTTTGTTCACGCGCTCAGGCCCGGATTAACATAAGGGCTGGGTGGGGCTGAAGCCCCAGGGCCCGCGGATAGAGGGGGCCCGTGATTGGCTGGAGGAAATGAGATTGACAAGTCAAAGGTGGTTGATTTGTGTCTAATAAAATAACAAGAAAAAATGATTGGAAAATGTGCCTGACTGATAAATCACCGTCCACTCAAAATCACTTTACAATTCGCGCCATGACATCGGGAAATGCCTCTTTGCGTTATGCTATCGCAGGTAGACTAGAAAATGGGAAATTGGCCTTTATTGCTTGTTCAGCCTCACTGGTGTTCAAAATGATAAACAAAAGTGATAGTGGTGCGCAAAAAAGGAAAAACAAGCTTGAAAGGGAGAAAAGGGATGCTAGTCTTACAGCAAAAATTCCAAAACTAACTAACTACTTCGGTTCACATAAAACATCCGAGCCAGTGGAAGACCCCGCGTGCAGCGGCAGCTCACAGTTATCTTCACCCACCGACACCGTCGCCGATCTGCGTGCTTTACACGTTGAAGAAGGTGAGATAGCAGCTGCAGCAAGTTATTATTCTTATAACGAGTTAAGCCCTATTTGGATGGTAATTGTTTCTCATGAAAACGTAAGGTGTTTTCAACATTTACAGGGACGATTGAGTCGATTGATTTTATTGCCGTTTGAATTCAGAAAGTCAGTGTTTTTCTCTCATCATCATCACCCGTGTAAAAATACCGAATTAACTTTCCTACTGTTTTATGACAAACAGCAATGTCGTCTCCACTATCTGCCTTTGAAGCACATTCTATCAGTTGCAGTTCTGGTGCCTCCATCCGTACAACTTGACCTCGACACATTCACATCACATGTTAACACAGCGGTAGTTACTCACGGGACACTGCACTTATTTGCAATCACAAAAGTTCTTTATTTGCATGTGCTTTAAAGCCCTGCCAGTTAAACATGTCATTCGTGTGCTGTTCTGAGATGCGCTTTTTCTGACCCCATACACCCGAAGCGTGCACACACACTTAAGCCTGTCAGACAGCACCTGACTACTGGACTTCATCTTTCGCTTCTGATTGCGCTATAATACTGTCAAATACACAAAAGGTTTACATAAACACAGTTGATTATGTCTGAAGTGAGTTGAGAAAATCGGACGCGTGCAGGTCTTAAAGTGACAGCATCCTAATAGTTAGCATGTGGACCCTTGTCCTTAAAGGGATAGTTCACCCCAAAAATTAAAATCCTGTCATCACATACTCCCTTTCAAGTTGTTTTAAACCTGAATGTGTTTCTATCTTCTGTTGAACACAAAAGAAAATGTTTTGAAGAATGTGGGTAACCAAACAGTTGCTGGTCCCCATTAATTTTCATAGTAGGAAAAAAATATAATGTGGAAATCACTGGGGACCATCAACTGTCTGGTTACCCACATTCTTCAAAATAGTTTATTTTGTGTTAATAAGAGGAAAGAATTATTGTGTCAGCCATATATGCAATACAATTTTAAAATATGTTAAATATTTTATATGTTAAATATATTTTAAAATATGTTAAATAGCATGGAATATTTAGTGTGCTTGTGTGCACACTAAATCATATAAAATGATTTGATAAAATGAAATTTGTAAAAATATTAAAAATAATAACAATAAAAAAAAAATTATTGTGGTACAAGACACTGTGGCATGGCAATCATATGAAAGGGGGCCCTTGGTGTTGCTATAGCCCCAGGGCCCAACGTGTTCTTAATCCGGGCCTGCACGCGCTCATCGGATATGTCTGTTATTGGCTTCAGTGATCAAAAACTTTGTAAATACATAATCTGACCCATCCTGTTTGAAGTTCCAGTAGTGTCAGTTACCTTTTAAACATTCTATGGTCAGATGAAACAGCAACAAAAAATTAGCTTTTTAGCAGCAAACACTTAAGATTGGTTTGGTGCAAACAGGGGTAAAAAGTACCCCATGTGTACAATGAAATATATTGCTGTCTCTTTAATGTTGCAAGCCTATTTTTCTGCTAGAGATCCTGGACATCTTGTTCAGATACATGGAATAATGGAATCTATCAAATACCATAAGATAAAAAATCAAAACCTGACTGTCCCTGTTAGAACTCTTATAATGGGCTGTGGTTGGACCTTCCATCAGGACAATGATCCAAAACAAACATCAAAACCAATACAAAAATGTGTCACTGAGCACAAGAAGAAACTTCTGCCATGGCATCCCAGTCCCCTGACCTGAACCATATAGAAAATGAGTGGAGTGAACTGAAGAGAAGAAGAACCAGCATGGAGCTGGGAATCTGAAGGATCTGGAGAGATTCTGCATGAAGGAATGATCTCTGATCTCTTGTCAGGTGTTCTCTAAACTCATCAGGCATTATAGGTGAAGACTCAGAGCTGTTATCTTGGCAAAAGGAGGAGGTTGCAAAAAGTATTGAATAAAAGGGTATGATTAATTGTGAGCAATGTGTATTAGAGTAAAACATTTATTTCATAACAGGGTTTATGCAGGTTTCAGTAAGTCAAATTTAAGACCTTTTTAAGACATTTTAAGACCATAAAGATTGAAATTTAAGACCTACACGACGCATTACCAAAAAATATTCAAATCAAAGAAATTCTGAAAAAATCATTTTATTTCAATGAATTCAGTCATTGAAAAAGCATTAATTTAATTTACAGATAAAGCAATCACATTAGTAACCTTCCGCACACATCAATGTGCCAAATGCCCAAAACCTTAGGCCCAAAATGAAAATAGGCTAAAACAAACTTGCCCTCAAATAGAATAGATTTCATCTCATATTTATTTACATTACAAAACAGCATATTAATAGCCTAATAAAGATTGAACAGGCTACTCCAACCAATGTAACAACCAATGTAGCGTGCACACACACACACACCAGATAATCCATTTTAGATAGATAGATACTTACCTCGGGATAATTAGAGTATCTATCTAACATGGATTATCTGATATATGTATGTGTGTGTGTGTGTGTGTGTGTGTCCCGCACTGTCCCATGAACTGTGAGGCCAGGTACCTCGACTTAACAATTTGGCTTTTATTGAACGTTACAACATACGGCCCGGTAAGAGTACGAATCAAGTCCCTCTTTATAAACTCCCCCAATCCAAATCTCGCCATAAGCGATCTTGTTGGGCCCGCAAGAGAACGGCTTCGCGATTACTGAATCAGGGAACATAACTTGGAAGAGATCGCTAATCTCACTGTTGCTATTAAATGAGTGGTGTTTGTTTAGTCACCGTGTGTAGTATACAAATCACCTCGGCTTTCGATGTGTCAGTCGCTCCAAAAGTACCCCGAAGGTTGTTCGACGGAGCTGTGATGATATTGCGCTGGAGACCGGAGGAACCAGGCATTGAGGAGGACGACGGCAGTGGTGAGGCTAATTGGCCGAGTCCGCTGAAGGGATTTTGCGGCTAGCTTGTGTTTCTCCGCTCTGGCGTGTGACTCCAACGCCTTTACACCGCTTCACACCCAGACTCTCTAACTGAATTTTTTTTTTTTTTGCAAAGTTTGCAGTGAGCCTCGTACCTGGAGCTGGGTACCGATTGTAACCAACAGCAGAAATCGCTGTGATCTAGCCATGTCTCGTTGAAAGTACACTTTTCCATTTTCCACACGTAGCCGAACTTTAACAAACTCCGAGGAGACGCAGACGTATTTCGCGGGCAGGTATTGCATTTATCACGGGATTTGTAGTTTTATCACCGCGTATACCAACACCAATATACCCCAGAAAGAACTACGACTCGCTACTTTTTTGCTACTTTGTAATAACTTTCAGCAGGTAGCGTTTCTGGAAATAAGTAAAAAAATTTAAGACCTGACTAAATGAAATTTAAGACCTCGGATGAAAATCTGGCCGTTTTTAAGACTTTTTAAGGCCTTAAATTTAAAGTTCTGAATTTTAGACTTTTTAAGACTTTTTAAGACCCCGCGGAAACCCTGCATAAAGAGATTTTCCCCCCATTTAAAATTATTATTCTCCAATGAAAGGTTGGTTCCCTCACTCTGCGTTTGATTACGCAATGGGGAACGTCACATGACCCAGGTGTCTGAAAGCAACTATCCAACTCCAATCCCTATTGGCCAGCGACAGCCTAGGGATTGGAGCGCCTGCAGAAACAGAAGACATCTCATTGTCTTTCGGTCCTGTTCTGTCTGATCGCGACTATATCGACTCCGGTAGGGTTTTTATTTATACCTTACAAACGTTCAAGAGAAATCTCATGGATAAGAGAAAGAAAGTGAAGCTCACAAGCAAACAATGTCAGGTGGCCGATTAAGGCCGACCTAAACATACATATTAACTGAAGTGACGAGTGCTAACTCAAACTACTCTAGAAAACAGCAAATGAGAAGCAGCTCTAAACAGGTGGCTAATTTGCTGCTATAGCGAAATCGTACAGTTATTCAATCAATTTATGGGTGAAATATATGAATATAATAAATCATAAAGCCTTATGATTAATTATAATACATATACCGACCCAAGAGGGAATTATGCATATATGTGAATTAATTACAACGAATTATAATCAATTACGTATATGATCAGTTCTAGCTTAATAGTTGTTTAGAGAAACTATTCCAGTTTGGCCAGCAAACTGTTAAGTTTTCCACAGAATATTATAAAAAGGAATGTTATTCTCTGGCCAAGAGAATAAGTTCCTATTATAGCGTGGGAAGGTTTGAACTGAGGACTTGAAAGTTAGTTTCACCGGAGACGGTGGTCCCGAAAGATGAGCGCGATGGCAGCACGGTCGCCGTGACGTCCGGGAGAGACGTGCGTGAGTGGGCGATGGATGATTCAGGGTAATCAGGAGAACACACCAAAAAGTTGTGTGTATTGGTGCTTTTATGGAAAACCAAGCTAACACACCCCCTTGGTTGGGACAGCCAATGACATAGGTGCAAAGTTAGAGGGCCAAACTTTCCTTTGTCTTGTCTTGTGGCTTGATTTGCATAATTTATGGAGGCATCCGATAGGAGTGTATTTTCTTCACAGTATCATTAAAAATAGAACAGTGCATTTTGCAGTTAAGTGACATACATTGGTGAATCAGGGAGAGAAAAGAGCTTTACATCGAAACCAAACTCGCCATAAGAAAAGCATATAAAAGAAATTATAGTTTACAATCAAATGTAATCGTTAGAAATTATACTAGTACAACTACAATCCTAGCTAAGCTTATACAGTGGGGAATAACTATATGCAATTTGACATACAACGGCGGTCACATTTAGGCATAATTATATTTTACACATACAGTCTTCAATGCATGTTTGTGTGTCTGTATGTGTGTGTTGGAATGTGATCTGGCACTTAGTCCACATGAAGGGTCCTTTGATGTCCCAAGAGCTAGGAAATATGGTTCTCTGTTTTACCTCAGAGGGTCCACGAAAGTGCCAAAGGCGCTTGTCTTTGCAGACCGGCCGGAGCCGATGTGAGATTTACAACACAGTTTAACAGGCTAAAAGCATTCTGAAGATTCCAAAGTTTATTGACCAACCTTATACGTGTACCTATGCTATACTGCCTATTGTTGTTGTTGTTTTTACCATTGTGTTTGCGAGATGACATGCTTATAATAATGTATACAGTTGTAATAATACATAATGTTCCATTTGAACTAAGATTACAATTTTAACACATAAAACACGTGCGTCAGTTTCAGATGAATTTACAGGTTTAAATATAAATACTAGGTTTACATATGACTCAGTAAAGCCCTGACATTCGGTTCTATTTATTTAATGAATCATAATGCAATTGTATTATTCAATGCGCTATTATTATGTTTGAGATATCAACCACTGGTCGATGACCATAATGTTTGTATAAACTGTAGGTAACAACTGGTAAAATGTACACCTAGGTCATAAAAACCGTAATGATACCTACACGTAAATATTTTCTTCTCAGCCATATCATCAATTGCTCTTGAGCGAAATCTCCTCCCATTCGTTATCTGATTGGCATTTCGCAAGGATTCCTGGGTAGTGAAAGTGTGCGGAGCCTGCATCTATGCAGGCTTCGCGGAAGACCGCTTCAAGGGTACAAAGGGGGCGCTGCTGAGCACACTTCAGAGCTTTAAAATGCTGAATGGGATGGCCTACGGACTCGTAGACTCGGCGAGCACACGCAATTTAAGTCCACGAGACCGAAAGTCCACATGAAGTGCGCCATTTGGGACAGGGCCATGGACAAACAGGCTGAATGCCACTTGTTGCTAAGATTGTAGGCCCTATAGGCCTCCTTTTTAGCTGATATTCTGGCAGGATGCTTGTGAATCCAATACCACCATCGGCCACACCCCACCTCTGTTGAGTAGGCCTTAAGCAGGATTCTCTTGGAGTGTGTGGCGTAATATGCACTCCTTTTAGAAACTAAATATTTGAATGCATGGCCTAATGGTTGGTATTGTTATGGTCCCCACCTGCTGATGCCACGTGTTTACTAAGGTAGGCCCTATGGGCCTCCTGCGTAGCATGTTGGGGTTCAGTTATGTACTCCTCACCTAAGAGTAAAAAGGTGCTTTTTCCGAGTACTGTTCTGAGTGGCTGACCTCTCAGGGTGAGTTCTTGTGGTAAAACTTTACTGAGGTTTGGTTATAACTACATCAGCCTCCTTGAGTCTGGCACAGTCTGTGTTTTTACTCTACAGTTGCTGAACGCCACTTGTCGCTGAGATTGTAGGCCCCACTAGGCCGCCTTTTTAGTTGATTTGTTGGCAGGATGCTTTGGAAAATACCCGACCACCTTAAAAAGGCCACGGCCCACTTCGACGGATAGGCCCTAATCAGGCCTGTTCACGCTGGGTGGCAGCATTCTATGTATTTCTTCTGAGGAAGTTTCAATACTAAATACATGGCTTTTGGGTGGACTGGTTATGGCAGCCGCTTGCTGATGCCATATGTTTACTAAGGTAGGCCTCTTCTCTGCCTCCGGCGTAGCATTTGGAGTTTAGCTGCGTACTCTTCTCGCTGTGAGAATTTATGGTGCTTTTCTGAGTACTTTGAGTGGCTAGCCCCTCAGGGTGTATGCTGTGGTGAAACCTTACTGAGGTTTGGTTTGAACTGTATCCCTCTCCCTGATCTTATGCTAGTTGAGCTAATAGCCTAGATGTCTAAGGTGGATCTATTCAATGCTCCTAGAGATGGCCACTGGACTTATGCCATATGTCTAAAGGTTGCTAGGCCCTATGGGCCGCCTTTTTCAACATAGTGGTATATGTTGACATGTATTTCTCTCTGAGAACCTTTATATACACTTCTGGTTGGCCAGGGGCCCAGATGATATTTAACCTCCTTTGTGTTGGTTGTTTATCGTTCTTCGGTGCCTAAGAACACTGCCACGAGCTGATGCCACGTGTCTGTTGAGGTGATAGGCCCGTATGGGCCTTCCTCGACTATGTGTTGGTGTATGTTGTACTCCTCTTGCTTGAAAGAGTAAAAAGATGCTTTTACTGAGTACACTGCTCGTTGGATTGTGTTGGGTAAATTATCATGTGGGCGCTTTGCAGCCTCTTATGCTGTCATTGAAGTTGCCCGTCTGCTGCAGCAAGACAGATGTTCAGGGTGGCCCCTTGAGGCCACTTTCTGAATATACTACTGTTTCACATATAGCTACTATCATGCTGTAGGCCCCTCTTTGGCCTCCATGAGTATGTGCCCATTGCATGGTCTACCTGTTAGGTGAGCTTTGTACTTCCCTTTTAGGGTTATGTTTGTAATGGTGCTTAGCTCCCTGAGCTGATCATGGTGGTAGGCCTTAAACCTAAGATTCAGCCCCAGGCTGGTTTGTGCTCCCCTGTATCAGGGTTCTCTAGCGCACAGCCTCCTCAGTGCATTAATTAAGCACTGAGTAGATCCTAGGATGAGCGGATTATCTCCCCTTAATAGGAGGGTTCATAGCACTCAGCTGAGTTCTGCTCTCCAGGATGTCCATCACTACACGTGGGTTTGAGTTGCTCCTGCCCTTTTGCAGTCGCTTTTACCCGCTCCCTTCTGTGAAGGATGTGTTTTTGAGATTCTGTGTTCAGACAGGGATTGGCCAAGACTAAGCTTGTCTTACGATAGACCAGGTCGGCCTCCCTGGTGGCATTGGAGGTGACTTCGTTCCCCTCTAGTGATGTGTCAGGGTTCCCTTCGGTTCCCTGGCCTCATTCCCTAGAAGAGGCCACTTTGTCTGCGGAAAAGTTGGTCTCAGATGCTCTAGCGGCCTTATTAGGCCTTCTATCTCTATAGAGGAAGGCCTTTTGTAGGCTCAGCTTGGGCTGTTGGCCATAGGTAATGCCGTCACTGACAGCCTGGTGTGACCCGAGGGTGAGTTGCTAGCGTTTCCTTCAAAACTGCTCGACGTTTGTCAGTCATATTTTTTGGCATGCACTCTCCTCAAGCATGGCGGCATGGGTATATCGTTCCTCATTGCGTAATCAAACGCAGAGTGAGTTCCCTTTCAAAGGGAACGTCTCAGGTTACGTATGTAACCATAGTTCCCTGAGAACCAGGGAACGAGACTCTGCATTTCCTTGCCATGCTTCGGGCTGCCTGCCCGATTCCCTCAAGACGATAGATGTCTTCTGTTTCTCCAGGCACTCCTTTTATACGTCTGGGTTGAGCCATATTACGTCATAGGCTGTCGCTGGCCAATAGGGATTGGAGTTGTTGGATAGTTGCTTTCAGACACCTGGGTCACGTGACGTTTCCCATTGCGTAATCAAACGCAGTGTCTCGTTCCCTGGTTCTCAGGGAACTATGGTTACATACGTAACCCGAGACGATTTTTGTACATTTTTTAAATAAAAGATCAAAAGGATAAACAATGCAGATTCATGTTCACAGCCTTCTTTAGTCATATTTACAAAGGGTATGAATAATTTTAAGCACAACTGTATTGAGCACAATATTATATATATATATATATATATTTCTATAAGAAGCGACTGATCATCTGTGTGAAGACTGCGCATTGTGCACGAGCACCAAGAGAACTGATATCAGCAGCAACGAGCAAAAATAAATCATTCTAGCGAGAGATCGCCTCTTATTTATCACAAACCAACAAATTTCTTATCGAATTGAGATGTTACTTTCTTTTAGGTACGTCCTTGCGTGGCACGAGATCGAGACACGTCCCATCCGCAAATTGTGCCTATACAATAAGAAACCTACTTTGAGGAAACTATTAAAATATTCCACAGAATGAATCTTGTTTTATTGCCCTCGCAGCATTAACATTCTCAACATGAGTCAGGAGAAATTGTGCATCTCTTTAGTTTACAGATTACATTGCAGTAGAATATTTGTTTTAACACTCTGAGGTCTGAAGGTATCGCCGGCGATACCACCGTGGTTTTTTCTTATCAGTGTGAAAGAGACTCAAAATACTCCGTCAATGTTGCACATACAATTAAGAGTTATACACCATTTTAATCTGTGGAATATCTTCTTTCATTTGTGTACACTCAGAGTAAAAACAAAATGTTGTGCTCTTTGTAAAATAAAGAAAACTAACATGATGCGTGATCTCTCCTCTCCCTCTGAACGAAGTCCAATCTGATAGTTCTTAGAAAATGAACTGTAACTTAGTAAATACTAATTAGGGCTGGGCGATATATCACATGCGATTCTCACGCGCATTTCGTCAGTAAAGCCGGTTCCCTGATTACCGCTAAATCGCCATCACCTGCTTTCAAATGGAGCGCCTTTTAATAGACAAAGCCGTAGTTCACGGAGAAGCCACGCAAAATCGCGTTCAGTATCGAAGATGAATCGCATGCAATATATCGCCCAGCCCTAATACTAATGACAAAAAAATTACACTTATGTCTAAAAAAACGTTAAGATGTCAGGTTTTAAAACATGTAAGTCAAATCGAAAACAAACCTTCTGTGTTTATGTAATCTGTATGAAAAGAGAGCCATGTCAGAAGTCCGTGATTCAGCTCATTATCCGCTAATGCGGCCACGCCCACGGAGCCAGCGTTATTCAGACGCAAATTCAGTCAATACATGCATACAGCATCTCAATCGTATATTTATTGTCTTCAAAAGTGTTTTGAATAGCCATATTTAGCGATCTCTTGCCTCTGTTAGTTCCTTGATTGTCACATGATAATATGCCTCTTCTTTTACTGAGGCATTTGTGGACAAAAGGGGCAGAGCGCCCACCGGCTGCAAATGAATTAAAAACACAGCATCCAGCGCTCATAATGATGACGATATAGAATAATAAATATTACTCCTCTGTATAGAAAATTGATATAAACATATGAGAATCCATCAATATTTCTCCAAATGTGTATGCTTTTAAGCATATTAAGAAATTATGGTCAATATAAGATTTTAAGAGTCAAAATGTGAAGCTTGAGTCTTAGATCTTTTTAATGATGTATAGTTTGTCAACTGCACATCAACATTTAGGCTCTATAATATAACAAATATAGTAGCCTATATGAAATGCCCTAAAGGTAGGAATGTTCAGACGCTTTGCATCACAGAAATACATTATATTTTAAAGTATATTAAAATAGAAAACCATTATTTGGTTAGAGACTTGAGACTTCTTTTAAAAACATTATAATGGCATTATAATGTGTTAAATCTTTTGACTGGTAGTGTAATTTAACATAGGCCTATACAAAATTTTCTTCATATCATGTGCAATAATACGTGCATGCATGAGATCACAAAAATCATGTTTTTTTTTTTGTCCTGAGTGGACTTTAATCCTGTTATTAGCATGATCACAGAGGGTTTTTTCACAGCCTACCTGACTGAAAGGCCTCATTAATATGCAAGTCATTTCAGGTCATTATTATTCAATTCTTTTGTCTTCACAGGTGAGAATCACCCATTATACATGAGGATTCCCGCCTCCTCGCATACTGTGTTTCTTGACCAAAAGTGTCTTAGAAAATTTAAATCTCTCTATTGTTTTATATGAAGGAGTAGGAAGGATAATTTTTACTTCATTCTGAAGCAAAAACTCTAGTCTACAACCTCCAATACCTAGAAGTCTTATGAACACAGATTTAATATACTTTTTTTGGCCTTATTTCAGTGACTTAAGTTTTTGTTTTTTCAATAACCACGCATAAACGTTATTCCTTCAAAAACACAAACATGTACATACATGTTCCTCACATATTATTGTAGCCTAGTTTGTGCTGAATACAGTGTAATGACACTTTTTCCATTAATATGTTTATGAACAACTGAAAAAAGCACAAATGTCAGGGCATGTCAAAACTTCTCCAGGGCCCCAAAAATCCTCAGACCCCTGAGGGTTAAATGTGAATTATTTTATTTAAAAGTACACATTTCATGCTTTCTTTAGACCTATGTATCATGTGTGATAATAATTAGTTGAGGTTTAGTTAACTTTTTAGACGTTTCAGAAAAATTCAAAGGCAGATGAAAGCGCATTCTGTTTTTTTTTTTTATTATTTATTTTACAAAAGCAGAAGGTTTTGTTTTTATTGTGAGCATACACAAATAAAAGTAGACCACTTGTTGTTTGTGATGATGTCTTGCACTAATCTGTATCGCCAAAAATGACGGAGTAGGCCTATTTTAAGTTGTTTCATCTGTCATGAGGAAAAATCTATCAGAAAGCGCCGGCGCATTCGTCGGCCAGAGGGTCAAAGAAAACGTAGCCCATTTAGTTTCATATTTGTTTAAATATTAGACTATAGCCTAATATTAGTTTTTACATTTCATTTATGTTGATTATGAAAAGTGAACAGTATGACTAAGATGTAACAGTATGTCGGGAGACATGCAGTGGTCAGGCGTGATTTTCACCACTTCATTTGTACAACTTCAAGTTTTGTTTTGAGTAAGCCTTTCTTTAAAGTAAATTTCATTTTGTCTAAATTGTATCTTAATTAATCTTAAATCTTAATTATTGTTTTATCAACCAATTGCATGGATTTACTAAATAGGAAGAAAACCAAGAACATTGGGTTCTTATTAATTGATAAGATATTGTTGGTCGAACAATATATTTTAGTTAAAAATTATCTGTAGACATACTGGAACCTAGGTGGAACCTTAAAATGATCATTAATACTCTTGTTATACTATTTAAGGTCCTGAAGACTTTTATGCACTTAAATTTATCTGATGAACTTGAGCGGGGTAAAATAAAGAAAGTGATCAGCATGATTGATATTCAAAACGGTAAGCATGCGCTGCATCTGCAGTCTGCGAATTTACATGAAGAAATAGGCAGTTGTCTCCTTTACTCAGGATCAGAACTGTGTGTTCAAATGCAGTGTTTTGCACCGACGCCAGGCGACAACATGATCGGCTTTCATTGGTGTGATATTTTCCCCTACCAGATTAGTTAATATTTTGGTGCTCTAACTCAGTGAAACTTTCACATGCAGCATTTCATTTAAAGGTCCCGTTTTTCGTGTTTTTTTTGAAGCTTTGATTGTGTTTATAGTGTGCAATATAACATGTGTTCATGTTTCGCGTGTAAAAAAAACACAGTATTTTTCACATAATTTACTTATCTGTATACCGCTGTTTCCACTGTCATAAAAACGGGCTGATGACTTCCTTGTTCTATGAAGTCCCTCCTTCAGAAATACGCAGGGACGTGCACAGGAATTTTGAGGGGCAGTTGCTCTGACCTAAAAACTCACGGGCTATATGAAGGACTGAGAATAACAGGGTCTTTATCACCTTTCCGACAACGTTAAGTCGTCTCACCCAACAACCGCGACAATCTCCTTCTAGTGCCGCTCATGCAGGCTCAGCTCAGGTGCTGGTCGCGTGCAGCGCTGCAGCCACGTAAACAGAGTTTGCCCTTCCCCTACTGACTTTCACTTTCGGACGGGTGCGAATATGGAAGTGAATGAGGCTTTGCGATTTTTTTTTTTTTTTATCTAGGCCTACGTGAAATTCTGCATCCATTGTACGATTTTTTTATTTATTTTTTTCTACCTCGGAAGGGCAACGTGAGTCGAGAAGGGCATATGGGCAGTTGCCCGGGCAACCTGAGCAACCCCCCTGTGCACGTCCCTGGAAATACGTAACGAGTTCTGATTGTGCCAGCGGTTCCTGTGTTGTGATTCGACAGCAGCTTAGCGGAAAGGTCCCGGAAAGGTCACGCCTCTTACCATAACGTGGAGATGCATGCGCTCAGTGTTATTGTAAACATGTCTTTAATTTTACCCTATCAATTTGAGCCGGAATCAGACCCGGTGATTGCACTGCGGGATGAAAATAACAGCGTTTCGACGACATGGCGACAAACACACTCTACAAACGCAACTCTTGTGTATTCCTGTGGGCGGAGGTTAGTCAAAAAACTGTTTTAGTGACGTCATTAAAGAAGGAAGTAGAGGGATGTAGTCCAAACTGGCCGTTCGATGTAGGCGACTTCTGTTAAATAAAATATCTTGCTTGGCATTGAACTTTGAGCTTTAAAATTTTACAGATTTTATTTATACTCTAACAACAACATTACACACTAACTAAAGTTTGAAACATGGGATCACGAAGAACGGGACCTTTAATTATGTCAACACAGCAAATGATGTGACAGGCTACTGGTCACAGAACACGCAAATTACTGCAAATTTTACAGTCATAACGTGTGAATTTGTATGGACGCCAATGGCGACCTCAGCAAAAATATCACTCACAAATTAATATTTTTAGCCGCCAATACGAACGTTTTAGGCGCAGTCTGGAGCTCTGAAAATGTGATGAAAGCCAAAATATTAAATGTCACAGATGTATATTTACTGAGTAATCCATTATTTGGTAGAGGGGGTCAAAATTACCATTTTCATCTGAGATTTGGAGCAGATTTGGAGAAATTTTGACATTTTCAGTGGTCAAAAACCTTTGCATACAGCTGATACAGCTTGTTTTAAAGAAGAAAATCTGAAGAACAAATAATGTTGAAACTAGAAATATATCCATTTTTTTCTGTCTAGAACATACCTTTCTGAGTGCCATAAATATTTTTCTAAAGTTGTCATGCTGGTAGCACAAAAAATACTCAAGATATCTCAATATCCTTCTAGATTCTCAAACTTAAAGCTGCAGTCCGTAACATTTTTTGGTTAAAAATTATCCAAACTTTTTGTGCAATTACATAACCAGCCAGTGTTCAAAATGATCTCATTACCTTAGCTCGATTCACAATGGTAAGCTTGAAATAATGTTTTATAATAAGAGCGACCTGGTGGATTTTCGCGGGAAATTCGAGCATGCAGCAGTTTGTCTGTGTGTTATTACGTCACGTCCAGGCTAGTCGGTTTTATCACGTGAGGATGCTGCTGGTAGCAGATCATTTACAGCCTTTTCTCACAGCAGCTGAAATAATTAATCTTATCATTTTGATGGCAGATTAATCCAGAAAGATCCAAATGACAATCATCAGTGACAACTGGAGATTCACCCGTAGTCAAAAAGCAAAAGACTTCGGACTGTGGAGTGGCTACAGAAATTGAAATCTACAGGTAACGCTAATATACACATAGTCATAGTAATGCTGATGTTGTTAACATTAACAATTTGAGAACAATATAACAGTAATAATAATTTGCACGGTTTGGCATGATCCGAGCTAAGCGATCGTTAGATTTAATCATCATTGGCAGCGTGATTTATTGTAGGCTTAATGCTTTTTTCCTCAGTTGGTCAGAACAAAAGTGGCAGACATGTTACTTATTCAGATGATATTTTCCAGTGAAAATTCTTATATTGGTCATACTTTCAAGACGTAGAGTCTGTGATTCTGAAGTACAGTATCCACATCGGTGCAGTGACTGACAGCAAGCATTAGATTCATCCGCGCTGACGAGCTGTGCCGAGGCACAACGCACGTACAGATAACTGTTATGCATATGACTGCAATCGCATGTTTCAAACAGAGATGGCGACAAAGAGGAAAAATCGCGGACTGCAGCTTTAGGGTGCTTTCACACTTGGTTTGATTGCCTGGACCGAACCCGAGTTTGACATCAGTCACGCTCGTCAGGAAAGTGAGTTAAACACACACACACACACTTTTTTAATCACATAATACGGCATTAATAGCGGTTCACTTCCACAATTTGGTACGTTCATATCAGAAGCGAACCGTACCGGAGTTCACTTGAACCGCACCCCAGACCACCCTTTTTAAAGCAGAACTAAGTAACTTTTTTTTACCTTCATAGATAGTTTTCTAAGTCCTTACGATGGTTAATTGACTTGTAGTGGTGTGTTTGAGGCGTGCACTAACCCCCTCTGGCACGTCTACGCCAGAATACAGCACTTGCAAGTTGAGGTGCGCCGACCCGACACAATCTCGCCTCATGTTCACGTTCACGTGAGAGTGACAAAATGCTTTACGGTAATTCAAAATCAATATATACATTATGACTTTATAAGACAATTTCGAAAATTACCCACCTCCATCGAGTGTACTGTATTTGCAAAACTGCTGCGCTGGTGAGCGTTGTAGTCGTTGTAGTCCAACTTGTAGACTTGTAGCTGTAGACTTGTAGCTGCGCTTGGAGTATTTATGACAGTGTGATTCACTGACGGAAACTGTAGGGGGAGCTTCGCAAATCTTACTGTTTTATCTTACTTACGATTTTAATTTTACAATGATCTTCCCTCTCTCTCTGTGTGCGTGCGCGTTTGTGTTTATGAGCGAAAGCTCGCGCAGCGCTGAGACAACGGTAATTTTAAAATGCATAAGTAACTAACGTGCTAGTTTTCATATAAAATAAGTAGGCTATGGAACATAATTAGTAGTGGTGGGCATAGATTAATTTTTTTAATCTAGATTAATCTCACTGTAATCTTGGAATTAATCTAGATTAAAATGGCTCATTTGAATTCTGCCGAAGACATTCAGAATATGTGTGCTACCCAAATAATGACTAAAAGTAATCCGCCGTTTTGTACGACAAAGCAGTCACTAGTTAGAAGATTAACCTCGGTGGAGTTAAACTTGAATAATTGTGTATATTGACATCTTTCCGTGTTTGAAACAACATTGATTCTCGTGTTCATTCATGTTTATTTGATGCTATAAATGGACTCGTAGTAAGAGATGATCAGTTTACGAGCCTCTTGAGCTGAGGCGCTACAGCAATCTGTCACGATCATGGTCACGACACATTAAAGAGCAACAAAACGGTTTTTATTGTTTGAATTTCTTAAAAAACTACACAGTTTGAAAGCTGGGACTTTGTTTAATATCATAAGTAACCTGCTCTGTCTTGTCTGTCGACGTGTTGTCAGTGTCCTCTTTGCTCCGTGATGCTTTTATCACTGTGGGTGGCGTGACAGCGCCACAGCTTGTTTGTCGGACAAAGCAACAGTAACTAAGGGGGGCGGGTCTTTGCAAAGGGTCAATTCGGCTAGGTATACATCCGCGCTAAAATATCAAGGTGAAAGTCATCATAGCTTGCGTAGTATAGACCCAGCTCCCAACCCAACTTTGAGAATAGATTAACGGCGATATTTTTTTTTATCGCCCAATAAGAGTCTCACGTTAACGGCGATAACGGCCCACCACTAGTAATTAGGTACTTTAGTTATTAACACAATAACGCATCACATGTAGGCTACGTTTCTCAACACTGAGAATAAATAAACGCCTTTCTCCAGACTTGCGCTTGTCAGTCACACATCACAGCACTTTTATATTCACTAAGCCATATAGCGATTTCAATTTTATTTAGATTTGTTGTTCAACATTACTTGAGCATTTTATACCCGTTTACCTGAAGGAGTTAGAAGTACCGTGACTGCTGTACTGTCCTCGCTTGAGAATTCAGTCACTGAGACAGCGGGAGAGAAAGGAGGATCAAGTGGGATTTTGTGAAGCTGTCGATCTGCAGCCTCTTTTTATTGATAGGCCGTACGCATTTGTCAATCATCCCCTCTTGCTATTTGGAGAAATGAACCCAGCGCTCAGATTGGTCAAACTTTTTCTTTTGCTTGATCTGAGTACTACATGTGCACAGAGCCAGGTTTTAGCGTAGTATAAAATGACAAATCGTACCAGCATACTTTCAGGTCAAAATGCGTACACGCTATGCAAAATGCGTACAGGTTGGCAGATCTGCAGTTACGATACAACTGGCATAACCAACTTTAATGAATGTCTGTTGAAAAACTATGAAAAAAGATGAATAAAGACTGAGAGGAAGAACCTGAACATCCAGAAAATATTATTTCAAGAAATGTTCAGCGTTCTGTCCAGGGCTTGACATTAACACCCGCCAACCCGCCAAATGCGGGTAGATTTCAGCTGTGGCGGGTAAGACAGCCACTCCCACTAGCCACTTTGGCGGGTTGAATATAATTTCAGTTTACAGCCAAATGAAAAGTAGCCAAGCTTGTCGTATCACAAAATTACAATTCAGTCACAATTCTTTATCGATTAACTTGCGGTTAGTGAAGGCGGGATAGGCGGAATCGCGCTAAATGACACAACAGAAGCGCTCGCGTGCGCGCTCTCTCTGTCGCGCTCGATTCAGTTCTCCTTGCGCCTAAATACACGCACACACAGATGTCAAAATGCATCGTGTGGAGTATCTCGCGTGAATACAGTCGGCTATGGCTTACGGCTAAGTGGACGTAAATAGGTGGGTAAAAACTGGATGTGTGTCAGTATATGACGTCCATGCATTCAGCAGCCCCCAAATAAATACCCCTCTGTCATTTATGTTAATCAAACATCAAAAAATGTTAAATACATGTATACATGTATGCTAAATAAACATAATGTATCTGATTTTTTTTTTTTTTAATTACTATTTGTAATTTGCTTCTTTGTTCTTTTTATATAGCCTAACAAAAATAACTATATCTCATGTATAGTCTTGATTTGGGTGGTCAATCTGCATTTGTAAGTTTGAAAGGGTTTTAAATCTTGTAAATCAAGTAAAATGACTCAAAATCAAGTAATTTAAGCATGCCAGAGTCAACTTTAATCATATAAAATGTAATTTCCCAACAGCAAAATTGTGGCCGGTGAAAATGCTGAGTGGCTAGTAACTTTGGAAAACCAGTAGCCACATTGGCTGGTGAGCAAAAAAGTTAATGTCACGCCCTGGTTCTGTCTAATCTATTTGTCTGGTGTTCTGCGAGAGCTGTGATGGAGGGAGAGGAGTGTTTTATTCTGCTGTGTTTTTCTGTATTAATATGTCTATTCATCGGTTTGAGTTTATTGTTGTGACCAGTGCTGTATAGCTGTGTTTTGCAGTGTTCATTGTCAAACTATAAAATTATTTAAATTTGAATTTCTAAAAACAAATGTTATTATTTTATATGAAAAAATTATTATTGCCTTTTATCGACAAAATATTTTAGTTTATGTATTTTTTTTAATTAAATCAGATAACATTTTTAGCTATCATATGGTCATGTTACAACGTGCCTGTACGTGTTACTGTATACTGAGAAAGTCAAAAGCGTTCGGTTGTGCCCCGTTCTCCTCTACTACATCATTTGGAATGTGAAAAAACCCTTTTGACGAATTACAGTATTTTTATTAAATATTTGTGCACTGTATATACAGTAATGGAGATACTGGCAAAAAAAATCTAAAAATATGTGTGTTCTATATGTATGTTAGGGGAGGTACAGTCTAAAGCGAGATACTAGCAAAATACACTGCTCAAAAAAATTGAAGGAACACTTTGGAAACACAACAGATCTCAGTGGGGAAAAATATCATGCATATCATCTATACTGATCTGGGCTGGGTAATGTGTTAGAAACGAAAGGATGCCACATTGTTTGAAGGAAATGAAAATTATCAACCTACAGAGGACTGAATTCAAAGACACCCCAGAAATCAAAGTGAAAAACTGATGCAGCAGGCTAGTCCATTTTGCTGAAATTTCATTGCAGCAACTCAAAACAGTACTCAGTAGTTTGTATGGCACCCACGTGCTTGTATGCATGCCTGACGATGTCGGGGCATGCTCCTAATGAGACGACGGATGGTGTCCTGGGGTATTTCCTCCCAGATCTGGACCAGGGCATCACTGAGCTCCTGGACAGTCTGAGTTGCAACCTGGTGGCGTCGGATGGACCGAATCATAATGTCCCAGAGGTGTTCTATTGGATTTAGTTCAGGTGAGTGTGAGGGCCATTCAATGGTATCAATTCCTTCATCCTCCAGAAACTGCCTGCATACTCTCGCCACATGAGGCTGGGCACTGTCGTACACCAGGAGGAACCCAGGACCCACTGCACCAGCGTAGGGTCTGACAATGGGTCCAAGGATTTCATCCCAATACCTAATGGCAGTCAGGGTGCCATTGTCTAGCCTGTAAAGGTCCGTGTGTCCCTCCATGGATATGCCTCCCCAGACCATCACTGACCCACCACCAAACCGGTCATGCTGAATGATGTTACAGGCAGCATAACATTCTCCACTGCTTCTCCAGACCCTTTCAAATCTGTCACATGTGCTCAGGGTGAACCTGCTCTCATCTGTGAAAAGCACAGGGCACCAGTACCTGTTCAGTTGTCTTAACTTGTGAAATACTGCATTATGTTCTATTTTTTTGTCAGATTGGATGTTTCTTATTATTCCTGCAGCAATTGAGACAAATTTTTATGAATGTAACATGCGTTTGACCATTTATTTAATATAAATAAATTAATGTAAGGTAGTTATATAAAACAAGTAAGAATAAGTTGTATTAAAAGAGTAAGTTTTATGTATTACACAAGCTTAAATTGCAGTTCATCAGTTAACATAACCTTTCTTTAATTCATTCAAGTCAACTGAACATGATGGGGAAGCTTAAGTAAAAGTTAATTTTTTTTACATTGGATTTATTTGATTAAAATGGATGGAAATTTTATATGCAATTGAATTACATAAGTTTTAACTTTGGGGGTTAAATATTTTTTTGAGTGTGGAGGACCTGCCCATTCTGGTGTTAAATGGCAAATGCCAGTCGAGCTCCACGGTGCCGGGCAGTGAGCACAGGGCCCACTAGAGGATGTCAGGCCCTCAGGCCACCCCCATGAAGCCCATTTCTGATTGTTTGGTCAGAGACATTCACACCTGTGGCCTGTTGGAGGTCATTTTGTAGGGCTCTGGCAGTGCTCATCCTGTTCCTCCTGGCACAAAGGAGCAGACACCGGTCCTGCTGATGGGTTAAGGACCTTCTACAGCCCTGTCCAGCTCTCCTAGAGTAACTGCCTGTCTCCTGGAATCTCCTCCAAGCTCTTGAGACTGTGCTGGGAGACACAGCAAACCTTCTGGCAATGGCGCGTATTGATGTGCCATCCTGGAGGAGTTGGACTGCCTGTGCAACCTCTGTAGGGTCCAGGTATCGCCTCATGCTACCAGTAGAGACACTGACCCTAGCCAAATGCAAAACTAGTGAAAAACAGTCAGAAAAGATGAGTAGGGAAAAAAAAAATGTCATTGGCCTCCACCTGTAAAATCATTTCTGTTTTGGGGGTCGTCTCATTGTTGTCCATCTAGTGCACCTGTTGTTAATTTCATTGACACCAAAGCTGCTGAAACTGATTAACAACCCCCTCTGCTACCTAATTGACCAGATCAATATCCCAGGAGTTTAAATGACTTAATGCTATTCTCTGATTAAAAACTGTTCCTTTAATTTTTTTGAGCAGTGTATAATAAATCAGTTTGCCCACACTAGGCATTTACTATTGCCCTGTAAACATTAATTTGAAAGAAATATTAGACTTAGTTTTGCAGTGAAGGGAATTTGCAGACCGTCCCTGAAGCAGCCTACACACACATGCAGCGAATACAAAGAATATAACAAGAGGCGACAGTCAGTTGAACGTTTCATTGAAACACTGGCGCCCAGCAGCTGTCCTGCGTTTCCACCATTTTGTGGTGAAAGCGAGTCGGCAGTCCACTAGTTTCTATGGCAATATCAGCTGCTTTGTTAAAACAAAAAAGTACATTAAAGCTGAAATCCAACCTGAATGATGACAACACAGAATAAAATACTATCACTTGTGATCATCAAATCCTTTTTACAGTTTATTTTACACACTTTGTGTTTAAGTCTTCCACTTTTTCACAAAACCTTTGCTCTCTAGAAACCCAGTCAATTCTTTAAAAGGCTTATAAACACTGAATTATTACCAACATATGAAATTAAATTAAGGACATGCATCAGAAAAATTGGGAATGTTGGACAATAAATATATGAATATAACAGCTTGATTTTGCAGTGTTGTCTAATGTCCGTTAAAGCAAAAGTGTCCAAAAGTGTGAATTATGCGATAACGGACACAGCAATGCATCATGTGTTATAAGATCATTATGTTTGTACCGTGAACCATTAAAATTTACTATACATTTCAATTCAGACCTAGATATTATTACTATTACTCCACTGAAATATATAGGGTGCGTAAGATGTGAAGGATTCTATGGTCCAGAAGTATTTTCACCCCATAATGGCAGCCGCGCTAACGGAGCGCCATCTAGTGGCTGTTACCCAAAAAATATCAGTGTCGCCTCTTGGATTCTAAGCTATTTGGCTAATATCAAACTGCACTGTCCCTTTAATCGTGAATGTGCCTTTTTGGTCGTGTCGCGGTTTGTTTGTTTAATTTATTCGTGCACAGCTTCCATTCAACAATAGAGCAACGTGTATAAAAGTGCAGGAGACTACAAATAGTGAAGGAGAAGTTAAAAAAGGGGTGGCGAATGTCGGTCCTGGAGAGCCGAAGTCCTACAGAGCTATCAAACTTCCCTTCCCGAAGCTCCCCAGTAACCATTAAAACCTAGTTTAGCTTGTTCAGATGTGTTTAATTTGAAGCAAAACTCTGGTTTTCCAGGATCATGTTGTCCACACTGGCCTCAACTGTTTCCGGTGTCAGAGTGAAACCGAAAGTAGTAAAAATAAACAGAAATCATAAACTTACCGCACATTAGTAGAACAATCTGAAAGAGTTTGTAATTGTTCTTCATACTGTCGAAGATTCCAGTAAAATCTGATTTCGATTAATATTATTAATGCTCGCTGTTGTTTCTGAACCACACCCTCCCGACCGACAGCGATGAGTGTGAACAAAACCCACTAAACACCTACAGAGAGATCTTAATACCGACTGGAGCTGATTAATACATTTTCATTATAGTTTATATGCTACTGAAAAGAAGAACTGTTACGTTTCCAGATCTGAAAGACTGCAGAGAAGCGCAGAAACTATAACGGTTCTCCTTCTTCTTCTTCTTGTGTAGGTTTCCGGCAGTGTAGACGCTGCTAAGCGTATTACTGCCCTCCACAGGTCAAAATTTAAACTAAATTCTTACTTACAGTCCTGTGTTATCCAAGAACTGAAGAATTTCCTCGGTGACCAGTTCATGCTTGTTACAGTGTCCAAACAAAGATAAAACAGAAAAAGCCTCAACTCCAAGTCCTGCTAATTTAATAAATAATATATTCCTTTGTGCTCTATATTTTCTACATTCCAGGAAAACATGCCTGATGCTGCGTCCCAATTTGCCTACTTATACTATGCCCTAAAAGTATGTACTGTTTCTGTGAACAAAAAGTACTTACTTTTGAGTGTGTAGCAAAGCTTTGGGACATACTACACGTCATACAACTGCGTCTTTTCTCTCTGTCGCATCCTGTCACCGTAAACTGCCCTGTCAATCATCTTACATCCTCCACATTTCATTTAGCTCATGTCCTACCCAGTGGCGAGGCCAGAAATCTTCAAGTGGGTGGACCTTGGTGAAATAGGGTGGACCTCTATTTTTTTTCTAATATATATATATATATAGGCTATATATATATATATATAGCTTGTTGTTTATTCACTTCATTTTATTATCACGGGAAATGACGTGGATGATATGTGAATCAGCGTCCACCATTTTGCGAGCAATAAAGAAAAGTGCCACATCGCAATATTGAAAATATTTCCATTTTAAACCAATGAAGACGAGCCAGGAAATCACACAACCAATGTGCAAACTTTGCATGAGAGTTATGTGGGTGAAGAAGTCTCAAACTCCAGTCAATTATTCACTACAGAAACAAAGTAAAAACCTGACTTGAGTTTTTGGCATCCGACGCTGCAATAACGGCGCATATTCTCTTAGAGATGAGAGATGACTCTAATTTATTTTCTTAATATTTCTCTTGTGGCCCATAGTGAGAAAAATGGTTTCGTTAATTTGAGAAGTATTTCGTGTTTAACAAGTTGTTCTTTAAATGAGGAGCTATCTAATTAATATTTTATTGTCCTCGCAGCGCGTCGGTTATGCGGTGATGCGCTATGATATCGCGGGGCAAATTAATTGCAATATTAATTTAATAATAAAGTAGCATGATAATAATAAAAAAAAATTAATAGCCCTGCATGCCCATCCACTATATGCCACTGTGAAGGAATAAACGGCATTCGGACTCGGCATCAAATCGATTAACTGTTTTATCCAAATTCACGCACAGACCGTTCAGTGTTTAGTACTGCAATGTCCGAGTCTCTCTTGTCTCATGTCTTTTCAGTCGGCGCAAGCAAGAAACATTTACTAGACCGTGGACTAGCTTTGACTCCCTGAACAGTGTCCGCGCAGCCGAATTTTTATGACCATGGACGGTGCGCGTGTGCATGCGTCCGAACGCGTCTTTCCGAGCTCATGGGCAAAGTTGAAAGGCCCGCGCGCTCAAGGGCAAATGAGTATCTTAGAAAGATTTGCTTGTTTGGAGAGTTACCGTCATAATGGTGTGGGGGAAGGATACTGAACCAAAGCTCGATTTAATTTAATTGTCATTACTTCATTTTTAAATTGGTTACACACAGATGACTACCACAGAATACATTGTTACTGTTGAATAAATAGGCTAATCAATCACGGTAAAAATTAAAACAAACCGGCACACGTAGGCTATTATAAGCGCGACTCATGGACGGTGACGCACGCTGCATAGAAACAGCTGCCGCCGCGACTCTGGAAAGCTGAGTTTACCGGCGCAATATAAACATATCATGTTATATGTACTTTTAATAATACATTTTTCAAATCATATATAGGCCTTCGCAACAGATATGACTATTTCCAGACCCAAGTAGTGTCTGGAAATAAAATGAAATATTCTGGCACCTTTGATTGGGTGGGCCAGCCATCAATCTGGGTGGGCCAGTGCCGCCCTGGCCCTTCTGTAGCCTCGCCACTGGTCCTACCGTATCGGAGAGAAATGTTGATCTGCAGTCGCGGGTCTTTCATGTGGAGAACTCTATTCATATTAATGCATAATGATGCATCTGATCTTTATAAAAGTCCACATTGGTATTTGCAGATGAAAATTAACATGGATAACATTAAATAAATATGTTCTATCAGTTTGAACTGATTATTAGTCACTCAAACCTCTCAGCATCGATTGCGCATATCCGCCATGTTTTGTAGTTTTTAACACTTTTTACTCGTGTTTGTAGTTCTGAACTGAATCTTTGGCACTTGGGTAAAGTTGGTTTTATATTCGCACATTCGGACTTCTGATAAATTCAGACTTTCCAATAAATGTGCAATAAATTAATGTTTGCGAATTTTAAGCAGCGACATGATATTGACAACCAACGATTGTCAACTTACAACATTTTTCACAGTCGATCAAAATAGGCAAGTATTGTTTTAATGGCATATTTACTTGTGAATGTCCACTGAATGTCCAATGTAGTGTGATTAACAAGGCTATTGAATACGGATGTCCGAATGTGCGAATATAAAACCAACTTTACCCAAGTATCATTGGCTGCGTCCGAAAACTGGAAAATGCTGCCTACACATTTCAAGGTAGTAAGGCATCAAGGCACGTCCGAATCCAATGATAGCACTTCCTGTCTCATGAGATACCTTCCTCAGATCGATTTTTGAAGGAAGCATAGATGTATCCTTAGCTGCCTTTGATATCCCACAATCCTGTGCTTTCCATTCTGTGACAGTTGAGCTAGAAAAATAAAGATGGCGTCCGAAAGTTGCATTTGCTGCTCAGTTTGTGTATAAATGTACGATTTTGACCAGCATATTTCAATTTTGATATCATTTCTACTGAGAAATTACTACTGTAGTAATTAAATATTTGTTTAGTTCTCAGCAAAGCTCGCGCTATATTGCTGTAGATCATTAAACTGTTACGCTGCCTCAGAAGTCTGTCTGAAATCAGTTTCGTGAGGTGCCTTCATGCACAAACGCTGCCGTACAAGTCATTCTCTTATAAGACGGCGAGGCAGCAAGACAGCTATAGGTGTTCGGACACAGCCATTGTCAAACGTGCAATGGGTTGTGGGCAATATTAGCCTTTATAGTGTGCATGGATCCACACTTCGAAAATCTACCGGAAATAGTAGACCATCCGAGGACTTTTGGCATACTCTTTTCAACATACTTTAGGACACACTTATTTTAATCTCACATACTATTTAGGATGGATAGTATGGACATTGGAGCTGTGTCCCAATTCAGGAGCCGCGCACTTCGAAGTGCATGAAAGGGGTGGGGTGTTTTGGAGTGGAGGGTTGCCAGGTCTGCGCAACAAAACCATCCCAAAAGTAGTGTAGTCACAGCACAAGTGTAAAAGTATCCCAATCCCAGACCTGGTAACAATGAGCTGAGTGTCGTTACATGGCTAGCGCTGTGTGACAGACAGAGACAGTTTTATTTATTTTGATTTATTTATTTATTTGAAAAGGATCCCCATTAGCTGATGTCGAAACAACAGCTAGTCTTCCTGGGGTCCAAACAATACATACAACATCCAATAATTACAATCACAATTACTACAAATATATCATAATAAAATATAATAAAAAAATAAAAAAATAAAATAAAATAAAAAAAAATACACAAACAACATAGCACACAATCCAAACTTACTCAATCCAATCCAAACAATATTATGATGTTGAAAACAAATACAATCTTAGTCTTTTTTTAAAACCAGTTTTTTCCCTTGATTTCACGAACCTCAACTGGAAGATTATTCCATAACACAATTGACCTGTACATCACAGTTCTCTTCATAGAGTCAGATTTAGGTAGGGGTAAAAAATCTGTCCACTACTCGCCCCTCTTGTATAATGTAAATGCATATCAGAATAATATATTATTTTGTCATAAAGAAATTTAGGAGTCCGAGTGTTAATGATTCTATGAAAGTATACTAACATATTGACAGATAGTCTATGCTTAATCATCAGCCAAGCAAGACGTTCATGCATCTCTACTACACTAGTTCTCAAAGAACACCTTAGAACAAGCCTTGCAGCCTTGTTTTGAGCCACTTGTAATTTTTTTAAATGACTACTAGATGCAGCAGACCATACAACAGAACAATAATCAAATGACACAAAACCAATGTACAAACAACCCGACTAAACAACTGTGAATTTAAAAAATGTGCACAATTACGCGTTACTGCCACAGCTCTACCCATTTTAGCCACAACTTTATTAATGTGATCAGACCATGATAATGTAGAATCAAGCCAAAGACCAAGAAGCTTCACCTTTTTTACTTGCTGTACATTTTGACCATTTACTTGTAAATTAATTTAAGGATTATCAGATAATCTATACTTAGAACCAAATATTATACTTACAATTTTTGAAATATTTAGAACAAGTTTATTTGTTTTGATCCAATTATACAATTTGCTAATCTCACAAGACAGAACATGATTAAGCTCTGAACATGTAGAGGCTGCATAATAAAGAGTAGAATCATCAGCAAACATAGTCAACTTAGCTTTACTGAGTATATATGGCATATCATTTATGAAAATTGAAAATAATAAAGGTCCAAGGCAACTACCTTGAGGAACACCACTACCAGATAATTCACCATTAAAATAAACTCTTTGCGACCTCTCCGACAAATAGCTCTTAAACCACTTAATTGTCGAGGAAGCAAAGCCATAACTAATAAGTTTGGAAATCAAAATTTCATGGTCAATCACATCAAAGGCAGCACTGACGTTGACGTTTGTGTACGTGCATTTTAAAGTTTTATGACTTTCTATTGGGTTTTGACATGCTTCACTGCCGGCGACGACGGGATACTGGACCAAAATATGTATGGATAAACTATGTAATGTTAGTTTTATATCATTAGCGACTAGTTAACCTTGTTTGTTTTTTATGTTAAATTATGTTAAATTTATGTTAACTGTGAAAATATATACATTCATATTTATACATTTTTTCTGTATTTAAGTCTGAATTTAAAGTACAGTGCTTTAGGATTTTATTCAACTGCACTCCATCTTAGAGACAAATATTGTATTTATGAAAAACATATATTACAGTTTGATTTAGATATTGGTGAACATGGGGCATTGCTTACATTTATGTGAATTCACACAGAACTCCTGTCGTCACTGGCGCGCAATGAATTGTGGGATAGTGTAGACCGTGAAGTGTCTTGAAATTGGCGCTTCATTGGCCCTGTCCCAAATGGCGCACTTCATGTGGACTTTCGGTCTCGTGGACTTAAATTGCGCGTGCTCGCCGAGTCTACGAGTCCGTAGGCCATCCCATTCAGCATTTTAACGCTCTGAAGTGTGCTCAGTAGCGCCCCCTTTGTACCCTTGAATAGATGCAGGCTCCGCACACTTTAACTACCCAGGAATCCTTGCGAAATGCCAATCAGACAACGGATGGGAGGAGATTTCGCTCAAGAGCAATTGATGACATGGCTGAGAAGAAAATGGCAGAGATGGGCGTAAATACATGGAAATTTATTTAAAATACAAATACAAAATACTGTGTGGGAAAATGTATTTAAATACAAATACAGTATTTTGTATTTTGAAAATACACAAATACATGTGAAATTGAAGATTCAGTGCAGGTATCCCTATTAGGCTGAAATCTATCTGGGCCTATTCTGAATGCCAAAAAGCATTTAAATGTGTGCAACTACTTAGAAACTTACCACATTTCTGCTCTCTCTGTCATTCTCTCTCTGTCATTCTCTCTCTGTCATTCTCTCTCTCTCACTTTCTTAAGTGCTTGCTTCCTTGCTGGTACAGTAATTACAATTAAACTTATGTAGTGCAAAATAGCAGCCATTTATATACTTACTTCTGACAAGGTTACAATGTAGTCTATTACTTATGGTGAACACTACTAAAAAAACTGTAAAACTGTGGGAACCTTTTCTGCTATATAGCAAAGAATAGGGATGGGTGATATGACCAAAATCTTAATTTTACTTCACAGTAACAATATATGGCATGGTTTCACGATTATCAATATCAGTTTTGATACCACAGCAAAAACTGAATTTCAAACTCTTTGATGCTTTTTTTTACGCAAGTAGTATAGTAACTTTTATATTTATTTAATGTAAAGTTTATTTGTTTCTATATACATAATTAGAAAATATAAAGTTTATCTAAATAAAAACTTTTTTAAATTAGAAATCATTTGGCACTTTTTTTGGTGAACAATAAAACTAAAAGTGTAGTGTATCTTTCATCATTGTCATCACAAATGCGCACAATCACTACACTAAACTGATGGAGACAGACAATGATTAACCTAATTATTTTGTCTCTACATAAACAAACATTTGCATAGATGGGTAAACACAATCACAATTTGGAAATGTGTCCAGTTACATTTTCATAAAGCACCATGTTTGTAAAATTTAAAATGATTACATTTACAAAATGAGCCTGCATAGCAGAAATAATGAATAAAGTAATGGTCGTGTTTAATACAATCGTTAATTGAAATAAAATAATTAATGAATTAAAAAACATATATACAGTATTGTTCAATTTAGTGTTATACATATGTTATCATATTAATATGTTTTGTTCTAATGTCACAAGTCACAATTTCAAGTTTACTGGTCATGAAACCCCCCTGTTTTACCCTGGTCGTTCACACCTCTGAGTTTCAAAAAGTCTGTGAAAATGGGCATGTAAAGCTCTGAAAAAGTGGGAGTGAAGAGGGGGGAAGAGGGGAGAGAACAACCAATGAAACAGAGACATAGAACACACTCATTATACAGAATAATGAATATTAATATATGAGCACGGAGAAAATGTCAACAAACTCCCAAGCACAAGGGAGAAATGCGAAAGAATATTTAATAGGGCTAATAATAGGTTACTTTGATTACGTTTACGAGCGCTGCAGTCTCAAAATCAGTCTTTTAGAATAATCGTGTCGTCGCGTTCAGATAGGCTACACCACTGTATCAGTGTCCCTGTTTACACATATAATTCATTTGAAGAAGACTTGATGAAATATGTGTGCATAACTACACCGTGCTGGTTAATGTTTGGTGCAGGAGAATGTGTGAAATAAAAACTTTAAACATGGATACTTTATTCTGTATGAGCTATGTGTCACGTGGCTAGTGTTATTAAACTCATTGCGGAGCTCCGCGCTGAAACCGATCATATGCGCGCTCCGCGTCTATATCATAACAGTCGTATTTTTCATGTGTTCGTATTCAAACTCCAGTTCTGACCGCATCGTGAGCAAAATACAGACAACACTCACGTGCTGCTATGCTGAGGGAAACAGACTACGGCTCGCATGTTTGAACGCAGCTAGAGCAGGCAGAGGTGAATGAGCCGCACTTTTGTGACATTTGAATTCTCCGCTGTAATGCGATCTCACGCGAACATATTTCCATTTGTGCTGGTAGATTACAGCAAAACAATCCACATGCACACAAACCTCTGCTCTGGTCGCGTCGCAGGAAAACACATTGTGTTGTAGTACTGAGGAAACGAGCAACAACCTTATGTCTCTGAATGACAAAAGACCGAGGCGAGAAAAGTGACACTTCCTCATATCGTATGCATACTACAGCGCAGTGATTGGATTGAATGAGCTTTATGTCATGAATATATGTTGAGAATCGCTCGAAACGGTCTACGTCAGCATGTTCGAAAGTACACGATGACGTCAGATTTTGTGACGTTGCTCCGACTCGGCTTTTCAAACAGGAAGACAGAAATCGCTCTGAAAAATGCAAAAATAACTATTTTTCACTTATGAATAACATTAATGAGTACCTTTAGTGTTTTCAATGATGTGCAGCCTATACATATCTGTTTACATCTCAAAAAATGTGTTTTGGGGTTTCATGACCCTTTAACTTGATTATTTGGTTAGGGTTTAAGAAGTGTACTAAAAAACTTTTTCACATGTGTCATCAAAATGACCCACAACCTAATCAGTTTACATGTGAAGAAATCCATTTATTCACAAACTTCTCACGAGACGAGTGTTTGACATAGTATAAGAGGTGTTTGACAAATTATTCGGCAAACTACTTCCTCTCATCGCTGCTTTTTGGTGGTTTGGAGAACAATTACTCAGAGTCGCCCTCTGTCGTTTCACAGAATTATACAACGGAGAGCACGTCAAGCATAAAAGCCTCGTAGGTTTACTGAGAAGCGCTCGCAGTAAGCAGGTTCATGGTGTACAGCCATGCGAATTGCGAAAGTATAAACAAGGCTTCAACTGCACAAGGCTAAAGAGAAAGCGGAAAGTCCTATCTATGTAAACGATTTAGAAAAAGTTCCATCGATTCACAATTTATATCATCGCTACGAATCTACGATATTGTCATATGATATCACCCATCCCTAACATGCAGTAACGTTAATGCTTCAAACACAACTAGTTGATGCATGAAAACAACACCCTGATAAAGAGGATGACTGTCTCAAAGTATTTTGAGTATTTTGAAAATACAAAAATACTCATCTTAAATGTATTTAAATACAAATTACATTTGATTTTTTCCAAAGGCTTTCAAATACAAAATACAAAATAGTATTTTGTATTTCAAATACGTATTTTAAATACATGTATCTGAAATACTGCCCATCCCTGGGTATCATTGCGGTTTTTATGACCTAGGTGTACATTTTACCAGTTGTTACCTACAGTTTATACAAACATTATGGTCATCGACCAGTGGTGATATCTCAAACATAATAATAGCGCGTTGAATAATACAATTGCATTATGATTCATTAAATAAATAGAACCGAATGTCAGGGCTTTACTGAGTCATATGTAAACCTAGTATTTATATTTAAACTTGTAAATTCATCTGAAACTCACTTACATGTTTATTATGTGTTAAAATTGTAATCTTAGTTCAAATGGAACATTATATATTATTACAACTGTATACATTATTTAAATAAGCATGTATATATCGTCTAATGCCCAGGTGGCATAAGCAAAAGCAGGCTGTGTAAGTTAGTTGACATGGAGATAATATTTTGCAAAAGAAAAGAAAACCTGTTCTCGATGCTAAATATTATAATATTTGTATAAGATATTTGTGATAGCCTATTTATCTAATAAAGGGACTCTTCTACGACGTCGGAGCGCAAAAATATGATTTCTCTGAATGGCAAGCCATCTCGCAAACACAATTGTAAAAACAACAACAACAATAGGCAGCATATTCCCCGAACCTGCAGCTCCTGTCAAAAAACAACCAGACCGTTATTTCCGGCGTGACGATCGAGTCTGTCCCAAAAATACCTCTCAATGCGCCCTCGTGGACTCGCGCCAAGGGCCCTATAGGTCTGCACTACATGACGTCACCAAAGTGTGGACTCTGAGGAAGTCCCACAAGTCCGGAGTGTGCCATTTGGGACAGGGCCATTACACTGGGAAACAGAGAGGGTGCACTTGAAGTCGCTCTCGAATTACGTCATCCCTCCTCGCGCCGCGGTGAATCGCACTTCAAAGGCTGCTTTCCCCCCACTTTTCTCAAGAACAGAATATAGTGCATATAAATATTATTTAAATGTCACTTTGTCAATGAAACAGCCTAATTTCTGTACAGCTTATTTTTGTGATGTAAGTTAAAAATGAAATGCATAAGTTGTATACATTATATTTGTAAAGTAATTTATTTGTAAATGAGCCAGAGTAATTTCTGTTACTATAATTTGTTTGATAATTTATTTTTTTTACGCATGTTCACGTCTGTAAATAAAAGAATTGTTCTGTTCACTGTTTATTTCTTTTATGCAACTTATAATTTTACATGAAACATTATACATAGGAGCCTGTACAACATATACAATCATTTTTTCATCAGGTAAATTCAATATTTTTAAATTAAAATACATCGTTCTATACATTACATAGAGTACCTTTAAAACTGTTTACAACAAAACTTAGGCTGAACATCATAAACAACAACTGAGATGGAGTGCAGTTGAATAAAATCCTAAAGTACTGTACTTTAAATACAGACTTAAATACAGAGTAAATGTACAAATATGAATGTATATGTTTTCACAGTTAATAAATTTAACATAATTTAACATAAAAAACAAACAAGGTTAACTAGTTGCTAACGTTAATTAGGTACATAGTTTAACCATACATAGGCCTATTTTGCCGTCGTCGCCAGCAGTGAAGCATGTCAAAACCCAATAGAAAGTCATAAACTTTAAAATGCACACATAAACGTCAACTGTCAGCTGTCTGTCACACAGCCACTAGCCATGTAACGACACTCAGCTCATTGTTGCCAGGTCTGGGATTGGGATACTTTTACACTTGTGCTGTGACTACACTACTTTTGGGATGGTTTTGTTACGCAGACCTGGCAACCCTCCACTCCAAAACCCCACCCCTTTCATGCACTTCGAAGTGCGCGGCCCCTGAATTGGGACACAGCTCAGGACGCAGGGTCACTGGGTGCTTCTCAATTCTTATTTGTGCATCCTCGTTTCCTTTCCTTGCTTCCTTTCAAGGATCCTGACAGGATCGCCCTCTATTACCAAGCGGGAAGGAAGTCGACCGGAAGTTGAAGTCGGCCGCGTGCCGCCATCTTGTAGCAGAACTTCACTTGCGTTAGCATCCCATTGACTCCCATTCATTTTGGCGTCACTTTGACAGTGAATAACTTTACATCTGAGGCGTTTAAAGACTCCATTTGTCCATTATTTATTTCTAAAGATACACGACAATGTATAAAGGGCTCCATTACCTTCTATGTTACATTATGGCCCCGTAGAAACAGTTTTTGTAAAAATAGGCTAACGATTGCGTCATAACCACTCGACTCTCTGTCGCACAGTAGAGAAATTACCGTACAGACAGGAGGAGAAGCTCGCAGGCAATAGTATGCATTAACTTAATATGGCGTACTGGCGTTACATTTTAAAATACTATACAAAATAATTAATCAGAATACTTAATCCTGCTCACTCACGCCAAAGAACTCCCCGCTCAAGCTCGCCGTCTCTGCAAGATTAACGATGGCAGTTTGCACGCACAGCTACTAGAAGATTTACATCTGTCAGACAGGTTGCGGACGTCATCAAGCTTAGTGTGAGTCTGCGCGTCAGAAACGGAAGCGCTAAAAATCGCTAAAAATGGGCTTCACTTGTCTCAATTGAGTTCCAATGGGGTCGCTGTGTCCATTTCTTTTACTGTCTATGTCTATTACTCGTACTGAAATTAATACGGATTCTTGCTTACCTTTTGTTTTGTTTCTGCCATTAAGTGGAACGTTAAAATTTTTAATGGTATTCAAATATTTTTGGGACAGACTCGATCGTCACGCCGGAAATAACGGTCTGGCTGTTTTTTGACAGGAGCTGCAGGTTCGGGGAATATGCTGCCTATTGTTGTTGTTGTTGTATATCACCAGGCTGCGATTTGTAGGGGGGATGGGGGGTTTGTGGAGTAGCATCACCCCCCCCCCCCCCACCACCCCCACCCCCGGGTGATGCTACTCCACAAACCACCAACAGAGTATAAAATACCAAAAATAAAAATCTTTTTTTAAAACATCGCCCTGTAAAACGCTGCGTTTATATAAAACTGTCTCTTTTTCGACCACAACAAATGGGACGCTTTTCAGACGCGCATTCCGGCTTTGCCTTAGCGCAAGTCAAACGAGCGAGGAAAAGATAACGACGAGGGAGCTTCAGTTGAACAACAGTGAACTGAGGTCAGATGAGATGTTGTCAGGCTATGTCGGTAAAACTCAGAAAAATTAACATGACTGTCCAATCAGCCGTTATACTGTGCTCGCGGCGCATACTCAAAAATTGCATGCGCAAATGCACCGGCGCGCGCTGCATAACTACTTTATTATAGCTTAAATAAAGCGCAAAAGAAACTACAAGCAATGACCGTCATTATTCTGTTGTAAGTGAAGTCATGAAATTACCACACATGCGATTAAAGCTGCCTCAAAACTGTGCATGCATACTTGTTGACATGGTTTTAAAACTATTGTTATCCAATTTGTTGGCCTTGAAACGTCTTAATGCACATATGTACACCATAGACTGTAAAAAAAGATGGACGACGGGACGCCGCTTCCTTCCATTGTATTGAACTGAAGCCAAAATGGGCTGATGAATGGGTGCTGACACGTTACGCAATACGTCAAAAAAAAAAAGTTTGGAGCCTGGGCATGCGCAGAAGGAATCGTCAGTGGAGCCGGAGGCGGAGTCGCGATATCAAACTTCCGCCCAGACGACTGCGTCATCATTCATGTATTTTAAATAGACTATAAAAATTATACACAATTTAAAAGTCTACCTATAAAATAATAGGCTATTCTGTTTCTAGAGCAATAATATTTTTGAAACAGCAAATTCAGTAGATAAAATCAATATAATATGCCACTAGAAACAACTCTAAATCGTCAGAAACGGTCCTGCCATTTTAAATCAAGTTCAACTAACGTTACAGGAGATCGATTGCTGTAATTAGAGTAAGCTATCATTAGTTTTGCCCTGCTAATTATTATTTTATACCCATAAAAATAATAAGTAACTGCCAGATAACGATCACCTGCTTTTTCCCGACATGGTTAACATTAGGTGTGTTATCTTAACTAATAACATTTATTAATTAGCTTATAACGCCCACATTTGATGTTACAGAAAAAAAGTTCAGTGATCCGTCAGATCCTGTAGGTCGGTTAGTACAGTTTACTGCTGAACAACTCATTTTGTTGGTGTTAAATAACAAAGAAATCGAAAATTAACAGTTAGTTAAAGGTACAATATGTAAAATTTTTGCAGTAAAATATCCAAAAAACACTAGGCTAGTGTTATATATTTTGTCCAGCTGATTACAAACAATATCTCTAATGTTTTCAACTACTTGTAAATCATGAGAAAATCCCCATTCTAAACAGTGACACGGGACAGTGCAGTCGCCTGTCAATGACGTCAGTTACCCTTTGTTACCGCCTTTACTGACGTAGAAACCACATGACAACAGTGCCGTGGACAAATGCGGAAGTAGTGTCCAGCGTCCAGCAAACCACTAGCTTGCTTCAAGCAGTTCCTTATTTACTTCTTGCACATTTTATGGTGGATTGTGTTACTTATTTATGGAACTTAATTACTGTTTACCATCTGCCGCTGGTTCTGTCGACAAGGACAGCTCCCGTAAACTCATGACCGGAAAGCGGAAGCGGCGCCGGCGACTGTGTCATAATAAAAGTCCCGCTGCTCGTGAGGCGTGTGTTGATCAATCGCTCCAGCTCCTCGTTCAGCTCCACAACACTCGGTCCTGCTCTGCTTCATACTACAGTAACGTTAATAATCGCATCCACGAACATGAGTTCTTCCAGACTCCAAACCCTATTCTTTTGCACCGTCCGTTGAGATGGAGACCACATGTCCCAAGTTTCCGCTCTAAAACTTGGCGTCATCAAACTACGCCTTTGTTTTGAATAGGCTTCTAGCGACCTCTAGCGGAAAAAAATATCACAAATTGTACCTTTAATACATCTTCAATCTCCCCTCGAAGCTCCGACAGTCCTCAGACAAGCTGTCAATCAACTTCGAATCATGACGACACGCCCCGTTTTTATAGCATCAAATTGCTAGCTAAAATCTAAATCATCACAAAAACGAACAATTGAATATATATCAGTGTGATAACAACTACCTTAAATGACCAAAACCATCTTTCAGAAAGTTTTATTTGAAGCAGAATTTATTTTTAAGTTTTCACTGAAGTCTCATTCGACTGCATTGAGAGGGCGGGGTTTATGACCTGTACTGCATCCAGCCTCCAGGGGGCGATCAAAGAGCCCGCAGCTTCACTTTTCAGAACGTATGAGACACACCCATGTACACCAAGGAAATCTAAATTTTCTCGGGGGAGCATGCCCCCGTACCCCCCTAGCAAACTACATTTTCTGACCTCGGTAAGGGAACCCTGTATATCACAAATATCTTATACAAATATTATAATATTTAGCATCGAGAACAGGTTTCTTTTCTTTTGCTAAATATTATCTCCATGTCAACTACACAGCCTGCTTTTGCTTATGCCACCTGGGCATTAGACGATATATACATGCTTATTTAAATAATGTATACAGTTGTAATAATATATAATGTTCCATTTGAGCTAAGATTACAATTTTAACACATAATAAACATTTGCGTGAGTTTCAGATGAATTTACAGGTTTAAATATAAATACTAGGTTTACATATGACTCAGTAAAGCCCTGACATTCGGTTCTATTTATTTAATGAATCATAATGCAATTGTATTATTCAATGCGCTATTATGTTTGAGATATCAACCACTGGTCGATGACCATAATGTTTGTATAAACTGTAGGTAACAAAATGTACACCTGGGTCATAAAACCGTAATGATACCTACACTTAAATATTTTCTTCTCAGCCATGTCATCAATTGCTCTTGAGCGAAATCTCCTCCCATCCGTTGTCTGATTGGCCTTTCGCAAGGATTCCTGGGTAGTTAAAGTGTGCGGAGCCTGCATCTATGCGGGCTTCGCGGAAGACCCCTTCAAGGGTACAAAGGGGGCGCTGCTGAGCACACTTCAGAGCTTTAAAATGCTGAATGGGATGGCCTACGGACTCATAGACTCGGCGAGCACACGCAATTTAAGTCCACGAGACCGAAAGTCCACATGAAGTGCGCCATTTGGGACAGGGCCTTTGACATGAAAATGAGGCCGCTGCCATCTTAGCTGCGCGTCACCGCACGTCACTCCCGGATAACTGAAAATGGGAGTCCATGCGACTGGTTGCTGAAACCATGCCCGCCTAGTTATCTATCTTAGATACTATCTAAAAATATTAATAAAGATAACAATATCATTAGAAAGTATTAAAGGTTTACTGTCAATCTACGGTGTTTTTTAAGATAACGTTATAGATGCTCTAACACCAGTAGGCTAATTAATTTTTGTTAGTTGTGCAAATAACACAAAAAAATCAACTGGGACTTCATACCTTTAATGAAATAGAGATCGCGAGATGAATCCAATCCGTTGCACTTGAGTGGGTAACATGTCCATTTCAAAACATAAAAAAACTACTTTTTGTTCATGAAAGCGTTAAATCCATGAAATCTTTATATATTATCCATCGTTTGAATTACATATCTTCGGAATGATTTGCTCTCCATCATCGTTCTTCAAGAAAGGATGCAATCTGAGCAGCGTTCATAATGTAAAACTCTATAAAGGTACCAGATATCTGTATAACTCTCAAATGTTCTCTCAAACTAATGAGCACGTTCCCAAAGTATAATTTTTCTAAATAGTGCAGCAGTTTTAGTTATATCCAAGCAGTGCTGTCGGAGTTGTATATCCTGGTATTGTCATTGTAGTAAATCTCAGGAACAAAACTTTTAGCCAATGCCACGACGATCTGTACACAGACTGACATCTGTCTCGAGTATGCAGCAAGCCATATATTGTATAAAATAATACAGAAAAAAGGCACAAATACGGCTGAGATGCCAAATTCAGTGGCTGAAATTAGCTGCTGAGGTAACATGACAGCACACAGATAGCAGCGCGATCCACCTGTCACTCAAGTGACCACGCCCTTAATTATGCAGAACTTTAAGGCTGAATATAATTTAAATGGATGAGTTATAAAAAAAATTCATCCCACTCAGAGTTGTCATGAAGGGCAAAATTAGCAGTATAGACCAAAACACAGTTTGAACCAGAGTGTAAACATGTTTTTTATTTCTGCTGTAAACTTGGCTGTTTTAACATTACGGTCAATGAGATTCTGCTCCCCTTTGCAGCCTGTCCCTAGCGGCCAGTCGATGAATCGCAGTTTAAGTTATTTCCGTATTGGCTTCACGAGAAAGCGAGGGAGGGAGGTTACAGCTTGGAGAAACCCCGCATAATTTAAACATATTAGGGGTGGAAATGGGGGGTAACGCGGGGAATTTCAAGGGGGACGGCGTTCCAGTTCAAATTGGTTCGATTTTTTTTTTTTTTTAATAGAAATGAAGAGATTTCTGTATTTATTCACTCAATAGCCTACGAAAATGAAACCGATTCAGCGCAAAAACAGCGCAATAAAATTGCATGATTATTCATAAAAAGATTGCAATCTGAATTCAAACACCCACGCGATCTTAAGGCCCTTTCACACAGGACGCGGTATGCGCTGCGCTCGCCGCTGGGTTCAGTGCAGCTCTTCAGATACAAAGCGATTTGCGCTGCGCTGGCCAGAGCACATTAGTTGGAGTTTTCCAAACTTGTATCGGGAGTTCTAATCATCTAATCATTTGATTGTTGTTCCACCTTTCGGTCAGCAGCAAAGTATATGTCCCGTGCTAAGAATTGTCTGTCATGTCTTCATGACACAGCTTTTCTCCCGATGTCTCTATACGACCAGCAAACTTGTATAGCTCTGGAAATTCCAACACAGTAAATTGCTGTTCATCCATTCTGCTTTCCGATTGTTTGGATGCCCCGATGCTATTGGTCGCGCGGGTAATCGTCACAGAGCGCAGCGGCAAAAGTTAAACTATTTTGAACTTTGACCGCGGCGTGCGCGCAAGCTGCGCTCCGCTGCGTCTGCGCTTTGGTCGATGCAGTCCTCGCGTGGCACAAGCCATTGAAACAAATGGGTTTCATAGCGCAGCGCAGCGCTTACCGCGTCCTGTGTGAAAGGGCCTTTACTCAGTGCTCGAAGTGGGCCGGTACGCACCGGCACTTTAATCTGTAGCGTACCCACGCTTTGTCACTTCTCACATGTTGCTGGTACTCGATCTAACCACCACACCGAAACATAGAATCAGGCTGTTAATTAATTGTATATATAGCGCGTTCTGAGCTTTTATAAGCATGAGTGGTGCACCGCACGCGCGTTCACCAGCGTGCTCCAAAAGTGTGATAAGATTTGCGCGAGCCGTTCCTATGATAAAATAGAACGTTCTCAATAGAATTCAAATGGGTTTCATTTGAATTCTATTCAGAATGTAGTAAAACTTTATGGAGAAAGTCATCATGATCTAAAAACAGCCACTAAAAAGACTGATGAAAAATAATCTTGCAAGCTTTTTAAACTTCTCATGACCACCTTTACTAGAATTTATCACGTTCTATTGTATTTATTGTGGTGCATTTTAACTAACTTGCTTGAAGAATTTAAAATATATAATCTATTAAGGCAATAGATTTAAAAAAGAGAAAAAAAGTTAACATTGCCCTAAGCATGCAATGAGGAGCCATCAATGGTCTAGCTTTAATTATATCCTTATTGTAACAAATGCAATGCTTAAACAATTACAAGAACTACTTTTTCATAAGGCCAAGTACAAGTTAGAATCATGGATCTTCTTGAATTATTGACTAAACTTTAGTTTTCCTCATGTGTAAAAATGTGTTCTGCTAATATGACAGATATGCTTATTAGGAAAAACCTAGCTATATTCCAAGAATCAACAAGTTCGGTATAAGAACATTTTAAGTAGATAGTTTGACTTCCCATGGTACTTTGTAAACAAGTAATTGTTAACTATAGGCTGTTACTTTATTGCAGTTGTGTTATCAACCAACTTTGCATGTGTGGACCATTTTTCAAAAATAAAGCAACAAACAAATAAATAAACCTCACGAGGGAGCAAACCCAAACTCCTCGCAACCAAGGAAGACAACCAGTCCCCCATCCCAAACAGAAATGAACAAAATAGAGTAAATTACCCTTTGAAAGTAACTAGATACTTCAAATAAAGATTGCATCAACAAATGATTGTTAAAAATGTATTCGTCATTGAATCATTCATTACAAAGAATTGTTCAAAAATGTTGATTTATCTATGAAACAAGTGACATCTTTATAATTGAGTCACTGAATCATTTATTCAAATCGATTTTTATAAGATAATTCATTCAAAATAATTATTATTTTTTTTTTTTGTAAATAGACTGCAGCAACTAACATGATGTCAGAATCAGTAAATTACTTTTTTTTTTAATTCAGATTCATGGGAGAATTGTGAACACTATTTAAAAAAAAAAAAGATTCTCAATTTCCAGAATCTTGCAGCTTATTGAGTAAAAATCAATATTATATTATTAAAAATCAATAATCAATATTAGAATAAAACTGCATGTTTAGGTAGCAATGTTTTTTTTTTTTTTTTTTTTTTTAACTCCATGTCTATGGTAACATCCTCAAAAAGTTGTATAAAATGATAAGCATCACATTTCAACCCTTTTAACCACTGTTTAAGAAAAGGGATGAGTGAATATTATTATATTTACATTATCATCCAAATTATTTTGCTTTTTAGAATGCACATCAGCTTCCTTTTGCATTAAAACTTGATTCCCTTTTAAATGTGTAATTGTTGATTTTCAAAGTACACTAAACTGAGCGGTAGCCATCCAAAACATTCAGTTTTTAACCTGAGGACAAATGTATTTAAAATGTTTGTGACCTGTTCAATTCAGTATGCACCACATATGCAAATTCCGAGACAATGTATCTTTAATTTGGCCAAAATCAAACATGTTATTTTCTCCAAGCAAAGATTCTGTTGAATTAACATGTTTGTGCCACACACAATTCATAAATGTTGTTCACTGACCTTTCAATGTGCTTGCTTGATAATTAAGAAAATATTGTTTGGAGGAAACATGAAATAGACCTATATTTAAATATATCTGAAAAGCAGTGCTTTAAGTGGGCCGGTACGCACCGGTACTCAGTACCGCCACTTCCAAAAATAGCTCTTGAGCGTACTGCCACCTCTCCGTGCGTCCAGAACGTGCTTTTAGCGTACCGGTACGCTCATTTGGACATCTGTTTTAATAGAGGTTTTAATCCTTTGCCTGCGCTGCCGCTTTTCAGAGCGCCCTTCACAATGCACGCTTCCTAATTTGTCCCACCGAGAGCAGAGACTACACCCAAACACCCTTGAGTTTTACAAACTTAAGCGCATGCGTCGCTTTTGCCGCTGTCAGTGTCAACAACTCAACGTGGCCGGAGAGGGTGTGTGAAACGCGCACACCAGGGGCGGCGCCAGCCGATTTTGCCGGGGCTTCAGCCCCGAATGTAATGACTGTCACTGAGCAAATATGAAACTGGACAATAGCCTATGTAAACCCCCGAAATCATAAGTTGCTTTATTTCATTGCGCTTCATATCCATACACCGGCAGCGCTTTCTCTCTCTTCTCTCCGACAGCGCGTTCACGCACACCGCAGCTGAACACAGACGCGCCTCCTGTCACTCACTCAGAGCAGCGGCAGGCCTCGAGACTCTCGTTCGGTCCGGTTGAAGAGTTTTTGTTATGATATAACTAATATGACAACTTTGGCACATTTGTCAGCTAAACATGTGTTTCCCAATGACCCTGTGCCGCCGCCACAGTTCATAATCCGAAAATTTAAAACATACAAAGCCTAAATGGTCTCTAAGTTGTATTTTACCAACGAACTAAAATCGAAACCGTGATGTGGCGTTGTGCCTTTATAAAACAGCAAAATACAGTGATTAAGTATATATACAGTATGTGCTGCGCGTTTTAAATAGAAGTGCGCACATTTGCGCACGCTATCAGCTGGTGATCTGGTGATCAAAATAAAAGCTCAAGGATTTATCTTTTAAAAAGAAATTATACTGTTGTGTGAAGTAACTAATAAAAAATAATAAAAAATAAACTAAAATAAAGAAACGATCGGTTTGTGTGAGAAACCGAACAGTATTTATATCATTTTTACCTCTAAAACACCACTATGTCCAACTCTGTTCAGCACTCTATTAGTGATGTCCGATCGCGCTCTGACAACGGCAGTGATGTCTCGCGCATATACTTCAATGAGTGCAAGACATCACTGCCGTTGTCAGAGCGCGATCAGACATCACTAACCGATGCTGAACGCAGTTGGACATAGTGGTGTTTTAGAGGTAAAAATGATATGTTCGGTTTCTCACACAAACCAATCGTTTCGTGTCTTAGGACGTCAATGTGTTGTCACGAGCCGCAGGGTTTAATTTGGATTTGTCTAAGCAAGCTTTATTTACTCCTATAGCCGAAGTCCCCATCCACTCCTATTATGTGACTGACAGACGGCAGCGGTTGCAGTTAAAAATCATAATTTGTGTTCGACTGAAGAAAAAAAGTCACCTACATCTTGGATGCGCTGGGGGTAAGCAGATAAACATCACATTTTCATTTTTGGGTGAACTATCCCTTTAAGTCTTGAGCTCTCAAAGTGCACCAGATTGATGCATTTAACCTTAAAATGTAAAAAATTTTCTTCCGGGGGGGCATGCCCCCGGACCGCCCTAGGGGAGGTACACCCAAGCAAGTCCACAAACTGTTGACTGCTGTATATAAAACCCCTTCAATAGTTGTTGTTACCTCAGGGGATGAGGGGAGTCATCAAAAAAAAAAAAGGCTATAATAGAGTACCGGAACCTCTTTTGGGCCACTTAAAGCACTGCTGAAAAGTCATTGAAAGTAAAAAACAAAACAAACAAAAAAAAACTTCCCATATAGAGTCCCCCCAGTGAATCTCAATATGTAGTTTTAAGAGTTTTTTAGGCGAAAATGTGCTGGTTTAAAGCTCAAATTTGTGGTTTATTGATAAAGATTGCGCCTTTCTGACAATTTGATCTGACGTTGTCGGAGTTGTGAGATCCAGGCGATCACCGGACGCTCAGCGCTCATGTGCCCAGCAGAGAGCAGCCTTACCTCGGCAAGTCCTTCTGACGTTTTCCGCTGACTCCGTTTTGGCTGAGGGCAACGTGACGTTTCATAACTTTATATATGGCATTGCTTACGTTGCACGAGTCTAAATGAATGATTTATATTTTTCGTCATGTTTACTTTTGTGGGCATTGACTTTCAATGATAAGAACACGTTTTTGAGAGAGCTTCAACTGTGCAGCGTTTGTTTTTTTTTTTCTCAGTTGAGACGCTTTGTTGCTATGATACGGAATATCCTCGTCACTGTTACTTATAACTGATTTTGCAGGTAATTTGTTTCAGACTAAAATGTCGACACAATGTGGAATTACTTGCTATGTATGTTCGGAGACCAGCAATATTAATTTCTCATCCATTTTGTTCCGTTCTCTGTTTGTTGATGTCGCTGTACAGCAAGAATGTTGGCGGGGACTTTAGACGTCATCATTAAAAACGGGACATCTGGACAGCATTTCTGATGAAAAAGTGGATAAGTATTCATACACAGTGCAGATCATAATCAGTGAGCATGTTTTTAAATAAAGTTGTTTTCTAAATAAAGTTTGAGGAAGCTTGTGGTGACGACGTTGATCCGCGACCATGCTGTGCTGTAGTCCGTTTATAGTCTACTGTTAGCTTTTTGTATCTGATGACTTTATTTAGGCTTCAAAATGTATAAATGTTGTGTTAAAGATTATCTTGATAGACAAAACGTGTAAGTGTCATAACCCTTTGTTAAACACAGAGCTTATTTTCTTCGATTTTCCAAAAGTCTATGGGAAAAATACATAGGCTTTCAATGGAGGGAACCTGTGCGCCGCTAACTTCCGGGTTGGCCTACAAAAACACGTCATCCCTGGGGTACTCTATTAAGAAAAGTGTCATGCATCCACACTCATTTTAAGTAGTGTTTCATTCCTTTTCCTTAGTTCTGGGGACTTTCATTTTGTAGTTTGAGTGGTAGCAGGTTGCAATGAAATCAAAGGTGAAATTTGCGATGAAATTAAGGCTAAAAATGAATACACGTATAATGTTGAAAGATCCCGCTGTCAGACTGTTTGGAAATTCACACATAAACATAAAGACATGATATCACAGCATAGAACAGACAACTGTTTAGACCAATGAGCATTAAGCTGTGACGTCATCAAGTGGTTTCTCAAAGTAGCAGATGATTCACTCCTCCACTTCACAACAGACCTGCAGCACTGACTGTCCCTTCAGCTCTTCTGTCGCTGTTTACCAAACATTCAAATGTATTATTACATTTATGTTTTTTTGTTGTTTAAATGTAGCATTTATGAACTTGAGAAATTAGGAACTGTTGTAATTTGAAACCGTTCACCAAAATGCCAAAAAATATAAATCACATGGACATGTTTATATTCATCTGTTTGTTCTTATGGAGTCTGAATGGTAAGTATTTTATGGCTTCATTTCTGTATAAAGACTATTATCATTTGTCCACATACAATCCATCATGTTATAATTCAGCCATTTTCATGTTTTGTCTTTGAACTCAATTATCTTTGTTCATGATGTTATTTAGTCATTTTTCTCATCCATTGACATCAAAGGTTTAAACTGTTAAACATTATTGAATTATACATTGAAATTAGTGAAGAGCAGTTCTGCAGATTTATTTGTTTATTAGTAGTATTTATTTTTATTTATTTATTCAAATGAAAAACTCCAAATGTGGTGTTTGTGTTTGTGTTCAGGTGTGTTTGTTGCTGATGCAGTGAAGTCAGAGTCAGTGACTGAGGGAGAATCAGTCGCTCTGAACTCTAGTTTCACTCAAATACACAGAGATGAAGAGATCGACTGGAAGTTTGGGGACTTTCTCATAGCTAAAGTGAAGAAAAACAAAGAGAGCAAGTTTTATGGTGATAATGCTGAAGGGAGATTCAGAGACAGACTGAAACTGGATCATCAGACTGGATCTCTGACCATCATCAACAGCAGAACCACAGACTCTGGACTTTATACAGTCTCCAGCATCAGAACAGACATGACGATCAACACGATCAATCTCACTGTCTATGGTGAGGAGAGAATTACTATCCTGTTACATCTGTGGACTAAATTCACCAGATAATGTTACTGAGAATATGATAAAATGATGGAGAATTCTGTGATGATGCTGATCATTTTATCCAGAAGATCACAGTGTTTTCTACTGAATCTGATTCATTCTGTCATGTTTTCAGCTCGTCTGCCTGTTCCTGTCATCAGCAGTAACTCTTCATCATCATCATCAGGATCATCAGAGCCCAGATGTGTGTTTCTGTGTTCAGCTGTGAATGTGAGTCATGTGACTCTCTCCTGGTTCAAAGGAAACAGTGTATTCTCCAGCGTCAGAGTGTCTGATCTCAGCAGCCGGTCTGATCTTCTTCTCCATCTGGAGTGTGTGGATGATTCCTACAGCTGTGTGCTGAACAATCCCATCAGAAACCAGACTCAACACCTCAACATCACTGAACTCTGTCACACATGTGCTGCAGGTACTTCACTGATGATATCTGTATATATGTATATTTTCACAAACTAAATATTTCTATTTTAACATTGCTCATTTCTTCTCTCACAAGTCCACTGTTGTGGTTTCACTGAAGCTGTGATCCGATTGGCTCTCTCTGCTCTGGTGGGCGTGGCTACTGTGGCAGTTCTGGTTTATGACATCAGATCCAGAAGTCTTCAACAGAAGAAGAGCGTCCAGAAATATCCATCAAACTCTGATTAATCAGATACTCAGGAAGGTAGAGTTGATCTTGAACAACTGTAGATGTGATATTACAAGAAATATCATTTTAAAAATTATTATTTTTTTCAGCATCTAAACTCTCATTTTTAGTTTACTCCTTTTCTAATTTTCATCAGTTGTGTTTGTTTGTCTTTTCACAATATAAATCATTCTAAAGCAGATTTTCAAATTTTGCCTTAAAATATACATTGTGACAAATCGATATATATACACACAGTCAAACCAAAAATTATTTAGACTTTTATGATATCCCAGGGGAAAAAAGTAAATTTCTATAATATACTTAAAGTGCTCTATTTTTGTGCACTAATTTTGTACTTAATATACTAAAAACACTTGTTTAGTACTTCTTAAGATCATCTTAAGAACATCTAAGTGTACTCAACTGTGCTATTTTGAGACAGCATGAAATATGAACTAAATTGTGCTTTTAATATACTAACTCTGAATTTAAAAAATGTATTCAGATTCTACTTATAGTACATTTGAACCCATAGTGTACTACAAGTGGTAACTTATATATTTTTTAAATTCAGAGATAGTGGACCCACTTTATATTAAGTGTCCTTAACTACTATGTACTTACATTTAAATTAATCATTTGATACAATGCGCTTATTGTGTACATACATGTTTTTACATTATACTTATATTTTAAAAACACCTGCATGTAATTACATCTGTAATTAATTTCTGTAATTACTGTTGACCCATCCCTTAACCCTTACCCCTACCCTTAAACCTACCCATACCACCAAAGCTTTCCCTAACCTTACCCGTATCCACCTCAATAGCTGCAAATGTGTTTTACAATTCAATATGAACCCAATAAGTACATTGTACTTATTTTTTGATGTAAGTACATAGTAGTTAAGACCACTTAATATAAAGTGGGACCAAGATAGTATATTAAAAGCACATTTAAGTTCATATTTCATGGTGTCTCAAAATAGCACAGTTGAGTACACTTAGATGTTCTTAAGATTATCTTAAGAAGTACTAAACAAGTGTTTTTAGTATATTAAGTACAAAATTAGTGCACAAAAATAGAGCACTTTAAGTATATTATAGAAATTTACTTTTTTCACCTGGGATGTTTGATATATTTTTACTAGTGGGTGCAGGACACTATAGTTCATTTATGTAAGTGAGGATAGCAAAATAAAGTAAATTCTTCATACAGTGGACTAGCAGTAAAATTGATCTGGGACCAAAAATGATTTAAACTCTTTGACCTGACCATGTTTTGCTTAAGTGTTTTTCTGACACAGTTTAACTCTGAGATCTTGTCATATTTTATTACCATATATATATATATATATATATATATATATATATATATATATATATATATATTGAATAAACTGTATTAATGAAGGAAATGTTCAAGGTGTCTGAACACATTTTGGTTTGACTGTGTGTGTATATATATAATATTTGTGTTTTCTCTTTATTATGACAAGCACTCTAATAAATGTGTTATAGTCATTTAATAGGCAATAAATAGTCTCTATTCACACACATAATAACAAAACAAAAAAATTTAATATTTTGTATGTCCTCCTCTGGCTTGATGACAGCTTGCATTATTGCTGGCTTGTTTTCATGTATTTTACAGTCTCTGTTGTTAGTGACTGTAATTGAACATCTGAATAATAGTTTAAAAAAAGTAAATTGATTCACTATTTTTTCTGCCTTTCTTGTAAAACAGTAAATTTGAAAATGCAAGCTCAAATAATCCCGCTCAATGAGATAATGATCTTGAAGTGTGTTATCTAAATAAAAGCATTAATAAGATTATTAGTTGTTTGCTGACAGATTGTTGGGGTTACGATATGTTTTTAATTTCCTTGATGTTTTATTTGTTTATTGGAGTATGAATGAATATAGTGATATGTCTGTCACCATTTCACTGTTATATTTATGACAACAGAAAATACCATGATATTGATCAAACATTTGTTGTAAGCCATGATTAATGGTCAGTTTGTTTAACTTCATTTGTATTTTTTATATAGGTAAATGTATTTTTTTTTTCCTGTTGGTTTTCTTCTTTTGTTTTTATAATTTGTTTCTTTAATCTCTCATGATGATGTTTTTAGTGTGAACAGACAGACTTTAATAAGTGGAAATCATTTTCTTTGAATAAGTGACTATATGTGTTAGATTATTTAGTTTTTAGTCAGGAGAGATTTTTTAATTGTTATTTTGGCTCAAGAGCACATTTTAAAGATTTGTTCTTGTGAAATAAAACAATAAATCATTCAAAAGTTTGTCAGGATCTGCATGTGTCTTAAATGTAGCAATAACTTGACAAGAAGGAAGAAGGATGATGGACGATTTGACACCAGGACAGAGATGAGCAGAACTGTATAAATCTGAACTATATATTATTTCCACAAACAAACTCAAACTATTGCATTTTTCTTTAATACATTAGGGGTTTTAATATACAAGTTAAAGCCGACACAAAACTTGCTTTTGAAAAGTGGGGAATAGTTAACACATAAGTCATTTATTATGCTTAATTATTGTTTTTTTTTTTGTTGTTGTTTTTTTTAATAAATAAAGAAAATAGGCTAACATTAGAAGCTCGTGAAGAATCATTTGCAGAATCAGCTGCCATACATGAAGGAAGTTGGCTTTATATACGAAATATGAGAAAAAACAGCTTTTTTCTTTCTGTTGGTAAAACATCCTCTACCCATTTTACCGGAGTAAATGCAAGGTACATTCATGGTGTGAGATGATTTACCTCTGAGATAATGTTGATGAACTCATCGGCTCAGAATTGCATTTCAATAATATTTCAATATTTCATAACATGAAATTATAGCAAACTTCAGTATTTGTAAAGCAACCTTAGGGGTTTTAATGTACAAGTTATTTATGAAGCCAACACAAAACTTGCTTTTGAAAAGTGGGCCATGTTTAAAGCATAAATAATTTATTGTGCTTATTATTATTTTTTTTAAATCGCATTTATAATTTTTTTTTTAAATGAATAAAATAGGCTAACATTAGATGCTCATGAAGAATCATCTGCAGAATCAGCTGTCAGATACATGAAGTAGGCTATATATATAAAATGTGAGAAAAAAACAACTTTTTTTTTCTTTCTGTTGGTAAAACGTCCTCTACCCATTTTACCGGAGTAAATGCAAGGTATATTCTTGGTGTGAGATGACTAACCACTGAGATAATGTTGATGAACTCATCAGCTCAGAATTGGATTTCATATCATATCATGACATTTTATCAAACTTCAGTATTTTTAAAGCAGTCTTTTAAAAACTGAACTGGGAGGAATGGGAACATCAGTCAGTAGTAATTCTTCTTAAACTTCACTGTTTAAGACTTCAGAAGCCATTATAACCCGTGTTACTGTAAACACTGGACACTGTTCTTCTTCTGCGTGCTCTAAACACTCGCCCTACTAACAGACATGAAGATAGTAATAGTTTTTACAGAAATAGGTCTATAGATAAACCCATATAAGTGTGAAGCCACAGAGGCTCTGAAGGGAAGTGCTCTAGAGGAGCTTATTATTCACTCTGAGTTTCACTACAGACCCACAGCACTGTCCTCTCCTGATCTACTGACACTTTCAGACTTTATTAGACCATTTCTGCTGGGATTTCCTTTTCTGATCTAGACACCTCAACATATCTGACATGTTTATATTCATCTGTTTGTGCTCATGGAGTCTGACTGGTGAGTATTTTTATGGCTTATTATTATTTGCTCACAAACAAACCATTCTGTTATTATCAGTCCTTTGATTTAATGTGTTATTAGATTAATATAAACATTTTCTCATGATGTTATTTTTCTTATCCAATGATTGTTTCGAATTGAGAAAAACTCAAATCCGGTGACTCTCCAGAGTGTGTGTGTTTGTGTTCAGGTGTGTTTGTTGCTGATGCAGTGAAGTCAGAGTCAGTGACTGAGGGAGAATCAGTCTCTCTGAACTCTAGTTTCACTCAAATACACAGAGATGAAGAGATCGACTGGAAGTTTGGTGATTTTCTCATAGCTAAAGTGAAGAAAAACAAAGAGAGCAAGTTTTATGGTGAAAATGCTGAAGGGAGATTCAGAGACAGACTGAAACTGGATCATCAGACTGGATCTCTGACCATCATCAACAGCAGAACCACAGACTCTGGACTTTATACAGTCTCCAGCATCAGAACAGACATGACGATCAACACGATCAATCTCACTGTCTATGGTGAGGAGAGAATTACTATCCTGTTTGATGATTTGGGTGTTTCTTTAGTGTTCAGTTTTGGATATAGACTTTAAGAAAATAAGCATATTAATAATGTTAGACCTGAAATAACATTGCTGACTTGTTAAGGCTATAGCAGTTATTCATTATATGCAGCTGAATATCTTTTTTTCAATAGTCCTGCAAAATTATTTAATTACAGATTGATTGTAAATGAGGCATAATAAAAAATATTCTCAAATATTTAACTGAAAATTGCCATACTTTATTCACAAATTACATCTAATTCATCTCAAGCTTTTCAGTGCCACTGTTGTCTGCTTGAACAAGTACGCTGTTCTTTCAATATCAGATTGTTTTAAAATGCTCTTCTTTTCACTCTTGATTTCTCATCTACTTCATTAATACACACTTATCTATATTTTCTCACATTTTCAGCTCGTCTGCCTGTTCCTGACATCAGCAGAGACTGTTCTTCGTCATCTTCATCATCATCATCATCATCATGTTCATTGGTGTGTTCAGCTGTGAATGTGAGTCATGTGACTCTCTCCTGGTTCAAAGGAAACAGTTCATTCTCCAGCATCAGTGCGTCTGATCTCAGCATCAGTCTCTCTCTTCCTCTGGAGGTGGAATATCAGGATAAAAACACCTACAGCTGTGTGATCAACAATCCCATCAGAAACCAGACCAGACATCTCAACATCACTGAACTCTGTCACACATGTGCTGCAGGTATCACAGCGCTGATATATCTGCTGAACTGATCTCTGAAGTTCAGATATAGTTTGCTGAAGGTTAGATTGACAGATTTATTCACTTCAACCCTTCATTGTGTCTACTCTGTATCAAGGCGTATCCTCGCTGATCATTGGACTGATCTCTGCTGCTGGATCTCTGTTGATTGTAGCTGTAGTCGGGATCTTCTGCATCTGCAGGAAAACACACCAAGAGGGCAAGTATTCCCTACTGCTGACATATCTGTACAAATACAAGTTCTTAAAGGAACAGTAAGTTTCACTGCTAGAAGTCATGACTATATGAGACCACATGAATGTCACCTGCTGAACACAAAAGAAGATACTTTGAAAAATGTGGGAAACCAAACAGTTGGAGGTAGCTTCTGACTTCCATAGTATAGGAAAAATACTGTAGAAATCAATGAATGTTTTGTAACCCACAATCTTTAAAATCTCTTCTACCGTGTTCATCACAAGAAGGAAATTCATACAAGTTTGATCAACTTCAGGGTGGGCAAATAATGACAGAATGTAATTTTAGAGCTAGTAATGGAGTCATCGATATGCAGACTAATTTGGTTATTAAAGACCCTTATCCTAATAAATTGTAGTAGTATTTTTTGTTGTTGTTTTGTTTTGGCACATTTGTATAAAAAAAAAAAACAACAACAGTTAAACCATGGTTAATTTGTGGTTATCATCATTTAAACATGATTCATGTTTTTTTGTTTTATTCATTAGTAAAACCATGGTTCATACCTTACACTTCAACCAGTCAATTGATCAGAATCAAGCATCCCACAGCCCTGTATTATAATATTAAACAAATGAAAATCAGTGCTGCCGAAAAATCAGCAATAATTCTCAAATTGTCATTTTTGTTGAAGCAGTTCAGAGCGGTGAAGAAATCACATACGCTGATCCCACGTTCTACAAACGAAAAGCACAGAAATCGGTATGAACTTTAATTCTGTGTATGTGTGTGTATTATTTGAGCTAAAAGTCTGATCTGATCTAGATGTGTATTTGTGTGTAAGTTAAAATAAATTATAAATGTTCAGTAATGTTCTTGATGACTACATCTGTGGTGTGTTTTCTTACAGAGAGCTCAAGAGGAGGAGGATGTGGTGTACGCAGGAGTCGTTATGCGACACTGATAGAAAATGTGCTTCTGTTTAAGGGCTGCCAGCTTTCTAAAACCCAAAAATCCAACAATGGAAAAGGAGGTGAATTACTTAAGCAGTGCTGAAGTTCAACTAAAGTTGTATTAAATATACTTGTTTGTGCTAAAGTGTAACTATTCCAACTATACTTAAATACAAGAGTATATTTAAAGTGTACTTGAGTTTTGAAATGCAGAATTCACTCAGCATAAACGTTAAATGTATTTTGGTGACATTAGAATTGCAATCCAGTTACATTGTGAGTGTTGAACATGCATTAATATTATACTGATAACAAACTTTTAGTGATGTTAAAACACATTGCAATGGCATTCCAAGGTAACTTGTAGTGTGCTAATGGCATCATTATAGTGTTCTTTAAACAGACTACAATAAAGTAATCTTTATAAATAAAGTCACAGCTTTAGAATATGCCTTTTACAGACAGCCCCAGTATACCAGTAACTTACTTATCCAGTGAACATCAGTGAGACAAAGAGAACAGATTTATATGTATACTGAATGCAGGAACCAGTTCGGGCTGGAATCGAACCCGGGTCACGCGGGCTGCTGACGCACAAGAGCTTACCTATTGCGCCACCACACTGATATAAATTGGGGTTACTTTTAATGACAACACAAATTATACAACTATTAATGAGAGCACAAATTATATGGATTAAAAGACTGTGAATCGCCGACAAAACTATTAATATATTAAAATAAACATGAAACGGCCTGTTGCTATACAACATGAACGTGCATTAAACTTTAAGCTGTTAAAGAAATAAAACCAGCAGACGCAACATTAAATATCAAGAATGTTTTGCTTCCCTTTTACCTGACATTATCTGTCATTAACGCAACATGAAGCAATTGCATAAACCGGCACATTAGTTTTATTCTTGTGCGCGCACTAAAACACAGACAGTTCCTTTCATTGGTGGAAGAATGTGAACATGCTGAATGCTGAACTGCTTGTGTCTCCGTGTGCGCGGATGAAATATAATCATCCGTAACATTCCTCTGCCGATTCGATTGTCTCTGCGCGCTTCAACATTCAATGCATCACAACTGCTCCTGACAAAAACACAATTAAATGTTCTGACGGTCTTGCATTAAGCTGCGGATTTATATGTGACGCATAAATTTAAAATGATTTACTTTTAAATCAGTAAACTTTTCTGGATTTATTTGCCATTTTAACTTTATGCGTTTTTTTTTTTTTTTTTTTTTTTTCTCGGGATCACTTTAATTAATTTAAATAATTAATTTAATAATTCATAATATTTTGACAGCCCAAAGGGCTGCAGTCCATATTTCAAAGTGCAAATAAGGGCCATTAAAGTAGCATTAATGACAAAAGTGTATTACAGTAGGTGCACTGAAGTGCAGTAGGAATACAAATGTAAAACTTCTGATCAGGTAAGTGAATTTCTTTCACCATTTCAAACTGACTATATGTTGTTTTCTTTATTTGTAATAATTACAAATATTTACTTATGTAACTGCTTTCTGTATGTTGTATATCTCTGCAACCATGCAAAATTGTGAAAAGTGCTATTGAATTAAATTAAACAATAGCCTACTGATATTCAAAGTGTGAGCAAATTATTAAAAAAAAAGGTAAAGATCATAATTACAAAACTTACTTATGATTATTTTTTGCAACTCAAAACACATTTCCTGTAAACTTTTATCTAGGCCAATACTACTTTTTAAACAAGTAGAACTCAAATACTGTTCACTGAATTTGACATTTAATCATAACAGGTCAACATAGTAAAAAAATGACTGAAGTACTTAAAAATGTAACAAATGAAATCTTTTTTTTTTTTTTTGCAAATTTCTCATGTTACCTCTGAGCTGTAGGCAAAAGTTGGTTTTGAAAATTCTGTCCTTACAGCCGATTATCAGAAACAAACTAGATGTTTCAGTTCATGCCTCATGTTTTCTGTGGTTTGCACAAAAAGAAAGTATCTAAAAAATGATATAGCATCATCTAAAAATAATTTGATCATTCACGGATTTGAAATACATGGTGAGACAATGAGTTTCTAGACTCTAAAGTTTCCTTCTGACAAATGCACCAAAATCTGCAACACAGATTCCCAATAGTGACACTCCAGTGAGTTCAGTTGTTTAGCAAAAGTACAGCAAAACCGATTGTTGGTGAGTGTGATGGCATTGGCTTTGTGGGGTTCAACACATATCAATCATTGTGGTTCAACCAGTAGTAGGCCGTTGGGGCAGACCAATGGGGTCAAGGTTTAGCTATTTAAAATAGCTAACCCTATTTAAAATAGGCCTACATTCATTTCACACTAACTAAAAACCCATTAATATACAGTAGTCAGCATTTGATGTGGATCAAAAAAGTTCATTAAAGTTGTCTGTGGCGAGCATAAAAGGAGGAGCGACGACAGTGAAGGACGAGAGAGGACCAGGCCTGGACTTTATTTTATGTTTGGTTATGTTTGTGTGACCCTATGAAACATTATGAAATAAATGTTTTTCTCCAAAACACGTTGGCCTCAATTATTGGCACCCTTTTATTCAATAATTTTTGCAACCTCCTTTTGCCAAGATAACAGCTCTGAGTCTTCACTTATAACGCCTGATGAGTTTGGAGAACACCTGACAAGAGATCAGAGATCATTCCTTCATGCAGAATCTCTCCAGATCCTTCAAATTCCAGCTCCATGCTGGTGCTTCTTCTCTTCAGTTCACTCCACTCATTTCTTTAGGGTTCAGGTCAGGGGACTGGGATGGCCATGGCAGAAGCTTGGTTTTGTGCTCAGTGACACATTTTTGTGCTGGTTTTGATGTTTGTTTTGGATCATTGTCCTGATGGAAGATCCAACCACGGCCCATTATTGGATTTCTAGCAGAAGTGGTCAGGTTTTGATTTTTATCTGTTGGTATTTACTAGAATTCATGATACCATGTATCTGATCAAGATGTCCAGGACCTCCAGCAGAAAAATAGGCCCACAACATTAAAGATCCAGCAATATATTTAACCGTGGGCATGTAGTTTTGTAGTGTATTGCTCCTTGTGCTCTATATTTTGTAGTAAATACAAAATAAATAAATACATTAACAATAATATAAATAATTTCCACAGATATCCTTTCTATTTCTTTATGTACTATATTTCAAAATAACATCTTTTGTCTGGTCACTTTCACATTCTGTTTTTACTTACAATTGTTTTTAACAGACACTTTTATTCAGAAAATAAAATCTTCTATGCCATTCATTGAGATAACAAAAACTTAAGTCTTTAAAGTTAAAGGCTGACTTTAATCAATGAACATCTGAATAAAGTCTTTTTAAAGGTGACAAACATTAATCTCATCATGTCTACTGAAAACACTGTTAAATGGTTCTAGGAAGAAGCTGACCACTGGAGTAGGGAAAAAATTGTAAAATTAAAAACTAAGAAGAAATATAACTGCAAGCAGCAATTACTGGGGATCAAATGCATTAAATGTTTTTTTTTTTTTTTTTACTTAGATCATAAAAGGCTGTTTACAGCCAACACAAGCAATTTACTAGGAAATATATAGCCTATATATTTTAATGCTATTTACCAGTTATGGAGGTTAAGCCAAAAACCTAGGACAAGATTGTGAAAGACGTTTTTTAAAATAATCTCCAATATTTAACGAACAATTTGATTGACAGTGGCGGCAGAGGCAAAGTTGCTCAGAATGATTTCTACCATGTGGTATGAATGTTGTGTGAAATTGTGTGACATACAATCCCTTAAGCACCTGAAATCATGAAGGAGGCGGGAAGCATGAAATTTTGCCAGGATGTTTAAATCTAGACTAAAAACACATCTGTTTAAACTTGCATACACAAAAACCATTATCTACTTAATTAAAATCATGTAAATTGTTAGGCTGCATAGATTAGGTCAGCTGGAACCGGGAACACTGTTCTTCAGCTTATATTCCACTGTTTATATTCCACTCAATGTCCTTCAGCTGTTAAATCATTGTTTAGTTCAGTCAGTGTTACTCTGAATCCCTCAAACAATGAAACAGTTCCTCTCAAACACTTGCCTAGAAGTTTCTAGTGTGTCTGAAATACTTGATTAGCTGGTACCAGTTTAAATCTGAACTGGATTTGAGCAGTGGACCTCCAGCAACAAGTTTGGACACCCCTTGTTTAGAGACACTTTAATGATTTACACACTATGGTTTATTGCTCTTCTGATAAAATAAACATTGATAAGTATTCTTTCACCACACCGAAACTCTCAAGAGCTAAAAGTGTCAAAAGCTGCAGTTACTTCTGCTTTTATGCATGTGAATGTGTGAGAGAGAGATGAAGTGTGAAAACCAGAGCAGAAACTGGCCACTGCATGGGAAGTATAGTTTTTAATACTGAACAATTACATTTAAATTTGCTTCTTTTAAACACTTTTGAAGATTATAGAACTATGAAATATATTGAGTGCTACAGGGTCTAAACTATCATCTGTGCTGGTGTTTAAAAAAATTTAAGAAGACTGAGGAGACGATTGAATTCTGATGGATCAACATGACTCTCTCAGACAGCGAGTCTCTCATACAGACCCTGCTGTAGCGCCTACTACTGACTGAACTTTTTAAAATGTAGAGAATTTTCACAGTAGGCCTCTAATGTAGATATTTTCAGTAGATCCTATTATTGTAACTAGAGGTCTGGAAACACAAGACATCCTCCTTTTCTTAAGATCATTCAAACACAATTGTGTATTCAGATTAAATGTTTTAATCTATATTACATGTATTACCAGTGGCTACTATACATTCTTTGGATGTTACGTTATCCTGTTCTAAAATGTTTACTGTACTTTTCATTTTTTAAAGGAGCGTAGTATCTAGCACCAGCCCTGCACAGTTAAAATGTCTCTCTTATTTGACACTTCAGGTCTTGCTGTCTCTACTAATGAGCTGATGAGTTAAATCAGGTGTGATTATCTATCTATCTATCTATCTATCTATCTATCTATCTATCTGTCTGTCTGTCTGTCTGTCTGTCTATCTATCTATCTATCTATGAATGCTATTTACTCAAAAGGTTTCTTGTAATCTACTGTAATCTCTCCAGTCATTCCGGATCATCTCCATCTTCCTGATATCAGATTAATCAGAGTTTGATGGATATTTCTGGACGCTCTTCTTCTGTTGAAGACTTCTGGATCTGATGTCATAAACCAGAACAGCCACAGTAGCCACGCCCACCACAGCAGAGAGAGCCAATCGGATCACAGCTTCAGTAAAGCCACAACAGTGGATGCGGTCTTGTGAGACAAGAAATGAGCAATGTTAAAATTGAAATTTTGTTTAGTGTGTGGAAAAATATGTAGTGCTGCTGATATACCTGCACATGTGTGACAGAGTTGAGTGATGCTGAGATGTTGAGTCTGATGGCTGATGGGATTGTTGATCACACAGCTGTAGGTGTTTTTATCCTGATATTCCACCTCCAGAGGAAGAGAGAGACTGATACTGAGACCAGATGCACTGATGCTGGAGAATGAACTGTTTCCTTTGAACCAGGAGAGAGTCACATGACTCACATTCACAGCTGAACACACCAATGAACATGATGAAGAAGATGATGAAGAACAGTCTCTGCTGATGTCAGGAACAGGCAGACGAGCTGAAAAATATTGGAGAATAAATTTAATTCAGTATGTAAAATAGCTCTGATATTTGTCAGGGCAGATATTTGTTGATATTTCTTGATTTAAAGAAACCATATTTATAAAATGAAGACTTCAGATGAAAAAGCTTCTAAGGCCGTGTGTCCACCAAAGCGTTTTTAGCCAGCTGAAAACGCTAGGCGCTCTGCTTAAAACGCCTATCTGTGAGCGCTTGAGAGCGCTTCTGCAGCGTAGCGTTTTTTTCAGTTGAGATGCTTTGTTGCTATGATACGGAATATCAGTTGGTCGGAGTTGTATTTGTCCCGCCCCTTCTCCACTCTGATTGGACGGCTGGCTAAAAAGTGACAGTGATGAGCGCAGCGTTTTACTCAAAGTTGAACATTCTTCAACTCGAGGCGACCAGTAAAAAACGCCGAGCTCTCAGCGCTTGAGCGTGAAAAAGACGCTCAGCGCCTCGTTACGCTCCTGGCGTTTAAAAAACGCGGCGCTCCCATTGAAAACAATTGAAAAAGTACGCTCGGAGCTGGAAAAAACGCTCTGGTGGACACACGGCCTAAGTGCCATCCTTTCAATTGCTTTTAAAGGGAAATAACTGAACCTAAACACAGCCTGATAAAAATTATAAATTTATGAGAACATTTCAGATGGCACTTAGAGGCTTTTGCATCTGAAGTCTTCAAATGTTGTTTATTATCATACTCAAAATAATGTTTTTTTTTTAAATAACCAAAATAAAAGGGATCGTAGAAATGATATGCTATTTTTGTTATTTAGTACTGTCTTGAATAAGATAGTTTACATAAATGTTTACATAGACATGTTGCAACCTGGTCTCATGGAAAGACATAGGCCTACTGTTGAATGTTTTCGCGAGTCGCCAAAATACTTACCACTGCGTAAATATCACTGCAGTTTCCAACAGAAATGAATGCTAGAGGCAGTAAAACGGCAAGTGCTTATAATCGTTTTCATACATAGTTACGTTTACGGGGTCAGATTATGGATTATTAAAGACTCGTTTTCACGTCTCCTATTATGTTAATACTTCAAAACATTTTTTTACTATTTGTAAACAAATATATTTTGGACTTTGCATCACTTAACCAGCTCCAAATGTTTCGCTTTCATAACATAACAAGCTTGCTCTGTAGCTCAGCTGATATGGATACGAGAAAGTCGAATCCCGTGAAAGGCGAGTCACGGTAAAATAGCTCAAAGAGAGATCTAAACAAGCTAAAGCACAATTACGGATACTTTTAATGTCACATTTGCTTTTGTTAACACTATCGGGTAGGTTTAGGTGTTGGTGGTATGTTATTTTACAATGCAATGGAGAGCAAATCTAAAATCAGAACTGGTGTGATTCGAATTAAAACCAACGTCATAAAAACGTACCATATTCACGTTTATCTGTTCCGGCAAAAAAATGAACACGCTTTTAGCGCCACTCAGTGGACATTTCACATCGAAACTGCAGTGGTTTTAGTACGTATTTTGCTACTCGCGAAAACGTTCCCACATGTAGTCTGTTTTTCTAATGATACTGGGTTGACATAATCCGTAAGAGAAAATAATAACATAAAATAAAATAATAACAGCTAAACATTTTTTAAAAAAAATCAAAAATGTACATATAAGTGGTTATTAATATTGTGTCATTACTGCAAAAAAGTATGTTGGATTTACTTAAAATATGTATGCACTATTTTTGCATCACACTTTTTAAGTAAATCCAACTTGAAGAAATGTTATGTAAAAAAACAAGAAAACCTTTGTTATAGGTACTTAAATATATTGGTTTACTCAACATTTTTTACTTAAAAACACCAGTTCAAACTACCGAGTAATAGCAAGTTGTGTTGAAACAACTTAAACATTTAATTTAAAACATACTGTACTGTTCCAGAACATTAAATGTCTTAGAATAAACACAAAATATACAATTAGCAAAAACAAAGAAATTGACTGCATTGACAGCATTTCAAAAATTAGTACAAAAATAAAGCATTTTAGGTTTTTTGACAGAGATTGCTACTCTGGAAACAACAGCAACTTAGTATGAAACCAAAAATAGACTGCTGTGGTACTTCTGAAAAAAAAAAAAAAAAAAAAAAAGTGACAATTTGACAAAAAGAAAGTTCCCATCATCCATGAATCCACCTTCATGATCAGTGTGTGTGCTGTTCCAGTTCCTCAAGGTTACCATGACTATCCTAAAGGAAAGCAAAGCAAATGTGCATTTACTTACATTACTTTGTAGTTCCAGATTGTATTATATTTTTCCCACTGTAAAACATTTATATAACACAAAATGAGATACAATGTTTTGAAATAACAAGAAAACACCTTTATATTTAATAAATACACGTTAGTTTGTTTCATTTCTGGTTTATTTGAGGTGAAATTTATTTACTGCCATTATTAAGTTGATTATTGAGGTTTGAAGTAGAGCGTTCATTTATACAAATTCCCATGATCCACCATCATTTAAATTAATAATCAATTAATCGTAACCTTGAAACCACTCACCCTAATGATGACCTTAAATCACTGACAAGTTTTATCAGTTAAATTACTAATGATCAATAGATCAATCATTGATTAATTGTTAGCATCCCTAGTTTGAAGCTCAATTTTCAAGATGGTGGAAATCAAACTAATTTCATAGAAACAGATATCACTCTGATCTGCTCTTTCTCATGTGGACGTCTGTAAAAATAGATTTGCATGGCACTTCAGTGATGAAACTCACGCATTCAGGAGGCGATTATTCATGGCGGAGGAGCGAGTTTTGTAGGAACATGCAGCCTCTTATTTCCAAGATCTAAGCATAAAGCTGCTTGGTTTATATTTTTAATGCATGCAGTTCTACATAAAACATATTTTAAAATGGTATTGCACACCTGTTGCTGCCAGAATAATGGCCCTTTTTAAATGTCATGTCCTTTATTTCTCTTTCTCCTTTTGTTTTTAACATCTTCCCTCCGCTGTGTGGAGCGGTAATGAAATATTGTTTTTTTTTAAATACTTTCCAACATTTCTGTAGTAAATGTATCTTCTAAATGGATGCAAATTACAGCGAAGCTCAACACTTATACAATGCAAAAAGGATTTAAACTGTGAATTTTGTACAAGAACAGATTGATAAACTCAGAGATGTGGATTCAGACGGCATTAAATTACCACATGACCTTGGTAACTGTAAAAAAAACAGTAGGTAGTTCGGCCAGGCATTTTTATGTGGGTGGTGGGAGAAAAACATTGACATTCTGGATTCAGGCGGCAATAAAATCACCAACCATCCCCTGTATATGCTGAAAATACCTTACGTCCCCATGAGAAACAGTCGAATATACTTATGTCTCTATTATCTGACACACTCAGCTGAGTTCATGGAGCTCTCTCCTGATGAACTGATGATCTGAATCAGGTGTGTTAAATAAGGGAGACATGCAAAAATGTTCAGAACAGGGGTCACCAAGACCAGGATTAAATACCATTGTCATATATAGTGTTCAATGTATTCCAGACACTCACCTGCTGATGCCTGATGAGATCATTAGTGTTGTCAGAGAGGTACACCATTAAACACTGAATCAACTTCTCTGTGTATTTCCACAGCTTTGGGTTGAGAAGTGCATGAAACAAAAAGTTGATTTTCACGGTGGATACACACAAGCTTTTATATCTAAATTTTTAAAGAAAAATATGTCTTTAAAGCAGACAAATCAGCCAAAATGCAGAAAACATGCCAGGTTCACCTTTTTTCTTCTTCTTTTCTTTTCTTTTCTTTTCTTTTCTTTTCTTTTCTTTTCTTTCTTTTTTTTTTTTTTTTTGGCAAAGACAAATCGTCAAAACAATTAATAGTCAAGTGTGAAATTAACAAAAGTTGTTACCTTCAGAAATTGTTCTAACAGGATCCACCATATCCTGCTCTTGTTGCACAACTGTTCACACTATGATGAATGGAGAGAAAAACAACAGTATTGAACAACATACAATATGATTAGACTAGCTTTTTCAATTCTTATTATATATCCTTTCTGGAAACTCAATGTACTCAATGCATATGCGTTAGTACCAGGGTTGTGGAGAAATGACCTGTAACTCAGTTATGTATCTAAAAATACAAAATTTGAGTAACTGTATTTCATTACTGTTAAATTTTAAATGGGTGGTAATCAAATTACAGTTACATTCAAAAAGTATTTTAGATTACCAAAGTGATAACTTTGAATTTTAATGTCATTTAATCATTAATGTAAACTGTGAATTAAACAGCAATTGGTGATTCTCTGAGTCGGACAGCTACAGTTCTGTCAAAGTTTAATTCCCTTTGTAGAATATGCAACATTTTAATACTTTTAACAAAATAATAGGGATCATAAAAATTGCATGTTATTTTTATCTAATACTGTCCTGAATAAGCCTTTTCACATAACAAATGTTTACATACTCAACAAGACAAAATGACTGAATTTATAAAAAAATGCCCCATTCAAAAATGTCCATACCCTTGAATCTTAACTGTCCTATCATTATTTGATGATCCATGACTGTTTTCATGTTTTGTGATAGTTGATTGTGAGTCCCTAAAAATATTTCTTTTCCTCAGAATTCTTTTAAAAATAAAAGTTAAAAGTAACCTTCCCAAGCCTAGTTAGTGCAAACTCAATATTTTTACCTTATGCAATCTTCATGAATACGTGCAAACACTATATTCATTTAAGCAAGAAATCCGTTTGATGGAAGCGCACACATAATAAAATATACTGGCGTGCAAAGCGGTTTCTTGATTTATGTGCAATAAACTTACATGTACAAACTCGATGTAACTATTTGCAACCTAGTATTCATAACACTTTTCTGATTGTTGAAGAATTTACAGCAGTTCAAACTATTACTTTAAATTTGGTAATATAAAGCTAAACTTTAGTTCACCTCCTTTCATCATCTTCACCACATCGTGCTTCAGAAAAGTTGTACTTCCAATTTAGGAATACCCCCATCTAAACAATAAATGAGTGTTAATTAATGTTTATAAAGTCAAAATCTAATGTATTATTTTGTTAATATAAAGCTAAACTTTTCTTACCTTCTTTCACCATTGTCACCACATCACGCTTCAGAAAAAGTTTGTGCTTCCTGTTTAGGAATACACCAACTAACACAATAAACAAGTGTTTATGAATGTTTAAAAAGTAAAGCTCTAATATTTTACTTAATGTTTTTATAGACAGTTTACCTGACACAGTTCTCGCTGTCTTCATCACATCACTTTAAAATGGCTTCAGCTTCGCTCATTGGCTGGATATAATATTTGCATATTATGCAGTTTACAAAAAACTTTATAAATTTTAAGTTAGGTTTACTTCATTCTAACCGAGTTGTAATGCAAGTTGATGTTACTTATGTTTTTTCATTTACTTTATGCATACACTTATGTTTACCTTTTAGTTTACATTTTTGTTTTAGAATTTGTAACTTGAAATGTTCTGAATGAAAATATATATATATATAGTGGATGATCCATAGGTGTTTTTTTGTTTGTTTGTTTGTTTGTTTGTTGTTGTTTTTTAATATACATAACAAAAATAACACATTTGATTTCTGCAAGGTGTATGTAGACTTGACCTGGAATGTATATATAATAACTAACTCTCTCCTCACCATAGACAGTGAGATTGATCGTGTTGATCATGTCTCTGCTGCTGCTGGAGACTGTATAAAGTCCAGAGTCTGTGGTTCTGCTGTTGATGATGGTCAGAGATCCAGTCTGATGATCCAGTTTCAGTCTGTCTCTGAATCTCCCTTCAGCACTTTCACCATAAATCTTGCTCTCTTTGTTCTTTACTTTAGCTATGAGAAAGTCCCCAAACTTCCACTGGATCTCTTCATCTCTGTGTATTTGAGTGAAACTAGAGTTCAGAGAGACTGATTCTCCCTCAGTCACTGACTCTGACTTCACTGCATCAGCAACAAACACACCTGAACACAAACACACACACAGATACTCTGAGAGTCACCGGGTTTGATTTTTTGTCCATTTAAAACTATTCTCTTCATTTTCCACAGAAGTATTTCTGAAGGTTTAGTCTAATAAAACTTAATAATATTAGAGACAAAATGAATGATGGAGACAATAAAGATCAGATTGTATGTGGAGAAATGATAATATAAAGAGAACTGTAGCCATAAAAATACTCACCAGTCAGACTCCAGGAGAATAGTAAGAAAATAAACGTATCAAACATTTTTTAACAGTTTCAGAAATGTTATAATAATCAAGTCCTGCACTCTTGCGAATGTTGATTGTTCTGTCAGTGAGTAATGAAGATTTTCAGAGAAATCCAGCAGTTAAACTCGTCCAGTAGCTCCTCCCACACAGACTGACCTTTTCAGTAATTCTTTTAAGTTTCACAACTTTTTCTTTCTCAAAACAGAATTAGTCTTTCATTTCATTTCTTTTGGATCTTGACGGACACATCCCAGCATCTGAAATAAAAATGTCTCTAAATGTGATGTGATGTTGTTCCTGGAGATCCTCTGCATATCTGAACGTCTCGAGTCTGACACACTCAGTTCAGTTCATCAATCTTTTTAAGAGTCTCTGACCACTCGTTTTAATAAAGCATAATATTTCAGTCATATTATTAGAAATAGTTTCCATTCTCTCCTTTCTGTAGCTCATTTTGAGAAGGCATGGCAGTATCTGAAGGAGGAGTTTAGTTTCACTGAACCTCTTTACAACAGACCCGCAGATTTATTCGCTTTAAGAAACATTCAACGTCTTCACGAGTGTCAGGATACGACTATTATCACAGATCTGCTTCAAACTATTTCATAAAATGTTTATTTTCATCTGTTTGTGCTTGTGTCAGGCTGGTGAGTATTTTTATAGCCTCACTTCAGTTTATTTTCCCTTGTGAAAAAAAGTATACTAAGTATACTTGCAGTCAGACTAATTATTAGTATATTTCAAGTATGCTAATGATTAGTTAACTTAAAGTGTGCTATTTTGATTTTTGTACTAAGTATAGTTGTAATTAGGTTGTATTAAAACACAACTTTAAGTATATTTAGTGTACTTTTGTGTGCTAAATTGGAACAAATTCAAGTATACTTAGTACACTTTAAGTATATGCCTGTGTAGAGACTAATTACATGCTTGATTAGTGATATTGAAGTGTACTTAATGTGTGTTATAAGTATACTTGTTTTGTGTTATAAGTATATTTTATTTGTGTTATAAATATACTTTGTGTTATAAGTATACTTTTATTTGTGTTATAAGTACACTTTATTTGTGATTCAAGTACATTATAAATTAATTATGAGTGTCTTCCGAACACACAAGCAATATACAATGAATATATTATTTTACAGGTAAGAGTATATACTGTATGCTCAGTACCTTTGGCTTATTCCAAACACTAAAAAATACACACTTTGCAGTCAATAACTATAGACTTTTTTAATATAGTCAACATTTGAAGTGGATCAAAACCTTTAATCAAAGTTGACCTTCTTCTTATGACAACTTTGCTGAACCTTTTTGATCCACTTCAAATGTTGACTACTGTAGCCTACTTTGAATTGCATAATCTCACACAATACAGTATTATAATTGTGCTACCATTTAAATACCATTTAACACATCACTTAGGTGACATTTTCCCAAAGTTGAATGCATTTGTTTTCAAGGCCATTCAAATAAATAAAATGTAACAACATCACTAATGAAGAGACATATTTCATTGACAAATCCAATGTTTTTTTTTTGTTGTTTTTTTTGCAAAATCGTCGGCACAAATTATTTTTTTTATCCTATAGGTGACATGCCGAGCTCTATGGAAGCCCGTTTCCGCCATTAAAAAAAAAAAAATTAATTGCGACTTTTTTGCGAGTTTATATCTCACAATTGCGAGTTATAAAGTCAGAATTCTGAGACATAAAGTCGCAATTGCGTGATATAAAGTCAGAATTCTGAGATATAAACTCCCAATTGCGAGTTATAAAGTCAGAATTCTGAGATATAAAGTCACAATTGCGAGTTATAAAGTCAGAATTCTGAGATATAAAGTCGCAATTGCGTGATATAAAGTCAGAATTCTGAGATATAAACTCCCAATTGCGAGTTATAAAGTCAGAATTCTGAGACATAAAGTCGCAATTGCGAGTTATAAAGTCAGAATTGTGAGATATAAAGTCGCAATTGCGTGATAAAAAGTCAGAATTCTGAGATAAAAAGTCGCAATTGTGTGATGTAAAGTCAGAATTCTGAGATATAAAGTCGCAATTGCGTGATATAAAGTCAGAATTCTGAGATATAAAGTCGCAATTGCGTGATAAAAAGTCAGAATTCTGAGATATAAAGTCGCAATTGCGAGTTATAAAGTCAGAATTCTGAGATATGAAGTCGCAATTGCGTGATAAAAAGTCAGAATTGTGAGATATAAAGTCGCAATTGCGAGTTATAAAGTCAGAATTCTGAGATATGAAGTCGCAATTGCGTGATAAAAAGTCAGAATTGTGAGATATAAAGTCGCAATTGCGAGTTATAAAGTCAGAATTCTGAGATATGAAGTCGCAATTGCGTGATAAAAAGTCAGAATTGTGAGATATAAAGTCGCAATTGCGAGTTATAAAGTCAGAATTCTGAGATATGAAGTCGCAATTGCGTGATAAAAAGTCAGAATTCTGAGATATAAAGTCGCAATTGCGAGTTATAAAGTCAGAATTCTGAGATATGAAGTCGCAATTGCGTGATAAAAAGTCAGAATTCTGAGATATGAAGTTGCAATTGCGTGATATAAAGTCAGAATTCTGAGATATAAAGTCGCAATTGCGAGTTATAAAGTCAGAATTCTGAGATATGAAGTTGCAATTGCGAGTTATAAAGTCAGAATTCTGAGATATGAAGTCGCAATTGCGTGATAAAAAGTCAGAATTCTGAGATATAAAGTCGCAATTGCGTGACAAAAAGTCAGAATTCTGAGATATAAAGTCGCAATTGCGTGATATAAAGTCAGAATTCTGAGATATAAAGTCGCAATTGCGTGACAAAAAGTCAGAATTCTGAGATATAAAGTCGCAATTGCGTGATATAAAGTCAGAATTCTGAGATATGAAGTCGCAATTGCGTGATAAAAAGTCAGAATTGTGAGATATAAAGTCGCAATTGCGAGTTATAAAGTCAGAATTCTGAGATATGAAGTCGCAATTGCGTGATAAAAGTCAGAATTGTGAGATATAAAGTCGCAATTGCGAGTTATAAGTCAGAATTCTGAGATATGAAGTCGCAATTGCGTGATATAAAGTCAGAATTCTGAGATATAAAGTCGCAATTGCGTGATATAAAGTCAGAATTCTGAGATATGAAGTCGCAATTGCGTGATAAAAAGTCAGAATTCTGAGATATAAAGTCGCAATTGCGTGACAAAAAGTCAGAATTCTGAGATATAAAGTCGCAATTGCGCGACAAAAAGTCAGAATTCTGAGATATAAAGTCGCAATTGCGTGACAAAAAGTCAGAATTCTGAGATATAAAGTCGCAATTGCGTGACAAAAAGTCAGAATTCTGAGATATAAAGTCGCAATTGCGTGACAAAAAGTCAGAATTCTGAGATATAAAGTCGCAATTGCGAGTTATAAAGTCAGAATTCTGAGATATAAAGTCGCAATTGCGTGACAAAAAGTCAGAATTCTGAGATATAAAGTCGCAATTGCGTGATAAAAAGTCAGAATTCTGAGATATAAAGTCGCAATTGCGTGACAAAAAGTCAGAATTCTGAGATATAAAGTCGCAATTGCGTGACAAAAAGTCAGAATTCTGAGATATAAAGTCGCAATTGCGAGTTATAAAGTCAGAATTCTGAGATATAAAGTCGCAATTGCGTGATGTAAAGTCAGAATTCTGAGATATAAAGTCGCAATTGCGTGATATAAAGTCAGAATTCTGAGATATAAAGTCGCAATTGCGTGATATAAAGTCAGAATTCTGAGATATGAAGTCGCAATTGCGTGACAAAAAGTCAGAATTCTGAGATATAAAGTCGCAATTGCGTGACAAAAAGTCAGAATTCTGAGATATAAAGTCGCAATTGCGTGACATAAAGTCAGAATTCTGACTTTTTTTCTCGCAATTCTGACTTTTTTCACACAACTGTGTGAAACGTTATTTCTCACAGTTCTTACTTTGCTTGCGTTTCCTTTCATTGCGACTGACCATCAGGATTACTGCTTTGTTATTATTATACATTAAATAGACCATCAGGATTACTGCTTTGTTATTATCATACATAAAATAGAGGACATCATAAAGGATTATTTTTAGCGCCGATTTACCAATAAAGAAATATTGATTTTACTGGAGGAGACACATAAAGATTAGTCTCCGGACATATGCATTATGCAGGAATATGCATATAGAATGTTTCCACGGTAACCTTGTACATGAGTACAGTGTTTCAAGGAGAAAAAAAAACCAGCTTTTACTGCCATAGTGGGCTTAATACAATTGCGACTTTATATCTCAGAATTCTGACTTTATATCACGCAATTGCGAGTTTATATCTCAGAATTCTGACTTTACATCACGCAATTGCGAGTTTATATCTCAGAATTCTGACTTTACATCACGCAATTGCGACTTTATGTCTCATTGCGAGTTTATATCTCAGAATTCTGACTTTATATCACGCAATTGCGAGTTTATATCTCAGAATTCTGACTTTATATCACGCAATTGCGAGTTTATATCTCAGAATTCTGACTTTACATCACGCAATTGCGAGTTTATATCTCAGAATTCTGACTTTACATCACGCAATTGCGACTTTATGTCTCAGAATTCTGACTTTATATCACGCAATTGCGAGTTTATATCTCAGAATTCTGACTTTACATCACGCAATTGCGACTTTATATCTCAGAATTCTGACTTTATATCACACAATTGCAAGTTTATATCTCAGAATTCTGACTTTATATCACACAATTGCAAGTTTATATCTCAGAATTCTGACTTTTTATCACACAATTGCAAGTTTATATCTCAGAATTCTGACTTCATAACTCGCAATTGCGACTTTATATCTCAGAATTCTGACTTTTTATCACGCAATTGCGACTTTTTATCGCAGAATTCTGACTTTTTATAACACAATTGCAAGTTTATATCTCAGAATTCTGACTTCATAACTCGCAATTGCGACTTTTTATCTCAGAATTCTGACTTTTTATCACGCAATTGCGAGTTTATATCTCAGAATTCTGACTTTATATCACGCAATTGCGAGTTTATATCTCAGAATTCTGACTTTATATCACGCAATTGCGAGTTTATATCTCAGAATTCTGACTTTATATCACGCAATTGCGAGTTTATATCTCAGAATTCTGACTTTACATCACGCAATTGCGAGTTTATATCTCAGAATTCTGACTTTACATCACGCAATTGCGACTTTATGTCTCAGAATTCTGACTTTATATCACGCAATTGCGAGTTTATATCTCAGAATTCTGACTTTACATCACGCAATTGCGACTTTATATCTCAGAATTCTGACTTTATATCACACAATTGCAAGTTTATATCTCAGAATTCTGACTTTATATCACACAATTGCAAGTTTATATCTCAGAATTCTGACTTTTTATCACACAATTGCAAGTTTATATCTCAGAATTCTGACTTCATAACTCGCAATTGCGACTTTATATCTCAGAATTCTGACTTTTTATCACGCAATTGCGACTTTTTATCGCAGAATTCTGACTTTTTTATAACACAATTGCAAGTTTATATCTCAGAATTCTGACTTCATAACTCGCAATTGCGACTTTTTATCTCAGAATTCTGACTTTTTATCACACAATTGCAAGTTTATATCTCAGAATTCTGACTTTATAACTCGCAATTCTGAGATATAAACTCGCAATTGCGAGTTAAAAAGTCAGAATTCTGAGATAAAAAGTCACAATTAATCATTTTTTTTTTTGTGGCTTTTTTTTTTTTGTGGCGGAAACGGGCTTCCATAGAGCTCCGTACTAAAGAAACACCTTTAGTTGATTATCAATTTGTGTTAATAATAGGCGATCTGGCGCTGGGGTGTGTTGTTGTTGAAATCATGTTGAGTGCTCGTTGTCGCTGTTATCAGAGGCACAACAGTGTTGTCTTGGCGCTCGTGCACACTGCGGATTCACACGGACAAGCCCTTCAGTCTATCGATTAACTGTTGCAGATACTCTCTATTCATTCCGTTGAAATCACAAAACAAAATACACATAAACGTGTCCCTGCTCTTGATATACAATCACTGATGAACATCTTTGGTTTTAATGAGAAAAAGAAAATCATACATGAATGGATTAATACCCAGAACCTCTTGCACGCTAAACGAAAATGCTGCCACTAGTCCATCAGTATAATCTATTATTAGAAGTGGATCCACGTATTTATTAACTAATGTACATACTCTCGAGACTAACGACATATTGTATTATAGCAGATATACGGAAGAAACTATCATATTAATTTTAATTTTAATATCATAATATTATTATTATTGTAATAATACAATTACAATATACCCCCCCCCACATACACATTCCTGTCCCACCCACTTTATGTTGTATTGTTGTATTGTGAAAATATGATGCTAATATACTTTTTATATATTTAAAGATAATATATTTTTGTTAGTATATTTGCAGTATACTATAGAAAAAGGGAATATATTTAAAATACAATAAAGTATACTTTTTTTCATTAGGGTTATCAATTAAACACATTATTCCAACATTCATTTTGCTTCTAATATTTTCCATTTGTATAAGATTAATATAGTCAGATATATTTGTTGATGCTGCTGCTCCTTTCATTGACTGTATATTGAATTAATTTGAGTGATTATGTGTGTTTGTGTTCAGGTGTGTTTGTTGCTGATGCAGTGAAGTCAGAGTCAGTGACTGAGGGAGAATCAGTCTCTCTGAACTCTAGTTTCACTCAAATACACAGAGATGAAGAGATCGACTGGAAGTTTGGGGACATTCTCATAGCTAAAGTGAAGAAAAACAAAGAGAGCAAGTTTTTATGGTGATAATGCTGAAGGGAGATTCAGAGACAGACTGAAACTGGATCATCAGACTGGATCTCTGACCATCATCAACAGCAGAACCACAGACTCTGGACTTTATACAGTCTCCAGAGACACAACGATCAACACGATCAATCTCACTGTCTATGGTGAGGAGAGAGTTACTGTCCTGTTTGATTTATTGATTAAATATTATAATTAAATTGTATAATATTTATCTGCTTGTTTAATTATTTTTTTGATTATCAATAAACTGGAAAAGTTCACAGTGATTTCTCCTGAATCTGATTCATTCTGTCATGTTTTCAGCTCGTCTGCCTGTTCCTGTCATCAGTAACTCTTCACTAAACTCTTCATCATCATCATCATCATCATCATGTTCATTGGTGTGTTCAGCTGTGAATGTGAGTCATGTGACTCTCTCCTGGTTCAAAGGAAACAGTTCATTCTCCAGCATCAGAGTGTCTGATCTCAGCATCAGTCTCTCTCTTCCTCTGGAGGTGGAATATCAGGATAAAAACACCTACAGCTGTGTGATCAACAATCCCCATCAGAAACCAGACTCAACACCTCAACATCACTGAACTCTGTCACACATGTGCTGCAGGTACTTCACTGATGATATCTGGTGTTTCTGCACACATTGATCTGGACTAATGACCGTCTCTTTCAGTCTCTCGGACAGTGCTGATCTCTGCTGCTGCTGCTGGATCTCTGTTGATTGTTGCTGCTGTCGGGATCTTCTGCATCTGCAGGAAACACACAAACACACACAGAGAAGGCAAGTGTTTCCTGTATGTATATAATTCTCAAACATCATTTCACTGAGTGTTTGTTTCTGTCATTATTGTTGAAACAGAGACTCGAGCAGAAGAAATCACTTACGCTGATCCCACATTCAACAGAAGAAACAGAAATAAATCGGTAAGATCTTTGATTTCAGTGTATGGTGTGTGTCTGTGTGTGTGTTTAATTTAACACAAACATTAGTCCGCTGACACACAACTTTAAAATACAGCAGTGAATCCTCTAAATCAGGCTTTCCACACTTTTATAAGTGGATCCTGAAATATGAGGAAAGAAGGACCACCATCCTGAAATTTAAAATGCATCTGCCCATTTAATATACTGGAAAATGTAATATTATAAATCTTAAAATATCTCTGAAGTTACATTATTTTCTACTCACTATAATGAAATACTGATAAATGTATTATTTATTTACTTAAAAACAAATTTTATTTGTATTAATCATTAATTTAATAGACTAATAACTACTAATTTTATTGTAATAACATTTTTATTCATTTATTTTCATCTAATTTATTGACTTTTTTACAGTTTTCTCTAGATTTTATTCTTATTTGTTGTTTTAATTCTTTTACAGTTTTTCTCCATTTTTATATTGTAATCATGTTATTTTAACATTTAATAACTTTATTTACTTATTTGAATCTAATTTATTTATTATCTGTTTTGTTTTTTACAATTTTATCATGTTAATGTTTAGCAATGTTTTATTTATTTTAATTAATTATTTTTACATTGTTTTTTCTAGACTTTTCTTACTTAATATATTATTATAATATTATTATTTTTATACATTTTACAGTTTTTCTCAGACATTTTATGTATGTTTATAGAGTTAGTATAATTTGTTCATTTATATCTAATTGATTTATTTTAATTTTATTCAGTTTTTAAATTTTCTTCATATGTTAATTTAACATTTTATCATGTTTTATTTTTTATTTATTATTTACTTACTATTCTAATATATTTATTTTTAATGTATTTTTTTGTTTTTATCATGTTAATTTAATATTTAATAATGTTTTATTTAAGTATAATTTATTTGTTTACTAAATTATTTATTATTTATTTTACATTTTTATGTTTTTTTCTAGGCTTTTCCATGTTTATTTAATATAATTTATTTCCTTAGTAATAATAATAATAATAATAATAATAATAATATACATTATTATACATTTTTACAGACCACCTGTTAATGGAGATTATGCATATAATTAAGTAGGCATGTGCAAGTCCTGATATTTTGGTATGCTGCTTATTTCCAAGATGAAACACTTGTATTCAAGTTTAGGCCTACAGACCTTATTCACAGCAGCAGCTTATTTGATTTTGACGAGAATTCTTCTTTTGTGGATTTACTGGCAGCTTTCAAACCAACAAACTAAAAGTGAGGTGTATTACTTTAACAGTTCATTGTTCAGTTCAGTTTCATAATTGCTTAGAATTTTTTTATATGCAGTTGTCAATACCTGAATATTTTGGAGGAAAAATTAATTAAACAAATAAAAAAATACTTAAATAATACATTAAATCCATCCTTACCCTTACAAAGAAGTAGCCTATGCTTAAAAGTGTATTCTTAAGTAATATTCAGGTATATTTTTAAGTATACTTTATGTAGTAAGTAGCCTATACTATGTACTATCAGTACTATTTCAATACTGCTTGGGGGTAAAATGGCCCACTATTTAGTATATAAAAGTATACTTTTAAGTGTAACAGTACAGTAGTAAGATTTGAGGACCCAACTAGTTTAAATCTACGTTTTTAGTTTGAACTGCAACTATACTACATTTACATTTATTCATTTGGCAGATGTTTTTATCCAAAGTGACTTACAAGTGAGGAATACAACAAGCGAGTCATCATGACGAGTCAATAGACAAAAGAAGCACTCACAATACAAGATTCAGACATTGCTTAGCGTAGGATAAGCCAGAATAGGGAGGGATTCAAGTAAATGAAAGGATAGGGAGGTTAAGTAAAGGCGGTTAAGTGCTCTCAAAAGAGATGGGTTTTTAGCTGTCTTTTGAATATTGCCAGGGATTCTGCATTCTGGATGGTACCACAAGCCTTTGTGCATTTAGTGATGGCAGGCTTCTGGGGATGTAGACTCGTAAGAGTGAGTGGAAGTGGGAGCAGGGATGGGCAGTATTTATGATACATGTATTTCAAATACAAAATAGTATTTTGTAATTTGTATTTGATAGGGTTGATGAAAATGGCTTTGTATTTTGTATCAAAATACTTTAGTGTTTTGTATTTTTGTATTTTTAAAATACTGTAAAATACTTTGTAAGAAGTCTACATGATGACATCATAAAACTGCAGCGACAGCGATAGTTTGCAGAGACTTGTTGAGATCAGAACAGAAAATTGATCCATATGGAAGAGGGTGGTCAAGAAATGTGCAGGCTGCCAGCTTTCCATCAATTTTTTAGCATGAATTGCTATTATTTTTAACAGTCCGTGTTAAGTTTTGGTGTTCATTTTGGTAGCCTAGGCTAAATATACCAATTTGCATAGTGTTCTTGAAAACATTACCGAGCAGCAACCCCCTATATTTATGATTAACAATTAAATGATTAATTGGTTAAAAACTAGTTGCTATGAATACAGGTGCCGTCAGTTGTCTTCTTATGAATGACTTTGTTTGTCATTGAGTCAGTGTTGCTGATGCAAAGTAGGCCCTTCATTACCAAACATCAAGTAACTAAATTAGGATACAATTATGAGTCATTTGCAAACATTAAACTGTTGGTTACTTTAAAACTAACCTTCGTCTGGGAGATCACAGGGATATGTGAATATTTGTTCTGTTAAAGCCACAATATGTAAATTTTTGCCTCTAAAGATCGCTAATTCAAAACAAAGGCGAAGCTCGTTGACACCTTGATTTCACAGAATCACGGGATGTGTTGTTTTCACGTCTACAGCCGGTGGAAAAGAATCGGGACAGGAAATCATGTTCATGGAGAGATTATCAACGTTACTGTAGTATGAAGCAGAGCAGGACTGAATGCTGTGGAAGCGGAATGAGCCCACTGGAGCAATTACTAATGAGAGACAAGTGCGACACACATCTCGACAGCAGCGGATCTTTATTGTGCCACAGTCGCCGCTTCCGCTTCTTCCGGTCATGTGCACGTAGAGTAAAGCATATCACATTAGATTCATTTGTGTGTTGAAATGATACATCGGTAAGGATACGTGCTCGAACTCTGAGATATCAAACGATCGCCCAGGCTCACGTCGACTTGTGAAAATATAGTAGCCCCAGGGTAATTTATCAGGCCAACCTTAGCGTCATCTGCTAAATCGGCCCCATTAGGTTTTGTGATTTTAAGACGTAGATACAGCAGTGTGTTATTTAGGTCGACATAATTGTCGCCATTCCCAGCTATAAAAAACTCCAAAGGCGAAGAGTCCGATATAGCCGATAAAGGAGGCACTTCTAAATAACTGCTCTTCTCAATAACTGTCTGCGTCAGAGGAAGGGTGAACAAGTCCAACTCAGACTTGATGCACTCTCCTGACATGCGGTGGAGTAATGCCATGTTAGAATATGGTTTTTACGGATCTCTTAACTGATACATTTCGCTTTACACTCTTCTTACGCTTTCTGCGCACAACTGAATGATTCTTGGGTCCCCGCTTTGTTTTCTTCTTTATCGAATGACCACGCCTCCTTATACCCGGCGGTTTAGACATTCTCTTATGAGCCATGACCATCAGACCCGAACCGTCTTGAGATTTAGTGTTATCGTTATACGTTCTCGACAATGCGTTTGAGACGACGTCGGATACTATATTTTTAGCAGCCGATTTTAGGTGGGGTTTAGCAATACTGAACCCCTTTTTCAACAGCGGTATGGCCATCCTAAACAAACCTCTAAACAAGCCTTCTAACCCCGCCCCGTACATGACACCACCCCCTGAATATCCCGGTAGACCACCACCGGCCTGATTTTGGTAATAGTTAACATAATCCGTAGCGTCCATCCCGTGGGGGTTGTAATACGTCATTTTTTAAAAAAATGGATTGTTTCGATGGTTTAAAGTGTAGTTTTACGACAACTTTGCCGTAAGAAAATGGTATCTCGCGGTTTTGGTCATCCTTCAGTTCGATGGTAATATTGGTGATGAGCTCTTTGTTGACCGATGCGAAATGTGGTTTGTCGTATCTAACACTGACGATATCATTGTTCTCCCCCGTTATATGTACGCATCTCAGAAGTGGGACATACGAATCACCGACCGATTGATATTGGATAATGTCTGTGTAAACGTACATAGTATAGAACCCCGCATTGATAGGAGCGTATATAGTTTGACTCCTTGTAAAATCTGCATCTTTATGGTAGGTTTAACGGCCAATAGCCTTACCCGGATTCGCTCCTAAAATAGTGGCGAGTTTCCCAAAGAAGGATACTGAAACGTTAGGTCTCGCAACCATATACATTTTGTTTTTTAAAGGATCATGACTCAATACGGCAGTCGGTATGACAGCGTTACTTATCGCCCGGATCACTTCACGAACGTTCGCGTAGTACCCGCTGTCTATTTGTACCTTCCTCGATACAAAAAACTGTGATAATTCTTTAAACGGGTATCGGTCTGGGGCAGGTTGTGACTGTTTCGGGACCGGTGCGGGGGCAGTGTGTAGTGTGAAAATTCCGTCTTCATCATTAAAGGAGTACCAACTTCTAGGATCGCCACATTCTACTTTTTAGCGTTCTATTAAAACGCTCCACAATGCTGGCTTTCAAATCAGTAGCCGTTGCGAAATGATTAATGATGTGCTTTTTCATTAAATCTTGAAAACGTTTGTTAAAAAACTCTGTCCCCTGGTCCGTCTGCAATTTCTGCGGCACACGTCCATCTCCAAGTATAGACTCGAACGCTTTAGTCACCTCGGGCCCGCTCTTATTCTTTAACACTCGAGCCCATGCGTACTTACGAAACACATCGATGCATGTTAGCAAATATTTATTGTTATCATTATCCTTGGAATAGGCAGACATGTCCATGAGATCCGCTTGGAACTGGGTATCCACTCCGTATACTACAACTCTATTGCGTTTGTAATTTATAGGGGCTGTTCTGTGTAATGTGTACGCGTCTTCCCCAGCCAACCACTCAGAAACTTCTTTATCGGTTAGACGTATTCCACTATCCTTTAATACGGACACTTTTAATCGTTTTTTTACCACCTAAAGAACCGGGGTTGGATGGAGTGTAATAAGCTTTTTTCATGAGCTCCGACATGTTGTCGTTTCAACCCTCGCAAAAGAATAAGACATACACGTGGGGAGAATCAATCTTTTATTAAAAAGTATTAAACAGGTTACATAAAGACATCACGCCTTAGGTAATAAGAGAATAAATTGAAATGTGATTACATAATGGCAGCATGTTCTAAATAACACATCGAAATGCTCTACACAGTAAGTAAACCGTTAGAATGATATAAGATGACCACATGCTCTAAGTAAGAAAGTAAAATGTAAAAACAAAGATTAGTGATAGTCTAGCCAGAAAAGAAATTCGCGGCATGACTTCCAATCGTGGTCTAGGACATTGTTCCCTGTTGTTCCAACAATAGCAGTTATGGTGCCAGAATCAACATTATGGAATCTAGCTAATTCCACACAAACATCTGTTACATATGTGTAGATACAGAGGATGTAGCTGATGCGAAAGCATTAGTTACTTTGTGTCATCACCTCCAGAACATTTCTTATTGTATAGCAATATGGTACAGCCCCTTTAACACATATGTTTTTCAAATCCTTCCATGAATGAGATCGCCCTCTTATATGCTCAGTGTATTTCCTGAATTTTGATTCTCGAGAGGGATCCTCATCATCATCATTATAACCAAGATCATCATACGTTTCAAGGGCTTCATCGATCAAATTTTCCAATAACGTCTTCTGCAATGACCTTTAAACAGAGTTTCTGCAATGCTCCTTTGGCTACATACGGCACCCATGGTAGTGGGGTCTTGCTCAGTCTCCATTCACAAAAAATAATCCCTCCCAGAGGTCAATGGTCTCGTTGACTACTTTCTCGCAGGATTTGTCCAGAAGTTTTTCCCTGATTTTTTGTAGCTTAGTGATGATGAACGGCTCATCTTTTAATTCATGCAGAATTGCCCCGGTGGCTCCTTGAATTCGCTGAGGATGAGACTTTAACCCACACCGGCGTAGCGCGTAGGCTATGATGGTTCGGAGATAGGGTTTAAACAGTCTGTGGGTCAGCTCATCAAAGTGGGTGTCGAAGTAGTATGTCGGTGGCTCAAACAGGCAGGAATGTTGTAGTTGGCTCGGATGATTTATAGCACAACCTTCGCAGTCCTCCTTCTGTTTATTGCCGATGAGGTGTTGCAGTAGCACTACGATCGTAGCTTTCACGATTATGAATCCAACGTCGGTGAAGCAACCGTCAGGAGTGTCGAGAGCATTTTCAGTCGTTGTAGATGTAGTTTCACCGTGATCAGTCAGGAAACTCAGGTCGCGTTGTCCAAGCTCACTGCAGAATTTATCTAGCCATTGTTTATCGGCGTCAGATCAACAGGGTTTGTCTGTCAAAATATGGCTAGTAGCGGTGTCATCAGGAGGGTCAATCCCGTAGTCGAAAGAGACTCCGCAGCTGCAGATGTGAGCACGCTCTGAAGTATCGTGTTGAGCCATGGCTTATAAAGACATTCTGAGGATATGGGTGTGACCTGCTGATGCTTATAAATGCTTGTAGTGAATGGGCGGAGACGGTAGAGCATACGTGCTGCTGCGCGCGCATCTCTTTGTGTTGAATAGCTGTACTCTAACTTCATTGTATCCATCCCGCATGTCGCACCACTTGAACATTTTTTTTATGATCGAGAAATGGGAACTCAGCATAGTCAGATCACACCACTTGAACAAAAATTGCATCTTGTACATATCATGATGTTCATCATGTAGGATAACCCCACTACGGTCTCTGAGCTTTGTCTTGTCTTTGCAGCAGAATATGTAGACGCACTCGTCCTGCTTCTTATTAGAGTGATCGCTGACCACGCGATAACGAACATTTGGAGTTATCCCATCCCACTCGGCGATGTACAAAGGTTCTTCTCCGCAGTCATTCAGATCTTTCCAGACGCGGGTGTAAAATAAAGTCCAGTCTTTAACAGGAAACATTAGACAGGGGTCTTCTCCAGGTATAAATTCCCCAGTGCTGTCGGTGGTGTAGAGCGTAATGACTCGGGAGTCCTTATTGAATATCTAACCAAATACACGGTTACTATTCATTACAAATTCTCCGCTCACACAGTCCTTACTGTCGTGGAGAAACTTTGTTAAATAGACATATCTGTGTAACCCGTGCGGCTCGCTTATGCCCAGCGTGATGTGCGGCCAGCGACACCGGGTATTAAAACTTGGTCTGCGTTGTGTTACGTTGTGTTGAATGCAGAAACAGACACGGGACAGCAGGCAGTCGATTCACTGGATCTTTTTACTCTCTCTGTATCATAGAGACAAAATAAGCAGCCTCAGATTGAGTGGCCCTTATAACACTCTCTTCCATAGAATCACATTTCAAAAGGGAAGAAGAAAACATGAGAAAATGAACATAAAATATACAGAAAACATACCTGTATCATAGAGACAAAATAAGCAGCCTCAGATTGAGTGGCCCTTATAACACTCTATAAAAGAAATATGATGCACCTCCATTACCATGTGCTGGTTTCACATAAAAGACAGAAATATTCCTCAAAGAATGTAAAATGACAAAAATAATCCCAAGGATAAATAAAATAGTACTTTACACATAAGTTTGGGTGGAAATACAGATATAAAAGATATAATTAACATAAGGATTAAATAAAATTAACTGGATGACAAAAGAAACCTACCTCTTCCATTGAATCACAGTTCAAAAGGGAAGAGGAGGAGACAGGACAGGAAATTAGGTCATACTGTGACCTCGCATCACTTAAAGGAGAAGCGCACCCCTAGATCAGGTATCACAAAAACGTATAAAAGAACAATTTTGTGTAAATTATAACAATATTTAGTAGTATACTTTGTATACCTGTTACATCTGCACGGTTTTCGTGGAGCCAAAGTCAGGCTTTCTGCCATCTCTTCTTCACACCGCTTCTTCACACCGTCTCAGGAGTTTTAGGCGAGTTTAAATGATCCATGTTTCACACTTCTTTTCTGCAGAATACACAACGGTCTTTTTATATTATAGACTATGAGCTGGAATGCTGATGTCTGCTCAACACATGTGACCCGCAACCCCCGGAAATTACCCTCAGGAATTCCGATTTGTACGGTCAGAGTTCAAAAATTATCCATCCGTTCCACCCCATAAATGACCTACAGGTCAACATCTGAGGTATTTCAAAAATACCAGGAATCAATGGACACATTCATAACCATGTCAAAGGTCAACCTTGAGGGAGGGGGGAAATATCCCGAGGGCTAATATCATAATTCATAAGGTCAAATGTCAGGTCAGAGGTCACGTCAGAGGTCATAAATGTCATCAATCAAAAAAAGTGACACATGCCGTAGTATATTTACTACTTATATGAAATATACCTTTAACTGCACTTGAACTCTTCCCCGCCAGCATTTTTTTTAAATAGTTGCCAGCCAGCACCAACATTTTATCAACATTTTCACAAAACTTTGATGGCCCCAAGAATAATTTGTTATATGAATATCTGGACATTCAATACAATATATCAAAAGATAGATAGAACACGGCTTCTGCTTTTAAACAATAACAACACTGACAAATCATTTTATACTTCCTTCATGCATTCTTTTTTAATTCTTTCTTCATGTAAGTTTAATAAATAAATAAACAAACAAACAACATTGAACAAAAATCTGAGAAAAAGACTATATCTGAATTAATGTGGAACAAAGATCAGCCCCGTCTTCCTAATAAAATCAAAGAAAGCTTTACTATTTATTTTTCTTGAACATTTCATTAAAACCTTAAAATTGAATTCCTGAATTCCATTTTTCTTTATTTCTTCTATCATATTGTTCATTTCTTGTTCATACTTAATAAATTCAAAAATCACATGAGGTATTGTTTCTTCAACATGACATTGTTCACAAAACCTATTTGGAAGTTTCCCTATCATTTTAAGTGTGCTATTTAAATTTAAATGACCTAACATTATTATATTGCTACCATTTTTACAGTATAGACTGCCAAATTATTTGAAGTTCACTTTATTCCATTGATTCCACTGCCTGGAACTAAAAAAGCAGCCCCAGTTATCTGACGCTCTGGATCTCTTGATTCATCTGTTTATACTTGTCTATACTGGGAATATTGGTTCCCTTTCAGTCGGTCACATTCGGCGTACGTCAGTAGTGACGAACGAATTGGGATATCACCAGAGAGCCCTATCAGTTTCGAGTAAACTAAAACAAGCCAATGGAATTGGTGTGCGATATTTGCATTTGGCACAAAAGAACAGAACTTAATTTGAACAGAACTTAATTGTTGAAGCCTCCACCTCCCCTTGCGGCTCGGACATTGCAGAGTGTCTGATGCCAGGCCAAACGTCCGTCACCGATGTTGATGTTTGGTTGGGAGGATGTGTTATATGTTGTGACCCCTCCACATGAGTGGTCCCATATGTATACTGTCCACGGTCAAACTCCCTACAGTGAGCTCGTGTCTTTCCCTTAGCAGAGCCAGCTCTGTTGTCACCTGTCAGATGAGTCTCTAGGCTGGAGCCATCCCAAGGACTCCATATGTGTACTGCTCACGGCCAGTCCATATGTGTATTTCCACGTAAATTCCTCCACTACAGCGTCAAGTGTCCTTGCCAAAAAATATATTTTGGGGAAACATCACGTCATTTAAGGGATCGTATTAAGGCAGGAACACACCAAGCTGACGGTCAGCCATCTGGCAGTTTTTGTTCGTCGACCGACTAAGTTTTCTCAGTGTGTTCTGCACCGTCGGCTTAAGTTTTTCAGCCGATTCGAAATGTTGAATCTCCGTCGGAGCTCCTTGGTCCGTCGGGTCATCTGATCATTCAGATACTGCCACCTGCTGGTTTGGAAAGGCATTTCATCTCACGCAGGCGCAGAACTGACGTGCTACTTGGTCGTCGGCTGTCTAGCGTTGGTTTGGTGTGTCAGGGCAACTTTGGACACAGAGACTGCCAACGTGAGCCAACCCCACAGTCTGCTTTCGATGCCAATAGTTCGTCGGCGTAGGCTTGGTGTGTTCCGGCCTTTACTGAACACAGGAGCTCCATCAAAATAGGCGATATAACAAAACCAGTAACAAAACATTTTAAAGAATGTAATCATCTTATGTCTTCCTTTTTATACTTTGGCATTGAGCATATAAAAATTCCATTAAGAGGAGGTGACACCAACTTAATTAGAAAAAGAAGGGAGGCTTTTTGGATTTTTTATTTAAAAAGTTTGTTCCCTACTGGGATTAATGAGGAATTGGTCTTAAAAGATTTCTTATAAAAATATTATATATTAATATATTATATTCTAGTATAAAGGTGTATATTTTGTATATGTGTATATATATATATATATATATATATATATATATATATATATAATAAATAAAAGTTATATATATATATATATATATATATATATATATATATATATATATTATAATTATTTTATTTTTTTAATTTTAATTTTTTTTTTTTCTCTTCCTCTCTCTTTGATGATCATTGGTTGATGCACGATTATTTATTATTATTATTTATTGGTGGATGTTTTTTTATGCAGTTTTTTCATTGGTTCATTGTAAGTTTGAATTTTGTTTCTGTTTGTAATTAAAGGAACCTACACACACCTGAAACCTTTTAGCCCTGACGAAGGCCTGTGTGCCGAAACACGTTGGCAAAATAAAGTTTTGATACATAGCTCTAGTTTTTTGTTTATTTCTGACCCCTCCATGCCACAAGTGTTGCTGGTTTTGTTCCTAAACTATTTATACCACCTGAGGGAGGCAGTTCTCATTATGCAAATATTACACACCAATTCCATTGGCTTGTTTTAGTTCATTCAAAGCTGATAGGTCTCTCTGGCGATATCCTAAATCGTCGGTCACTAGTACTGACATACGTCTCCGTTCCCTCCTTCAGGGAACGAGGGTTATATACCTAACCGAGACGTTTCTGATCCATTGTTCCATTATTCCTCTCTTTTCCAATAAATTCATCAACCGTTCCGTAATCATCCTTTCCATAATTTTACAAACATGCGATGTAAGAGCTATTGGTCTATAATTAGAAGGTTTTGAAGGGTTCTCTGCTTCCTTATAGGAATGATTATAGCTTCCTTCCGCTCACACTCTATTATACAATCCTAAAATTTCCCCCACAGCCCCATCTTCAAGATGTCTCAGCTTTATATATCCGATCTGATCCTTTCCTGGAGATGAATCTGTATAATTTGAATTACACTTTTGTTTTTATTAAAAGATTCTGTCCTCTTTCAGAAGATTCGTAATAGCGCCCCCTAGCATATAACAACAAAACTTGGATTGCTGGAGTAGAAGTATTGGCCAAATATACTTCATGTACTTTAATTTGATTTTAAGAATATTTCTGAGAAGTATATAGATTAAAAGAAGTATACTAATAGCACACATGAATAAACTTATTTTTTGTAAGGATATCCTGCATTCTCCAAAACACTTGAGACCCGGTGTGAGGAAATTGCTGACAAAAGTATTTCTGCTGTATTTTCCTGTGCTTGTGGAAAGAGGATGGATAGATGTGCCAATAATGTGATGAATACATTGATGAATGGTGCTTTTGTGTTTTCTTTCAGAGAGCTACAGAGGAGGATAATGTGGTGTATGCAGGAGTCTCGAGACGTTGATCAGATCTTGATCATTTGAAAGATTTCCCAATAAGTTTGAAGTTATGCATAATACCGGCCTGCATCATATTTGCTGAATGACATCTAGCACTTGTTTTTTATTGAGGCAGATGTTTTCTGTTACAGATATTAAATTACATTAAATTACAAATATTATGGAAAAATTATATATAATTATGTATTTTATATATTTTAATAATTATTTTTTCTAATTTTTAATTGACCAAATTATGTAATAGTCTTTTTTTTTTTTTTTAAGACGCAAGGTTAAGTAATAAATTTAAAAAAAATGTGCTTTTATTTGTGTGTTTTTTTTTCATTTAAAGTTTCTGTGAAGGATTTATATCAGTTAATGGCTGTGGTGTTCTATGTCATATTAATGATTTTAACCGTGTTTTTGTTTTATTTTATTTATGCTTGTTGTGTTCATGCCACATCGTAATTACTGTAATTACCTTAAATTATAATTTGCAATTTTTGGAGAGCTCCAACTTCTACCTGACTGCTGGAGACTCATTTTGGGGTGGGCACCAGGTCGCCCGCGGGCCTGTTCTAAAAATAGCTCACCATAGCGCCACTTACCAGTGAGCTGCATCTAATTAATTGATAATTATTGTGAGAAATCATTAACGTGATCTGTGTCTTCACATAGATGAATATCATTAATTATTAAAAATGACATAAAATTAAAGGTAAATTGAGCAAATTTGTTATTTCAGAAGTGTGTATCAAACTGGTAGCCCTTCACATTAATTGGTACCCAAGAAGTAGCCCTCAGTTTCAAAAAGTTTGGTGACCCCTGTGATAGAAGCAGATAATTCTGAATCTGATGACATGAACAAATAAAATCATGTGTTTTCTCATCTCGTGATAACAGTAATCACGACATGGTGTGAACAAAGCATGTTTTCAATAGATTTGTCAGTCTTGTTTATCTCTGTTGAAGCGACAACTAATGTGTTACTAACAGCTCTCTCTCTCTCTCTCTCTCTCTCTCTCTCTCTCTTTCACTCTCTCTCTCTCTCTCTCTCTCTCTCTCTCTCTCTCTCTCTCTTTCTCTCTGTGATATTTTATAGTGTAAAGTTCTAAATTTTATATGCAAGATATATCTATATTTCATATTTTTCCACATTTCTACATGCCTCCTTTTGTACAATTTTAAATAAAAAATGCTTTAATATAATTTTAAATTCTTCAGCCTCCTTCTTGTCCTTTTCATATGCAGTTCTACTCACTGTTTATCTTATTTTACACAATTATTCTGTTAGTCTTGAAAAATAAATACGTGTAAACACGGTTAAAAACTATTTCAGGTGTCTTGATTTATCTTCACATGAGCACCAAGACTGATATAACCTCTGATAATAACAGATCCACACACAATATCCCACTGACAATAACATGCTCTGATTTTTAACTGAATTTACTTACATTTAATCATTTAGCAGACACTTTTATCCATATAATAAATACCAGAGAAACTACCAGAGCATTCAAAAGAAAAACTATTAGAAAACTGGTAGAGATGCACCGATTGTAAAGTAGTCAAAACACCGGCGGGAATCCATCCGTCACACAAACAATCTGCTGCGTGGAGACGCGCGTCTGATGCCTGTCATGGGCAAACTCGCGACTATGACGAGAAAAACCGACATGCGTGAGGATTCTGTCCTTTTTAGGGTCTCGTCTTCCTGTTTCTGGTTCGGTTACACGTCTTTGGTCCGTGTTGCGTTCATATATCATTCGAACCGCACCAGAGTTTGTTTGGAAGCGGACCGAGACCCATCTTTTCAGCGGTCTCGGTCCACTTGTTTGGTGCGCACCAGGGTTCGGATAGCAGCGTTCACATATGTTCAAATGAACCTCAACAGAGCAACCGCACCAGGGTTCGTTTTAATCGAAACAAACATGACAAGTGTGAACGCACCCTTAGTTTTGAATCGTTAAATAGCTAAGAATGTGAACCCATGTTGTGTGTAACAGTATTGGGTCCGTTGAACACCGTTCATAAACTCTTAAAGGGACAGCAGTCCAATATTCCTGCTGCTGTCTGTCATGTTAATCAAAGAACAAAAGACAAAGAAAATCAATTTCAGCTCTTGACTGAATACGTTTTATAACTTTAATGGTAAGAATTGATCTATATTAATATTTACAATAAAGACTACAGAAATTAAGGTAGTCTAACCAATGTAAAATAACACTGAATGTGTCATTTTACATTTGATTACTTTAATTTCTGTAGTATTTCTTACCTGAATAGAAACCCAGTTAACCCAAAAAAAACTTAGTTTCATAGCTCTCTTTATTCTATTGCATTTATTTGAGCTGTTTATATTCATCTCACTAACAAAAAAATCGGAAATCGGAATCGGCCAAGAAAATTGCAATCGGTGCATCTCTAAAAATTGGTGTAATAATCAGTGAATTCACATTTAAACTTTAAAAATATCTTTTAAAAGCTGACAAACATTGATCTGAAACACACTGTTAAACAGTTCGAAGAAGACGCTGACCACTGGAGTGGAAACAATGATGAGTGTGAAATTAGAAGAAAAATAAACTGTTCACGCAGTGGCAAAAATAAACGTGTGAACTTGAGTCATTTCTTCAGTTTATACTCCACTCTGCTCTTAGTGTGATCTTTATCTCTCATCATGACTATATTTGAGCACATTTGTTCACACATGTCGGCTGAATCCACAGATGTTTGGCCTGATCAAGTGTCTCTACATTCATCTTTCAGCTGTTAAACTCAGATTCAGTTGATTTGTCCACACAAACCACACTAAACCAAACCACAGATGTCGGGTGTGTCTTTCAACAACTCAAAGCAAAACAACCACAGATGAGTTCAGTGCAGCGATCTGAGTGATTTACACCAAAAAAACTTGCATTTTTAAGCAAATATAGTAGCAAGTGATCAATTGAGAGTCGATGAGAGAGAAGAACTGTGAGTGTAGAGACACTTTAACCTTTAAACACACTGTGGTTTAATACGCTTCTGCTGAAACAAACGTTCATAAACAGTTTCAGACGTCACTGATGCCTTCAGGAGCCACAAGTGTCAAAAAGGAGGTGATGTTTGTGTGTATTTGCATGTGAAGGTGTGTGAGAGAGAGATGAAGTGTGAAAACCAGCAGAAATACAGTGCACGAGAAAATTATTTTTAATATTGAGCAATGAAACTCAATTAGACCCCAACAACTTAAACCTTTTATTTATTTATTTATTTATTTGTGTGTGTGTGTATATATATATATATATATATATATATATATATATATATATACACACACATAGGTGAAGTGAATAACACTGATCATCTCTTCATCACGGCACCTGTTAGTGGCTGGCCCTCCACAGGCAGCCCTCACTTAACCCCAGGAATCCCTCACTGGACCCTCAATATTAATCTACAACAATAAATCTGTCAGCGCAGGGTGCCAAACATTTACCGTTAATGAAAATAAGGAGTCAAGGGTCAAGAGCCCAACTAAAGCAAACACAGTGCACAGAAATACAGTGCACAAGAAAATTATTTTTAATATTGAGCAATGAAACTTAATTAGACCCTACAACTTAAACCTCCAGAATATATATATATATATATATATATATATATATATATATATATATAATCAACTTCATCTAACCAGAGTTTCTCTTGCAGTTTTTGTTTAATCAAAAGTGTTTCAGAAACACACAGTTACAGCAGCCAGAGAAACATTAAAGTGAGGAAGTCAAGGGTCAAGAGCCCAACTAAAGCAAACACTGACCTCCATACCGGTGACTTCAACAGTGATTTTCAATAAAACATCAACATCTAAAAGTTTAGTATGAAAGAAATAGTCAAACTGGATTGTAGCAAGTGAAGATGTTGAGATCTAGACAGATCTGTTAGTGTTTAATGTTCTGCTGCTGATCATGTGACAGTGTTTTCAGCTTATTTAAATAAGGAGATTTTACTTTATTCCAGTCATTTGACCATTTTATCATCTAACTGTTTTGTTATTGTGTTAATCACAGATTATTTTTGTAATGTTTAAAGTTGCTCTGGGCCGGATTGGGCTGATCCACACTGGACCATCATGGGTTAATGTGGGCAGTTCTCTGGTGTGGGCTGATCACAGAGAGGCGCAGTGAGCCCAAAGCTGTAGGCCTCGCCTGGGAAAGCCTGCACTGGACCTGTTTAGGTTTGATGTGGGCTGGACCTAGAGCACTGTGCCTGCAAAAAGCCAGTATGGGCCCCACAGGAGCATGCTTTCCTGTAGCTCAGTGGTTAGAGCATGGCACTAGCAATGCCAAGGTCATGGGTTTGATTCCAGGGATTGCACATACTCTGATACAAAAAAAATGTATAGTATAATGCAAAGTCGCTTTGGATAAAAGCGTCTGCCAAATGCATAAATGTTTGCAGGGATGTGAATAGCCCTGTAAAAAAAAAACAAAAAAAAAAACAGATAGCAATAATTTAACACATTGCTATCTTGATTAGCAGCTGTTATCGGGTTAGAATGATTTATGTTGGTAGCATGTTAAAGTGTTGTTATGTGGTTGCTAAGGTACTCAGAGTGGTTCCCATGGAGTTGCTTATTGAGTATACCAGAGAAACATTGATCTCATCACAGCTGTGTGTGAAAACACTGTTAAACAGTTCGAAGAAGATGCTGACCACTGGAGTGGAAAAAATTAAGTGTGAAAAACATGAGTGTGAATGAAAAATAAACTAAATAAACGTGTGAACTTGGGTCATTTCTTCAGGTTATATTCCTCTCTGCTCTTAGTGTGATCTTTATCTCTCATCACATATATTTGAGCACATTTGTTCACATGTTGGTTGAATCCACAGATGTTTGGTCTGATCAAGTGTCTCTACATTCATCTTTCAGCTGTTAAACTCAGATCTGTCCACACAAACTACACTCAACCAATCCACAGACGTCGGGTGTGTCTTTCAACAACTCACAGCAAAACAACCACAGATGAGTTCAGTGCAGCGATCTGAGTGATTTACATCAACTAAACATGCATTTTTGAGCAAATATAGTAGCAAATGATCAATTGAGAATCGATGAGAGAGAAGAACTGTGAGTGTAGAGACACTTTAACCTTTAAACACACTGTGGTTTAATACGCTTCTGCTAAAACAAACTTTCATAAACAGTTTCAGACGTCACTGATGCCTTCAGGAGCCACAAGTGTCAAAAAGGAGGTGATGTTTGTGTGTATTTGCATGTGAATGTGTGAGAGAGAGATGAAGTGTGAAAACCAGCAGAAATACAGTGCACGAGAAAATTATTTTTAATATTGAGCAATGAAACTCAATTAGACCCCTGCAGCTTAAACCTCCAGAATAAATATATATCAACTTCATCTGACCAGAGATTCTCTTGCAGTTTTTGTTTAATCAAAAGTGTTTCAGAAACACACAGTTACAGCAGCCAGAGAAACACTAAAGTGAGGAAAGTCAAGGGTCAAGAGCCCAACTAAAGCAAACACTGACCTCCATAACGGTGACTTCAACTGTGATTTTCAATAAAACATCAACATCTAAAAGTTTAGTATGAAAGAAATAGTCAAACTGGATTGTAGTAAGAGAAGATGTTGAGATCTAGACAGATCTGTTAGTGTTTCATGTTCTGCTGCTGATCATGTGACAGTGTTTTCAGCTTATTTAAATAAGGAGATTTTACTTTATTCCAGTCATTTGACTGTTTTAAGATGGAGGCACAAAGCTGTAGGCCTCGCCTGGGAAAGCCCGCACTGGGCCTGTTTAGGTTTGATGTGGGCTGGACCTAGAGCACTGTGCCTGCAACGAGCCAGCATGGGCCCTGCAGGGGCATGTTTGCAGGGATGTGAATAGCCCTGTAATATATTTAAAAAAAGCTAAGATATTTAGGGTGGTTACTATGGTTTTGCTATGCGCTTGCTAGGGTACCTGGGTTGGTTGCTAGGGTGTTGCTAAGGTATTCTGATTGGTTGTTAGGGTGTTTTAATGCAGATGCTAAGGTACTCAGGGTGGTTGTTAAGGTGTAGCTATGCGGTTGCTAGGGTACTAAGGTTGTTTGCTCAGGTGTTGTTATGTGGTATGTGGTTGCTAGGGTATCTAAGGTACTCAGAGTGGATCCTAAGGTGTTGCTATAAAGTCACTAAGGTACTCAGCTCAATTACTAGGGTGTTGCTTGCATGATTTGCAAGTTATATTGTTATTATTACTATATATTATTTATAACATTCTCAATCTCATCCAACCCCAAAATGACCCCAAATATAATTGATGCTACAGAATGTGTACAGGACATGTAAAACATTTAATCATTTTATGTAATTTTATGTTCACTCAGTTGTCAGACAGTTAAATTAGGAAAAGCCATTAAAGGTTATCCCAGTTCTCCCAAAAATGATAATAAAATCATTTATTACTCACCCTCATGTCGTTCCACACTCGTAAGACCTTCATTCATCTTCAGAACACAAATTAAGATATTTTAGTTGAAATCCGATGGCTCCGTGAGGCCTCTATAGGGAGCAATGACACTTCCTCTCTCAAGATCCATTAATGTACTAAAAACATATTTAAATCAGTTCATGTGAGTACAGTGGTTCAATATTAATATTATAAAGCGACGAGAATATTTTTGGTGCACCAAAAAAAATAAATAACGACTTATTTAGTGATGGCCGATTTCAAAACACTGCTTCATGAAGCTTTGGATCATAATGAATCAGCATATCGAATCAGCTGTTCAGAGCGCCAAAGTCATGTGATTTCAGCAGTTTGACACGTGATCTGAACTGCTGATTCGATACACTGATTCATAACGCTCCAAAGTTTGTTTTTAGTACAATAATGGATCTTGAGAGAGGAAATGTCACTGAGCCATCGGATTTCAACTAAAATATCTTAATTTGTGTTCTGAAGATTAACGAAGGTCTTACAGGTGTGGAACGACATGAGGGTGAGTAATTAATGACAGAATTTTCATTTTTGGGTGAACTAACCCTTTAACCCCTGGAGCCATGTGGAGTGTGTTTATGATGGATGATGTGGATGGAGACACTTTCTTCAGCTCATACTCGTTGATCCCGTTCACTGCCATTATAAAGCTCGGATGCGTCAGGATATTTATTAATATTTCTCAGATTGTGTTCATCAGAAAGAAGAAAGTTATGCCTACATAAATCAATCACATTTTTGAGCAAATACAAATATATCAAAGGATATATTGTATTTCTTCACGAGAGGAGAGTGATGGTATCATTGTCTTGTGATTGTAAAACCAGCCTGAGCCGGTCAGCAGGTCTTGGTTTGTTTTTGCTCTGGTCTAGCTGGTGTTCAGCTGGTGTTCAGCTGGTCAGTGGTCACAGCCTGACAGTTAAACAAAAAGAGAGATCAAACCCCTCAAAACCAGCCTGATAGACCAGCTATGAGCAGCCTGAAGACAGCAGCTTCATCTGATCCTCCACAATCCTGTTCAGCTCCAGCAGAGGTACATTGGGGTCAGTGCGTGTGTTCAGAGAGGTTTAGCAGCCACTAGATGGCGCTCTGGCAGTGTCAGACCTCTGAAATTATGTGTATCATTTCTAAAGCACTGAGAACTACAGTGAACAGAAGTTAGTGTGTGTGTTTGGAGATGGTCTGTGTTCCAGTCAGTGAATCTCAAGTTTGAAATGAATATGGAAAGTACGTATATAAAGGGATCTGCAGATGATTAACTGTTCTGATAGACCAATATTATTATTATGATGTTCTTATTTTTGATATATCTTACCTTCATATTTAACACATCATGCATTAACATTCATGGCCTCAAACATTAAGATCTGAGTAAAATGACGCCCCCTGATACACACGTTCATCTCAGAGACGTCCATCTGTGTTTGTTCATCTGCGTCTCTCTAAGCTGAAGACTGCTCTGAGACTAACTGCTTTTCTAATACGTTTATCAGTTGTTTTTCCAGATTTCTTCATCTTTAATAAACATCTTAGAGAAGTATTTGTGGATCAAAACACAAATGATGAAATGATTGTGTGTTTTTCCCTCCAGAAGACCCAGATTCAGCGCTTTATCTCCCCCTTGTGTCTGAACACGAAATTACGTTATTTCCTATTCTAACCAGCTAAACCCTGATCTCATGATGAAAACCCTGATAGGTCAGTCTGTTTTTCCTGCAAGGTTGTAAACCTGTGACCCTTGACCCCTCACTGCTAAACCTGTGACCCTTGACCCCTCACTGCTAAACCTGTGACCCTTGACCCCTCACTGCTAAACCTGTGACCCTTGACCCCTCACTTCACCATCATATCAGAGATTGTATATAATAGGGAGATGAGAGGGTCTGTATCTCTTACCATTGGAGAGAGCGTAACGGCTATCTTAATCACATGTGACACCTCTCAGCCTATCAGGTAACGGCAGTGACGTCAGGCACAACATTCTCTAGTCTGCCTTCTCTTGAAAAAATACATTTTTATCAAGCTAAAATCTACATATAGTTCCCAATGAAAGTATTGTTTAGTGTAAAACATGTTGAAGATTAACGAACAGGCTGTTGATTAATGAAATGATTAGCTATTTCCCCACAAAAGCTGTTTAATCAGCATAGTGAAGCCTCTCATCCATTGACTTCCATTCAAAAAACAGCCTCCGGTCTCATTCCCTGCGTACCGCGGGGGGCGGAGCGTTAGCATTAGCCAATACGCTGTTTTGGGTAATGGTTGCAGGCTTGCCTTCCAGTGGCTTTGATCATATTACACTGACTGCTGCTTTTAATGCATGCAGGTTGAGTCAAAATGTTTTACTAATATATTTTCTTAAAAAAAAAAAAAATGGAACTTTAAATGAAATCTTCATGCTTAGAATTGAGTAAATTACCATTTTAATGAATTCAGAAAGTTTTTACTGTATTTTTCCTGAACAGAGTATAAAGTAACTCTCTCTATGTAATTCTCCAGATTTCAGCTGTAACTGGCAAGAGTCTCTGAAGATTTGATTTTGTACATCAGTTACTGAATATACAGTATGAACCAACAGATATCACATGACATCTTAATATTAAAAAGAAATGTTCATCTACAAATGTATATTTATTGATATTGTGTAAAAGGAAACAGCTGTATCTGTAACAGAGTCATTATTGCACACTAAAGGACAGACATGATTCATGACGGACGACCGATCTCTGACAATATCTTACATCAACATTTATTAATTTATTTATTAATTCAGTAAATGCTTTAATACGAATAACTTACAGATTAGAATAATACAAACAGAAGTAAATTTGACATAATACAATATATAATACCACATTACTGTAAGTACTAAAGTAGTAAGTGCAAGTGCAAAATATAAAATTAAATAAATAAATACTTTTTTGTTGATTGTCACCATTGCCGAGATTCATACGTGGATTCTTGATGTCAGTGTGTGTCTGAATGACACAATAGTTCAGCGGTGTCCAAACTCAGTCCTGTGTTGTTGTTGTTTTTTTTGTTTTTTTTTAATTCTTCAGCTGATCAGATTGTCATGACACTGCTGAAGCAAATGCTGCAGTATCACAAGATCAGTAGAAAGTTTAGAGGCACTAAACCCTAACAATCAGTTTCAGATGTAACCAGCAAACAAAACCACTTAATAACATTTATATCATTGTATCGATGGGGTCCATATGCAGCTTTATTATAAACAATCGTAGTCGTACAGTCAGGGGTCAGATACCAGCAATCACAATGTCCAAGGCAAAACATAATCAGAAACAGGGACAGGTAAATGGTCAGGCCAGAGTAATCCAGGAAACAGTCAGATAAATCACAAGGCAGTCCAAGGGAAAAACACTCAGTAGTGTTTAAAACAAACCTTAATCCCCTGCTGTGACGGTGTCTGTATATAAAGTGGACTGTGTCATATCTCTGCTACACTTCTCTGCGAGTTGAACTAAATCTGCAGCTGCTTTTCTCCAGTCTCTGAAAAAGATGTCAGTGATCGGTGAGTTTCTTTTTAATATTTAAGCTGTGGCTTTTAAAATGCACATGTTTTAGTAAGGATGAACGTATTTCATTGAAAAGAGGAAAAGCTTCTACCGATTTATCATTTAATCTTTTCTGTTATTGTTTAATGAACTATGTTCGTTATTCGCTCAACATATTGTTTTCATAATTGGCGAAAATTTTTATGCAACTGTTTTTATGCATTGATATTTATGGAGTAGCTTGTTAAGATTGCAACGTTATGTTCGGCTGTTATTGGCATCCATAAGTCTCCGATCATGCTGACGTATACTTGTATGAGACAAAATGTAGTTTTTCAGTCCAATTACGCAATTGGAGACTTGTATACGTGCTAAGCAGAGGTTAATGATCCTGTGATTTTTACAGGCAATATGTGGAAAAAAAGTTTTTCTTAATGCTGTGTAAATGACTTTCACACACTGCTGATATATTGTCTATATGATTTTATTATTAATTTATATAAAAACGTCTGTTAGAAAGTTATAATGTATGAATACTTTTGCTTCGATGCTATGATGCTGCATCTCTACACATTGTCCACTAGATGGAGCCAAAGTGCTGCTTTTTTTATGTGATGTTTTAATGGAGATAAATTCTGGCTTAATCTGTTTTAATTCTGGCTTAATCTGTTTTAACTATTTTTCTACCTTTTTTTTATTTGTAAAGTTAAACATAATATTAGCCATTTAATACAATTTTTGCTTCTGTTAAAAGTATGCTTGGGTTCTGTTTTGATGTTTCTACATTGAACCACAAAATGTAGCCAAAGTGCGGCTTTTTGATTCAATGTTTTAATGGAGATAAATTCTGATTTAATCTGTTTTAAATGTTATATATTTCACATGCTATTTTTTACCTTTTTCATTTGTAAAGTTAAACATAATATTAGCTATTTAATACAATTTTGCTTCTGTTAAAAGTATGCTTGGGTTCTGTATTGTTGTTTCTATATTGAACCACAAGATGGCGACAAAGTGCTGCTTTTTTTTTTTTTTTTTGAAACACTTAATTGAGATAAATTCTGGTTTATTGTTAATTGTAATGTTTGAATATGAATCTTATTATTTGTGTAAATTCATAACAGGCTTTTTATATATTTAATAGGATCAAATGTTGAACAGGATGCATTCACTGCCATAAATCTCTGTAAGTGCATGTTTTATTTATTTTTATTTATTTATACAAAATGAAATTTACCAAATTGTAATTTGTTTAAAGTGACGGAGACCCCGGATGATGTACACATCAAGACTCAGGTAATTTTTTTTATTTTTTTCTCGTAATAATATTATATAATGTTAATGTAAAATATTAATCATATTTATCTTTTATAGAAATAGCACTTCTAGTGACACAACCAGGGTTTATTGATCTGACGCAGGATTTTGAAGAACATGATCCTAGCACCAGCAATGCTGATAGGATAAGAGACGCTCAGCCTACTTACACGTCAGCGAGTTCTCCGGCGGGGCAAATCAGACCTCACGTCAGATTCAGTCTGAGGCGAATGTCAATGTACCTCCCAGGAAACGGAAAAACATAGATGACTTTACCTCATGCCAAACACCTCAGGTTAATGTAATTAATGGTAAAACTATCTTTCTTTTATTATTTTTATTATAGAAAATAATACGATATTCACAGCATTACATTTGATATAGAAAGTAGTTTTGGTGTTTTTATTTATTTTTATTTTAAAATCATCGGCTGTGCTGAACAAATAATTGACCTCACATCAGATTCAGACACAGAGTCTGACGTATTCATCGTTGAACCTCGGAGGAAGCGGAAAAACATAATAGGATCTAATTCACACCAAACTCAGGTCTTATTTTCAGATTTACACTTATAGTTATCAACGTATTCCACAGCATGACATCCATTAATGTGGAAAATCTGTTTTAATGGTTTTTAAACATAATCTACACATATAGACACGTCAGGAGTGTGGATGATGTTTTATCCTGGACGGAATCACAGGTCGTTGAATGGGATCGTTTGTCATGGAACAGTGATTGATACGATGAGGATACAGTGAGAGCCAGGCAGACGCCATATCCTTTTTACGTAGCGACGAAGGAAGAAGAAGCTGAAAAAGAAGAAGTGCGGGGGAAGAAGAGCCGAAATGATGAGCGGATGATGTTCGGACTCGTGAAATCATTAAAAGATTAGATGATGAGGCCATAGAGAAACGTAACAGTACATCCGCCATTAATAGGCGTTTTGATGAACTTAATAGCAGATTGGATGACATATGTATCAGATTGGACGGCCACTTCAAAGAGAATCAAAACAGAGACGCCTCTGAATTTTTAGCGATTCATAACAAATTGGATTACCACTTTCAAATAAATTGTGACAGAATAGCTGCAGAGTTTTTTGAAGTTCATAACAGATTGAAGCATCTTAACGCATTGGTTCCTGAAATATTAGATGGCTTATATCAGCTGAATCAGTCACTAGAGGAATCTCTCCATAGATTGCAGACATGCGTTGAAGAGAATCATGAGCGTATCCTTAGAGAATTAAATTATCATTTGAGAGAAAGGCAATTAACCGTTAGTCAACCAGACCAAACTCTCTCAGGCTTGTTACAGAGAATGCGTGAAATACAAAATGCAATCTTGTGTGAAAGATTACAACAATTGAAAAATATGTATCCAGATTTTGTAGAATCAACTTTTAATGATGTACCATTACAACAAACTTCTAATTTGGAACATTTGCAATCTTCTATTGACCAAATTCCTGATATTAATCTGTCCGCATGATTAGAGAAATTATTAAACACATGCAACATACGATTCTCACAAGATGGCGGAGCTTTAAATAATAGTCACGGATCAATATGCATCTACTGTCACGGCTGAGCCTGCAGCTCCGGTGCGACCGTCAACCAGCAATGCAGCACCCCCTGATCCCCCTACAGGTACGTCACGACTAACACAGCCAGACATTGATACTTTGATTCGTGAGGGCGGGGAAGTAAATGGTTACCACGTATTACCGAGACCTCATTTCAATAGCGTACAATTGCGAAGACTGCTGAATCTGAGAGAGATTAACTCCACAGATTTAGCGTCGTACCACATTTTTTTACACAACGCTTTTAGCAAAATAGTGGCCTTTGCTAGAGACATTGGTGGTGACGCTAGCGTAATCAATATGACCCTAACGGGGTCTTCTCTGTCATCACCCATTCAAACCATTTTAACAGATCGGAATAATTACGACGTCAATCTATTTACGATCAAATTGAGAGAGTTTTACAAAGTAATGAACAGATATGGACGGATGATGCACTCGCAGTCGAAGTTGACATGGCCATGAACAGGCGAGGAGGGGGTCGGCGTCATAAACTTACAGATTTAGCACTTGATCAGGTCATCAAACGCAAAAAGATGTCGTTATTTTGCCCCACGAATATATCAAATAAATTATGCTTCTCTCTCTGCTTTGCGCATTTCCTCAATCTGCAATCGCCCGAGAATGAGTTAGAAAGACTGGCAGTGTCCATCCACAATGACGCAGGCTTCTCAATTCAAGACAAAATTGGTTTTGGTGATTTAAATGCGTTTGAAAGTCTTTTAGACATTAAAATTGTTGTTTTTTTACAGGACGAATGTCGGTGCGTTGGAAACTTACAAAAATCACGATGAACCTCACCCTAAAACGGTATGTCTCTATTTGTACAATAATCATTACTATAGGATTCTGAATTTGACGGCATTTGTCGGCGTTGACTATGTATGCGAATTTTGTTTCAAAGGGTACTCAACCCCTAGAAATCATCAATGCAAGCACGTCTGCAACGTATGTTTTGACGCTGATTGCTACAAACATCCTAAAAGAACCACGCATTGCCCCGATTGTTTGCGATTTTATAAGTCGAGTTACTGTTACAATGCCCATAAAAAAACACACCCTGTATGGGAAAAAGCACCGTGCGACGCTATAAAATATTGCGGACTGTATAACAAACGATTCAATGTGATAGGTCAAGGTAAGAGAGCTCAACACAAATGTAGTCCCAACCGTTGCAGCCATTGCTGCAAAGATTTGCACGATCATGGGCTACACCAATGCTTCATACAACCCATAGTACCCAAGGAACCTAACAATAATTACATTTTCTGTGATTTTGAAACGCGTTATCAAAATGGAAAACATATAGCCAATTTTGTTTGCGCGATCACTTTTGAAGGAGAAAAATTTGTAGCAGAAGGTCCCGGCTGTATAGCGCAGTTAATCACGCACTTCAGACAGCCGCGATACAAAGGATACTGCTTCATTTGATTTGATTTGATTCGTTTCTAATTCTGGAGTATTTTTGCAATGCAGGGATTGCGTTAGATGTCATAATGCAAGGTTGTAAATTAATCTTCATGTACGACAAAACTTTTGCACAGCGGTACATCGACAGCTACGCATTCATACCAATGGCACTGTCTAAGATGTCCGCGGTGCTAAACTCCCCAAATTGATCCATTCAGCTTTACTACTCTAGCATCGTGCTGTATGGGCGTCTTCAAAACGCATTATCTCGAAAGAAGCACACTGGCTCTGACACACAATAACGCATACTTCCGACAGAGTAAGACCTACTCAAACTCTTCGATCGAATGACTTGAGTATGTAAAAAAGACTTGAGAGGTGGATATTCATCATGCTGCAAACCACGGTGAAGTGTCAATCGGTCGTTTCTTTTTAGACGGTTTCTACGAAAAGTCAGGGATAAGGCATGGGCTAGAATACGACGGATGTTTTCATCATGGTCATGAATGCCGCTTTGACCCCTATCGTCTTGAGATTTAGCGTTATTGTTATACGTTCTTGACAATGCGTTTGAGACGACGTCGGATACTATATTTTTAGCAGCCGATTTTAGGTGGGGTTTAGTGATACTGAACCCCCTTTTCAACAGCGGTATGGCCATCCTAAACAGACCTCTAAACCAGGGGTCTCAAACTCAAATTGGTGGGGGGGCCGTTTCTGTGATTTACACCTCATAGGAGGGCCATATTAACATTCAAGCGCAAGAAAGCGAACATTTCAGAAAATTTACTTTCTTTTGCATTATTTCTCATTTACATCAAATTTGCCTACTAAAATATCTTTATACCTATACTATAAATATTTCATTTACCATACTAAATGTAAACAGCAGTGTCTCTCTCATTGTTACAGAGTGTAATATAATTATATAATACTATTACTAATATAATAATACTAATATACTATTAATTGCAATAGTCTGGTGCAACTTCTCACATCCAAGGTGCATGGAATAAAAAAAAAACAAATAGTAATTTAGGAACAAAACCATCAACACTTGTGGTGTGGAGGGGTCAGAAATAAACAAAAAACTGGAGCTGTATATATATATATATATATATATATATATATATATATATATATATATATATATATATATATATATATATGTATCAACTTTATTTTGCCAAAAAATAAAAATCTCTCATTGTTACATACATTATTAGTTTTTAATATTTAGTGGAAGTATTTTCCCTTACTTTATGTTAGCTTAAATAACATTAAAATTTTGCACTGACCAACACTGTAGGCTACTGAACAAATACAATACCTGAATACATCTGTACACTCTTCTGTTCCTTGACAGACACCTGACAGCGTATTTGTCCAAGATGCCGTTTGAGCATCGGCAGCGTTTAATGGCTGCATCGGATGCGTTTCGGTGGTTTTAAATCGACGCTCGTGACTCAAAGTCGAGTGCTTTTACTGTAATTTAGGCAAGCGCGCTCATAATAGAAGCGACGCGGTTGAGAGCGCGGCTCATGGTTGCATAGCAACGACAGACGCCACTGGAGCAAAAGCGCATTGGAAAGAAGGAGAATGCGGCTCGGCCGCTTATGTGACGCGATATGTGATTGCCCCCGTAGAACGGCGACTTTTTCTTTGCATATCAGTCAGGTAATAATAGAATAAGAATAATTATAATTCAGCGGGCCGGATTATGTTTTATTTTTGAGATCAGTTGCGGGCCGGGTAGAGGGGGAGGGCGGCCCGCGGGCCGGCAGTTTGAGACCACTGCTCTAAACAGACCCCCTAACCCCGCCCCGTACATAACACCACCCCCTGAATACCCTGGTAGAGCACCACCAGCTTGATTTTGGTAATAGTTAACATATTCAGTAGCGTCCATCCCGCAGGGGTTGTAATATGCCATTTTTTAAAAAATGGACTGGTTCGCTGGTTTAAAGTGTAGTTTTACGACGACTTTACCATAAGAAAATGGTATTTTGCGGTTTTGGTTGTCCTTCAGTTCAATGGTAATATCTGTGATGAGCTCCTTGTTGACCGACGCGTAATGCGGTTTGTTGTATCTAACACTGACGATATCATTGTTTTCACCCGTTATATGTACACATCTCAGAAGGGGGACATACGAATCACCGACTGACTGATATTGGATAATGTTGGTGTAAACGTACATGGTATAGAAACCTGCGTTGATATTGGCTTGATGAGAAGGGTATGTAGTTTGACTCTTTGTAAAATCAGCATCTTTCTTGTAGGCCGGTCCGAGAGTTTCATCCAAAGAAGGATACTGTGATGTTAGGTCTCGTGACCAGATACATTTTGCTTTTTAAAGGATCGTGAGACAATGCAGCGTCAGTATGAGAATGTTACTTATCTCACGGATCACGTCACAAACGTTGGCGTAGTACCCTCCAGGTAATTGTATATTCTTTGATGTATAAAAAACCCCTGGTAATTCTTTAAATGGCCCTTTGTCAGATTTAGGCTGTGTATGTTTCGGGACGGGAGCGGGGCCGGTGTGTAGAGTGAAAATTCCGTCTTCATCGCTAAAGGAGTACCAACTTCTAGGATATTCAATTTCAACGAGTGCGCATTTACCTTTCAAGTTGATAGGACTCGCTAACCTTGTTCTGTAACTAGAGATACGATTTTCTGGATAAACTGACAAAGAAGCGTTGCATGGTAGCGTTACGTAGAATCCGTCGTCGCCCATGGTACCCCGTTTACTCAAATTATCTAATTCTGTACGCGTTCAAGTGTTTTAAGGCGATTGCAAGTCCACCAGAGTTTTTTTGTCTACATAACTATTAAATTTCGATGGTCATCCTAACCATTTCACTAAGACAAGCATAGATCGCCCCGGTTTTTTTCTCCCCTAAAATCTTTTCCACCTTAAATGCTTTGTTTTTGCTCACAAGTATTTTTTGTAACTCTTTAAATACTGCTTTTTCATTCCTCTTTATATCTCCATACAGATTTTGAAACACGATCCCCTCATTTTCTTTGTTGACATCCACCGGTCTCATCCTAATACTACGATGATAACTGGTGTTGTACCCCTGCAAAATATCTCGTAAAACGTCTATGTAACGCCGGGAATTTGTAGCCGTTAAAAATCGCCACATTCGACTTTTTAGCGTTTTTATTAAATTGTTCAACGACGCTGGCTTTCAAATCAGTAGCTGTTGCAAAATGATTAATGTTATGCTTTTTCATCACATCTTGAAAATGTTTGTTGAAAAATTCCTTTCCCTGGTCCGTCTGCAATTTCTGAGGTACGCGGCCATCTTGGAGTATAGATGAGAACGCTTTAGTTACTTCCACCCCGCTCTTATTCTTTAACACACGCGCCCATACATACTTGCTAAATACATCGATGCACGTTAGCAGATATCATTGTCTTTGGAATAGGCCGACATGTCAACGCGATCCGCTTGGAGCTGGATATCCAGATGGTGTCAGAATCAACATCACGTTTTCTAACCAATTCAACACAAACATCTGCTACATCTGTGTAGATACTGTTTTACGGTGTGTATTTTGATCTTAACACCTTTTAACCTTATTATTTATTATTCTCAGGTTAGGTAAAGTAAGTCGAGTCTGGCCTAAATTATAAGCATTTTAAATTACTTATAATTTGGTCAGAAGACTCCTCTGTGGTACGTTCTTATTCAAAGTCTTAAAACACTATAAATCAAGCTAAGGTAGGCAGCTTTTGTAATCAATTAAATTTCTTTTAATTGGTTACTTTTATAATAAAAAATGTAAAGGCAAATAAAACTTCATCATTAAAGTACAAAATACAGTAATCACTCTTGAGTCAAAGGTGTAGTCAGCGCTGGGCTTCCCATCTTCAGCTTGGGGTTTCTTGTCCTCAGCTCTGGGCTTCTAGGCGTCGGGGGTACTGACGTATCAGTATCCGAAGAGGCAATCAGCTCATCAGTCTTTTATACTCGTGTTGTTTATCACAGACGTTACGTTATCTTCTTGATTGACATACGTTGTAACTTTCCCAAAGTTTCCAGACTCTTCTCAAGGCCTTTGCAGGTGCAAGCTGTCTGGCTTTTGTGTCCTTGAACTGCAGTAAACTCAGCCAAGATGGCTGATGTCCTTATAAGGTTCTAGGAGTAGAACCACAGTTCTGTGTGTCCTTGAGCAAACACATAGAACCACACACACTTCTGTGTGCTGCAGTCCAGTTCTGCTCCTCCTTCTCTGGACAGGCACAAACAATAACTGTACATCTCTGGCCTACAGTATAATACATTTCAGAAACAAACAAATATAAATAACAATAATATTGTAAGCAGCCTAATATTTAATACATTGGCCAAATGTGTAGCAACAGACATCCAAAATCTTACCAAGGAGGCAGGGTAATTGCATTTTCTTGATATAATACAACACCCCCTCATGCAATTATCCTGACTCATTAAACATTCTCAAGCATAGTTGTGGCACACAACGTTGTTCACTTCAAATTTTAACAGTAGCATGAACATTTGTTCATAATTCTTAAACAGTGGTTAGTAACACATTCAGGTAACATTTCACCCAGTTTTCTGGTTCCCATAATTTTAATAATCAATTATATTTCTCTATACCAGGGGTCATCAACTATATTTGTCCAAGGGCCAGAATTTTTCACTGCAGACACTGTAAGGGCCAGATACTCGTAATATAAAATAAATTCGAATTGTATCCTAATATGTTATTATTTGATATACTAATTCTAATTCCAAATTTATGTTATTTTTACATATTACCTGTACTGCAGCAAGCCACCAGAGGGCGATAGCGATATTTTAGGCTTCATATTCGTGAGGCTGTCAAGCTGTCCATCACTGTCATGCAATTGTGCGCAAATCCCAGGCAAGGAAATTTTTGACATTTGTGAAAAAAGACATCAATAAAAGATGTTCAATGAGAGAACGCGTTTATCGTCATTCTTCTGAAGGCAGGCTATGGCACAAGCTACTTTTCAGAAGGCTTTTTTTTCTTTAGATTTAAAATAAAAAAACGGTTCTCATTCCCCCTTGAATAAGGCCGGCGACAACTGGCTGCGTGAGCGTCTCAGCTGCGTGGCGTTCGTTTTTATTTCGGCTCCCATATTTAACAGGTTAGTTTGCACACTGAGACGCGCGTCTCAGGCGCGCCCGAGCCACACCGTGCATGCTAGAAATCATGTTCCAGCCCTATTAGTGTTCCTGGCTAGAGCGCAGAACAGCGGAGTTTGTTGGACCGAAGTGCATTCTTGTGTTTTGTTCTTTGAATTGTGGAAAATACATAGAAACAAAAGTATTGCATTTTTACCCGTTATTATCAACAATAACTGTTTTTAATTTAACATTTTCGTTTTTCTTTATTTAAATTTTGTTTTTTCTTTATTTAAATTTCGTTTTTCTTTATTTAAATTTCGTTTTTTCTTTATTTAAATTTCGTTTTTCTTTATTTAAATCTACCCTTACTGTGCCAATTTGTTAGTCAGAAAAATTACCTTAAAAGTATTGCTTAATTTAACAGACCTGTGTGTGTACGTTTTATATCACTAGTGCAGTGTCCGTTCTCAAAGCATATAAATAACCGCGTAATATTGCGCCGCTTCCCGAAATCGCGCTAATATGACTGTAATACATTAAAAGTTTAATTCTGAATGTGTAGCAACTCGACGTGTCCAAAATCTATACCAAGGCAGGCAGGGTAATTGCGACATTTGCACTCCCTTGTAAACAACACCCCCTTGGATGCAATTATCCTGGTTCTCGATTAATACATATAAATCAAACGGACATATAGTTGTGGCACACAATTCGTTGTTCCTTCAAATTTTAACAGTAGCATGAACATTTCAGTTCATAATTCTTCCGAAGCTTCAGTGTTTCAGTAACACATGGAATTCAGGTAACATTTCAGCCCAGTTTTTGGTTCCTCATAATTTTATTTCATAATGGGGGCCGGATGGAAATCTTTGGCGGGCCGGATTGGCCCGCGGGCCGCCATATTTCTCTATACAGTATCGTTTAAGCGCAAAACTTTGTGCTCTGCTTGATTTTCAAGTATAAGCCAAATTTGGATCCTACAAAGAATCCATTAGTTACTTCAAGCACCCTTCAGGTCCTCCCAAAGGAAGGTGCGGCTCCTCCCCTGGCATAGACAGTTTGCAGAAGCCAAAGGGGATCTGAGCTTCCAGGCCATGTACCCTGGAAACTTGTGCCGTCTGCATTCCCTTGGATCTTTTGGGCAAAAAATTAGTATCTGGTTAATTTCTTGCTCCAGCTACAAATTAAAATACCCCATACATTCAATGAATTCAAACAGTGCACAATGTTCCTTATCCATCAGTTTGTAAATATCTAATTGCCAAACTCTGGGTGAAATATTTCTCTGGGTAAATATTAACATTACAAATAATACATTACAAAATGGTTTGTCTAGTTCATTCATTATTCATTTAGTACATTCATTATTTTCAAAACAATCCAGTAATTAATCCTTTGTATTAACAGTAGTCTTTCTGATATATTTCTTATGTTCTTATATTTTATATGTTCAAACATAAATTATACATTCTATATCAATAAATCAGTTTGTTGCAATAAGGTTTCCATTGTCAATTTTGTAAACAAAATTTGTCTCCCAAGCTTAAAATTTACCATAATTTAAGCCTTTCATATTTTAAATTCAAAAATTTGCAAATGTATCAAATAACTTGTACTACATTCATGAAGTTTCATCTTCAACTACCATAATACATATTTTAACTTCCTAAATATACTATATGTAGTGACTTTACACTAAGGAAATATGCTATTTTCACACATACAAACAGAATCTAATTGTTATTACACCAAGTGCCAACAGCCGCTTCTTATACTATATTTCAAAATCAACTGAAGCCAATAATGTCTCTAATTCACACAATGGCTTTCAAGTATTTATAGCATAAATCATACTTTTAATAAAGTAATTTCTTATAATAAATGTTTACATAAATCCCCATTATAAGGTTCATCCTTTGGTACATCATTATCTAGTGGCATCTTATACTTTTGTAATCCTCAACACACCCCAGAAATTAAATTGTCTTGTCAAAAGTTCTCCCCCTAAAGCTCTCCTGAGTTCCAGGATTTCCTAAAGGATTTCACTGACCCCAGCTAAGATCTCAGTACTGTTGGATGCAGTGCTATCGTTGCTTGCTATCGTAGTCTATCTTATAACTGAATAAGAAGCATACACAAACTATATAGGACTCCTTATGCTACTTCTGCCCCCTTCTTTCAGGGTTTTCAAAATCACTCAAGGCCGTTCAGTGCTCTTGGTTTCTAATGAGAGCTTGTTTGTCCTCCTTATCTGTTCTCTTGCTGTGTTCAAACACTGGTATTCAAACTCTGCATCCATCACAGCAAAATGACTTGTCATTTCAAATACTACAATATGTCTACTAACACATCTTATTTATAATGAGCTGATTTTCCATTACTAATTAAAGTGTGTTGTATGCTATAATAACATTAATAATTAACTATAGTTTTGGCTGCTTTCTCAGTTTATTTACCATCCTCGTCCAGTTTATTTCTTTTCAGTCATTATAGTCCAAATCTTCTCTTTATCTTCTTTCTGCATATGAGAATATATTACAATCTAATATAATAGATAGTGAGGCATATTTTTTCCTTAATTTCCATCATCTATTTTTTAGATGACTCTCTCTAAATATTATTGGCCCATATGCTCTATGCTATAACTTCCGTATCCATTAAATACTTATCCATTGATTAATATTACACTTTCTAGGTTTCTACAAATTGTCACATTTTAAATTCTGTGCACAAAAATGTTTTCTTCTTGAATAATATACTGTCCATATACTTCTGTCACATACATTTCTTCTCAACCATGAAGTATTCCACTAATATTAACATTCATTTTATATTTAAGTGTTGGCATATTTATTCAATTATTTTTATTATGTTGTTTATGAATTTATTTATAAAATCATTTTCATTTCTAACTCTTACTACAAGCACAAGGTAATATTATCCTGTCCATGCATTATCTTACTGTTTTATATCAGCACTATCTCTTCATTAATTTTCTTATGCTAGAATATTCTTCTACTTAATTACTTAACAATTAATAGTTTTAAAATGTTTGTTTCAATATCACCAAAGAAGCATTATAATCTTAACTGTTTTATGATTTTTAGGATCTGTTTATTACATTCGTACACAATTTAGTATATTTATTTTGTCATACATTTTCTTCTTAAACTTTAGCAAGTCTGACCAATGTTGCTATAGTGTTTAACTTCTCTTTCCCTTTTCCAAATTTATTCCAGCTTTTAAACAAACATATATAATCTTTTCCTTCTTATCTACAAAATTTTAATTTCCAGTAATTTTTCTTAAGGTTCATAAAGTCCCTTTTTCATTTTAATCACCTTATAGTGTATAAGTACTACCGTCCTCTACTCATACATTTCTCTCTGAATATTCTCCCCAAAACATCTTGTTGTTTTAGTCTGTAATACAAATATCATTGAGGGTTTTCAGCTTTTTACAATATTTACCCCTCATTTACTTCATCTATCTTCCAGTGGACTCTAGTTTACCTACTGGATTCTTTATACCTTGTATACATACTGTATATAAATATCCCATGATTCTCAGCTGTTCCATAATATAATATTTTATTTTTAATTAAAAAAATATCTTAGGAATATATCTCAGTCTACTATTACCTGTTTTAAACCAATTTGGTATTCCTTATGTCATATAACCATTTAATTTCAATGCATTTGGTGAAGCTCTTCTTCAGTGTCAATGTTTTATAACTTGCATTTTCTGCCAAGTCCAAATGATCTTCCTTTAATGTAATATTAAATATATTTTTCCACTTTTCTGTAATATAAACTTGTAGATTTTTTTTTTTACAGTAACATTCTTATATTTTTTTCTCACATTGGCTTAATTCTTCCAGTGTTATATTCACATGCAACAGAGATATATCTGTTCTTTATAGCAGAAATTATTATTGCTACTTTTTTATTCTTTTGCTTCCAAAAGCTTTGGTCAATTGTACAATCAATGGTACGATAAAATCAACTACAAGCCATATTCCTGCTACATCTATTTTTATTTTTTTATTATTTTTTTTTAAATTAATAATTTATCCCACAAAAATTGTTTCTTACTGACTGGATGTTTCTACATTTCAGCATTATTTTTGTTATTTTTGGGCAAAACATTGCTCTTACTCTTTGTGGTCTTTATTTACTTTCATTGTTTCTGATAAGTAAATTCAAAATAATTACTCCACCCACATCAGAACCTTTTAATAATTTACTGTTCTGTTAATCTTGTGCCAACGCTTTCACATGGCACAGGTAAGAATCTGAGGTTCTGATGTGTTGGTCCTGTTCACTATTACCTCTAAACCCTGCAGCCTGCTGCGAGTTGTGCTGAGAGAACTTCTGTCCCTGCCAGGAGATACTCCTCTCCCCCTTCCAGAAGTTCACTGGCACACAGGAAACTCAGCTCTGCTATTCACTTAATTTTGTCCAATTTGTCAAAATTAATAAAGCATAATAATGTTTCATCACATTCTCCCCTTCTTGGGAGATTAATTTATGAATTATTTTGCTATATTCTAAATAGCTTTTAGCAATTGTTACCATTAACCAGTTTTCTGGTTGGAACAGTTTGCCATCTTTAAAGCAAGGTTTCAGTCTATCTAGATTTCTCCCAAATCACCTGGGACAAAACCAGCAGCCCCTTGCTTTGTATGTCATTCGTATTTATGTCAATACATTATGATTACAGATACGACGCTAGAGATACCCAGCTGTTTCTGATTCTACACCTTTGTCCCTTCACTTTTGCCCTTACTGGTCAAATCACCATAGGTCCATGCCCCAAATTCTATGCCTACCACATATACCAGCAAGTTACTTCTGATGAATGTTTTCCGCACATTCATCACATTGTATTCCACTATATCCAAGACCATAAGTCATCCATGTGCTCACTTAGTCTCTGGGACATTATTACTTTGAGGATAACTCATCATACATTCCTGGCAGACACACACAAGGCTCTTTTTTACCTCAATGGCTCCTTCTAAAATATTCAACTTTTCAGCAGTTTTCAGGCATTATCAGTGGTTTAACTATTAGTTCCTCTCTGAACCCTGGTTATACTTTTAACTGAATCATCACAGTAAATACTGTATATTCGAATACCTTCCCAACACATTTGTGCATCTTATTTATTTAGTTAACTAGTTTAACAGGTGTTATTAACCTACCTGTCTTTCTCTTTTTCTCTGTTCGTTGACAGTATGCATTTCATTTTATGATTAAATTATTCTTAGTCCTAAAATCTTTCTGACTAGTTGTCTTTACGAACTTTAAAATTTGTCCTTATCTTATTCGTAATTTTATTGTTAAATATCTTCTATCACATTGTTTTTCCATACCAATGAACAAATTCCCTTCATATCAGAGGAAATGTTCTAATAATCCAATAGTTTTGTCAACTATCCAAACTTTTATAATTCTTTTCAATTTTTTAAATGGTTAACTATCTGTTAAAGTTACAGAGATTTTTACCTCACTTTGCATTAAGAAATTGGTCATTTTTAGTTTGCTAAATAATAGCTGCAAAATTAAAAACATTAATTGCATTCATCACATCTTGCATGCAACTTTTATCAGTAGGCTATGAACAGCTTTTTAGCATTTCCATTCTTCTGGTGCATATCTTAATACTTGAATTAAATTATTTCAGTTAATCAATATTCAAAATTTCTCTTTATTTCCCTAAAATATACTACAACTGTTTTGTGGTCAGAACAAAAGCAGTCACTATCCCTTCTACTGAATTTAAAATGACAAATGCTTTTGTTATGTTTGTAAAAATTTCATTCGGGCAATCCGTTCTTTCTCTCTCTATCTCTCTCTGTTTCTTCCGGCTGCTTCAGTGGATCATCCATGTATCAATTTGGCACAGGCTTTACAACAAATTCCCTTCCTGGTGCGACCCAGCACTGAGAGTGCACTCATGCAACCCCAGTGACTGTCAGTCTAAAAATCCATTAACCACGTAACCCACATAATTAATGATTTAAATATATTTTTCCTTGTTATCTATAACCTCCATATTTGATCATACTCTTCCTTTATAGCTCAATTATATCTTTAACATAAACTTTTTCATATTGTAATCCTATTTCTCAACATGTCTGTCCTCATTTAGGAATATGTATCTTGTTATCTGTCAAACTTCAATCATATTTTCACTTAGGTCACAAACTTGTTCATAAGTCTTTTGTTTATTATTACGTTCTGTTTCTCCTTGTACTGCCCCTCTCTCATTCAAGCTTTATTATTGCCACAGATATTACTGTGTTTTCTTTAGGATTGTCTGGTTGGGTAAAAAGGTTAAGTCTTTCTAACTCTTTCTCATTTTAATTAAATCAGGAATCAGTCAATTTATCTACTTTCAATTTGGCTACATCTTTTTTTTTTTTTTTTTTTTTCTTCATTAAAATCTTTTTACAATTTATTGTTTGTTCTGGGATGTCTGGTAAAATTCTCATTCCTCTTTTCTCTGAGTGACCTTGACACTCCCGTGAGCTCTGCGTTCTGGGCTGTGCCTGGAACTACTCTCTATCTCGGCTCCTTTCTCCTGCTTCAAAATTAAATCTTCAGTGCACATATTTTTTACAAACAATTATACTTTTTAAACAAATCTTCTTTCCTTTTTCTAACTTTTCGTCCCTAACAGCTGTTACAACATAAGATATCTATTTTCTTTTTATTTCATTTTTTTTTTTCTTCTTGCCATTTTTGTATTGAGGCACTTTTTAATTCTTCTTCATATGAGCTTTTACAGCTGCACATCTTTACCTTGTCCCAACTTTTCAGCTTGAATATCTTTAAGAACTGCTAACATTCTATTAACAAAAAAAAACAAAACAAAAAAACCTCAAGCATAATGGATTTTCTTTATGCCAGTTTCATTTCAAACAGGTATGTCTTTTTTCCTATTATTGATATCCTATTATATCAATATTCAAATCTATTAATGTTCTATTGTTTAATGTATACATTAGAAAATCGAGTTTTCTAAGTTGTCAGGTGTACTAAGGCGTGAAACTGCCGGGGAGATTATTTTAAAGACTTTAGTGGTAGAAGTGATGGTTCTCCATATTTATGGCTGGGTGGTGGTTTTGAGCCTTGGCTAACTGTATTATACACGACACTAAATAATGATCTGATATATCATCGCTCTGCTGTAGAATTTCAACAGCATCAATATCAATTCCATGCGCAGTATTAGATCTAAGGTATGATTACGACAATGAGTGGGTCCTGACACGTGTTGTCTAACTCAATAGAGTTTAAAATGTCTCAAATGCCAATCCAAATGGTCTTTATTATTATCTACATGGATATTAAAATCACCAACAACAAGGACTTTATCCGCAGCTGTACTAACTCTGATAGAAAATCAGCAAATTCTTTTAAAGTCAATGGTGCCCTGGTGGCCTGTTCAGTAGCCAGCACATGTCAACTTACATAATTTACATAAACACCATCACTTCAAAGGAATTATATTTGAAATTCTTTTGAATATTCTGAATATTTACTTAAATTAACAAACCTCCCCCTTTGCCTTTCTTCGAGGATTTTCGATAGTCATAACCTTGAGGACTAGACTCATTTAAAATAATGTAATCGTCTGGTTTTAGCCAGGTTTCTGTCAAACACAGCAAGTCTAGTTTATTTTCTGTGATAATTTCATTTACAATAAGTGCTTTTGAAGAAATAGATCTAATATTCAGTAGCCCAAGCTTTACATTTGTTTATCTAATTTATCTGTGATTTTCATTTTTTGAACATCAATTAAATTTTTACCCTTAAAAGGTTTCGGAAGTTTTTTGTATTTACTAGTTCGAGGTACAGACACAGTCTCTATGTGATAATATCTAGGTGAAAGAGTTTTATGTGCTGTGAATTTTGACTTCTGTAATGTGAGGCAGCTAGCAGACGGTCGGTTTGCCATTTTTGCGTCCTATCTGGGCCCTGGTTTTCATGTTTAGCTCTAAGCATTTGCCAAATTTTAGATAGAAGAGCAGCACCATCCCGGGAGGGATGAATACCTTCTTTTCAACAGATAGGTCTGCCCCAAAAGCTTTTCCAATTGTTTGAAACTATATTATTCTGCGGACACCACTAGACAGCACCATTGAGTGATGATACCTGCTAACTATCGCATCACTCCGACGAACAGGAAGAGGGCCAGAACAAATTACTTCTGCTGACATTGAATTTGCGGTCACACACCCTTTAATGTTAATTTTAGTGACTCCGACTGACGAAGTCGAACATCATTTGTGCCGCGTGGATAATGATTTTAGAATATTTCGTTTAGCATTAGCCAGCACTTTTAAATTTGCTTTGATGTCAGGTGCTGGCCCCCGGCAAACATTGACTATGGTGGCTGGTGTCTTATTTTCACGTTCCGTGTAATAAATCGCCAAAAAGGGCACTTTCAAAATTCTCAGTGGGTGCGTCACTGAGTGGGGAGAACCTGTTTGATGTTCAATCGGCGGAAGAGTGGTGTTTGTTCTTGCCACTATGCCGCCTCACAGTCACCCAGTTAGCCTGCTGCGTGGCTTTACAACCGGAACCGAATGTGCAGTGTTTACTAGGCTAGTCGCATCCAAAGCAGTTCTAAGGCCCTTTCATTCTCACTATCCTCAATTAAAGTTTGGATGCGGTCTCTAATTCTGAGATTCTCTCTGTCAGCCTGACAATATCCCTGCATTTTCCATGTGTATTATGCTGACAGAAAGAGCTAGCTGTCATGTTGCAGTTAATACACATGATATCGTCGGACATCTGACCGTGTTTTTGTACGCCGTCCGAAAATGCATCAACGGGACTCGCTCTATGTCTCGGTCGCTTGCCGGTGCCTGGGGCAAGGGTGTTGCGGGACGCCTACCTCGCGGTGTCGATGAATGCCGGGCAGCAAAGTCTCCACAGCTTCCCGATCTGGCGAGGACAGACAGAATAACATATCGGATAAATCCGCCATTAATCGACAAGGAAGGTTAGTTTAGAGGAAAAAAATGCGGTAGCTAGCAGGCTAGCGGGCTATGGCTGACACTAGGTGATTACTGGTAGATTACTAGTAATAAATCGTTCCGTTTAGTAATACTATGCAATAGGTTGTAATCTAGTGAAAAATAAGAAAGTTATATTATGTGAATAGGAATAAAGAGAAAGATTTAGGATAACTCCACGAAGCTTCGAGCGTAGGTCAGACAGCAGGCAGGCAAAACACTGAGCAGAGAGGCAGACAGGAGCTTAATCGATAGCAAAGGAGCTTTTAAGTGTGAATAGACTTCGTCATACGACTATCCTAATTTTAATGTAACCCATTAAACTATATAATTTACAACTTCTTTTACTATCAGGCACCTCCAGTATTATATTTTGTAATATTTTACCAACTGTGTATATGTCAAATTCCAAAATGCTAAAAACTCAATCACATCAATCATTAATATTTTTTTTTTTTTCATTTTAAACCATTGATCACTGTTTTTATATGTATCCTCAAACTTTACTTCCTAAGCAATTTGAGTACAACCTCTACAGCTTTTAAACATTTTACTCTTTATAAAAGACTTCAAAATCAATTGATTAAATACACATTTCAACTACCATTTAAAAACCCAGCTCACAAATTAAATAACTTAATCTTATAATATTAATATTATTATTATTTCAGTAAAAACATTTTCCTTTTTCTAAATGTCTAAGGTATAGAACTAACATTGTAATTAAAATTTATTTAAGATCACTTTTCCATCATTTATTTATTTATTTGTTTTTAATCATGTTTTTTTTTTCTTCAGCTCAAAGCATTAAACTTGACTTTCTTACCCTAAAGACTCTCTTTGAATTTAACCATTAGTAAAGTTTCTTAACCTTTTTAATAATTCTACAATATAATTTTGATTAAAAAAAGTTCCTGTATGAAAAAAAAACATGTACTCCACATATATAGGTGGATTTTATGGTTTTAATTAGTGCTTTTGCCAATTATAACTTTTTCTTTTTCTTCACTGTTTTATACAAAATCCTAATTTCTTATGACAATTGTATAACCCGTAATCAGTAATTTGTTTTACTTAAATAGCAAAATAAAAATAACCATTAGCAAAGTTTTCCTGTAGAAAACTGTGGTGTTTGAGTCTCAGTTTCTTAACTTTCTAGGCTTTTTAATAATTCTAGTTTTCTTCTCTCATCTTATATAATTTTTTTTCTCTTTTGACTTCTAATCACTTTAAGTTTTAAGTTTTAAAAATTTTTTTTTTTTTTTTACAGTCATTATTTCCTTTTTTATTCAGTCCTGCAATATATGCTAAAGCTTGTTTTGTAGCCTTTTCTCGTAAAAACATGGCACTTTTCCTATTATATCCATACTCCACTAATGTTATTTATTTATTTATATAGTCTTCTGTTAGGTGTTTTCTTAACTTTTATTAACTCTCTCTAAATTGATTTTATGCTAACCTTCAGTTTTTACTTTTTTAATTGCCCTTTATTTTTCTGGTGCTTTTGCCAAATGTAATTTGAAAATGTAGTTATTAATTATTACTTTTTCTTTTATCCATTAATATCTCTCAATAACAACCTGTTTAATTTATTATTTTAATTTCATTATTTTAATTAAACTTCAGTTGATACAGGTCTGTCTTGCAGGGGCATTTTTCTCCTGTCCTCATAAGCACTACAGGATTTTACTGTCCTTTCCCTTTAACTCTTACTGATTTACTGACAATTAAAATATAACTAACCACAGTTATATTTACCATTTTAATTCCAATATTCTTTCTTGTACACTATTCTGTTCGTCATTGATAGTTAAAATCCCACTGTTACTCTGGTCTTTTTCCAACTCTTTATCTGGGCTCTGAAAATTCTCTGAAAATTGCCAGTTTTAACACTCTCTTGGCTTTTGATATTTTTGCTGCATCTTACTTTCTCTACTCTTTTTGAATCCATTTTTTATTTTTTTTTAATTTAATGACAATATTACTAGTTCTAAAACTTACTTTTAGTTACTTTTCTTATAGTTCCTAGTCATTTAATCTGTTTCCCATTTTAGACCCTCTTTGAGCAATCATGGTGACTGGGCTGACTCTGTCTGTAAGTCATTTTTTAGGCACAACTTTCTTTGCCCTTCTTTTTTTCTTTTTTTTTTTTACATTTTATTTCAGAAATGTATTCCATCTTTAACCTAATCACAATATTTAAAGTGTTACTTTTATACTGTTACTAGTCTAACTTCATTTAATTCATATATAATTCTCTGCTTTCAACTTACTTTTAGTTACTTTTCTTATAGTTCCTAGTGCATTTATCTTTTCTCAAATGTGTTTTTTTTTTTTTTTTTTTTTTTTTTTTTTTCTGTTTCCCATTTTAGTTAACAATCTATCTTCCATAAGCACAACTTTCTTTGTTACTCCTTTTAAACTATTCCCTAATAAAAGAAAAATTTCTTATTTTTTTTTTTTTTTTTTTTTTTTATCCTACATTTCTCACTATATCAGAACATTTGTACACCTATTTTACTCTAAAATCATATTCCATCTTTAACCTAATCATTCAATAAAGTGTTACTTTTACGCCTATTTCCACTTCACTGTCTTCTGACTGAATTTCTTCCATTTATTTATAATTATTTTACAGATATTTATTTTCTATTCTGGTGGTTTAAATAGTAACTTCTTTTAACATCATATATCAGATTCTCTGCTTTCACTTTTTCTTCTTGCATTGCTGTTAGACCTACCTCAGTCTTTAAGTTTAAAAAATGTTGGTCTGTCACAGGAGCCACTTTCCATTTCTAGAACCTGTGTGTCTGCTCGAAAGGCTAATTTTTCTTTCTCATTGTTAAACGCATTGCTGGATTTTCGCTGGGCTCTCCCTGCCATAAGCGAAGCGTCCTTCACTTACAGGTCTTATCTTTAGCCCGTCTCTGCCTCTTTTTCTCTGAGGCTAGCCATGTGAGACTTTCTGTCTCTCCTACAGCTTTCTTAACCTTTACGGCTCCCTGGCTCGTAAAGTTATCTGTTCTACGCGCGTTCAACCCTTTCTGGGCCGTCTATAAATAATCCCTTTAGATTATTTACATTTTTGGGTCTTACAGGTTACCTGGTGATTCATAGCTTTCCAAGTTTTTACATCTAAAACTCAAGTGCACGAGTGCAGAAGCGAATGGGAAAGCATTGCTCGATCGACCGTGGCCAGGGGTCGATGGATCAATGCCCCACGTTGGGCGCCATGTTTTACGGTGTGTATTTTGATCTTAACACCTTTTAACCTTATTATTTATTATTCTCAGGTTAGGTAAAGTAAGTCGAGTCTGGCCTAAATTATAAGCATTTTAAATTACTTATAATTTGGTCAGAAGACTCCTCTGTGGTACGTTCTTATTCAAAGTCTTAAAACACTATAAATCAAGCTAAGGTAGGCAGCTTTTGTAATCAATTAAATTTCTTTTAATTGGTTACTTTTATAATAAAAAATGTAAAGGCAAATAAAACTTCATCATTAAAGTACAAAATACAGTAATCACTCTTGAGTCAAAGGTGTAGTCAGCGCTGGGCTTCCCATCTTCAGCTTGGGGTTTCTTGTCCTCAGCTCTGGGCTTCTAGCGTCGGGGGTACTGACGTATCAGTATCCGAAGAGGCAATCAGCTCATCAGTCTTTTATACTCGTGTTGTTTATCACAGACGTTACGTTATCTTCTTGATTGACATACGTTGTAACTTTCCCAAAGTTTCCAGACTCTTCTCAAGGCCTCGCAGGTGCAAGCTGTCTGGCTTTTGTGTCCTTGAACTGCAGTAAACTCAGCCAAGATGGCTGATGTCCTTATAAGGTTCTAGGAGTAGAACCACAGTTCTGTGTGTCCTTGAGCAAACACATAGAACCACACACACTTCTGTGTGCTGCAGTCCAGCTCTGCTCCTCCTTCTCATGGACAGGCACAAACAATAACTGTACATCTCTGGCCATACAGTATAATACATTTCTTAGAAACAAACAAATATAAATAACAATAATATTGTAAGCAATGCCTAATATTTAATACATTGGCCAAATGTGTAGCAACAGACATCCAAAATCTTACCAAGGAGGCAGGGTAATTGCATTTTCTTGATATAATACAACAATACAGAGGATGTCACTGAGGCGAAAGCCTTCGCTACATTGAGTCATCACCTCCAGAACATTTCGTATCATCTCGCAATATGGTTCAGCCCCATTAACACACGTTTGTCAAATATCCCATGAATCAGCCACCCCTCTGATATGACACATGTATTTCTTTAATTTTGATACTTCTGAGGCTTCCACCTCATCCTCATCATCGTCATCATCATCATTCGAATCGAGGCCTTCTTTGATCAAATCTTTCAATAACGCAATCATTTGTCCTCTGTAATGACCTTTAAACAGATTATCTGTGATGCACCTTTAACTACATACAGCACCCATGGTGGTGATGGTGGGGTCTTGCTCACTCTCCATTCACAATTGAGAAACCTTGCCAGAGATCGACGGTGTCGTGCACAACTTTCTCACAGGATTTGTCCAGAAGTTTGTCTCTGATTTCTTGTAGTTTTGCAGTGATGAATGGCTCGTAGAACAGGTTTAAACAGTTTATTATTTAAACATGCTGCTTTGGAATTATATTCACTGTGAAAAGTGATATCTGAAATTAAATTTTCATTTTATTCAAAAGGGTGTTAAAAAAGCCAATTATTCAAAATCTAATTTATTAACATTATAAAAATGTGGTCACAAACAAACAAAAACAGTATTCAGGCTGAATGAAAATTTAAACCACTCTCTGTCAGTAGGTGGCGCTTATGGAGCAGCAGAAATAGAGCCGTTTCCCCGGTAACCTCTGTAAACTCAGTTTTATATTATTTACGCACATGTAAGCTTGTCAGTTTGACAGAATGTTCTACTTCATTGTGTTATAAGAAGTCAAACTATATCATTTTCCATTATCAAAGCATTTGTTATGAAAAATAGCAACCTACACATAGCCTATAGAAACAACAGAAGATGTCACAGGTGTAATATAAATCTAGTGAATTCCATTAATAGGTTATAAATTATACAAGTTAGCCAAATTTGCCACAATTACTAAAATAAAACTATATAAATTCTAGTAAGGGTGAGTCATGAATATAGTTTAAAAAGCTCCCTAATAATTGTTGGCGCAAGATGATGTTTGTCCTCTTTTCAGTCTTTTGTTCATTTTGTCCATCAGTCTAGATCACGTTTGACTTTCTCTATAGCGTTTCAAAGTGTTTAACTCTCAATATAATTCAAATGGATCGCACATTTTATCATCAGTGTCGGGATGGCTCGTGGAAATCTTATCAAACTTTTGGAGCTTAATAAGATTCAGATTAGCAGCCTAGTATGTTTCGCTTTTGATTCGCGCACTAATGCATTAAATAAACAAGGCTTCATTTGCGCTGATGGTCTTTTCAGTTTGTACGGGAACTTAGCGCTTATAAAAGCTCAGAACGGATGATGTAGGCTATATAATTAATTAATAGTCTTATTTACTCACCACCATGTTTCTCACGCCAAGACCGCTGCAGTGAGAGAAGTGCGCTCAACGCGCCGCTCAAAACACCGAGCGGCGTTGATCGGAGTCTCTCACTGCAGCGCGAACACGCACCGTGAAGCCTGATTTTAGCCGATCAGGAGCGGGAAAAGGTAGAATGGCAGAAGTGCTCATGCACCAATTACAGCAAAGAATCACGAGTTTACAGAACAGCATTGGACACACAGTTAAAGGGGAAGCTAACAGGATATTATTTTATGGACTTTCGAAGCAAAAAACAAGTGGGTATACGCAAATACTGATCCTTAACAGTTGTAATACGCAAACAGCCCTGAGCAAAAACTAAGCATACGGCGTATGCGTGCGTATCGCCCCGACTACACCACTGTTTGTGGGTCAGCTCGTCAAAGTGGGTGTCGAAAAAGTACGGTGGTGGTTCAAACAGGCAGGAATGCTGCAGTTGGCTTGGATGATTTATTGCGCAGCCATCACAGTCATCCTTTAGCTTTCCGCTGATGAGATGTTGCAGAAGTACGGCAATCAGAGTTTTTATGATTTTGAATCCGAGGTCGGCGAAGCATCCGTCTGGGGCATCGAACCCCTTTTCAGTTGAGGCAGTGTCAGACAGACCCGTTAAGAAACTCAGGTTGTGATATCCAAGTTCTTTGCAGAATTTATCTAACCATCGTTTATCAGTATCAGATGGCCCAGATTCGTCCGTCAGAATAGTATCAGTAGTGTTGTCATCAGGGGGTCAACCGCAGGGTTGTAAGAGACGCCGTAGCTGCAGCCGTGAGCACCGTCTTGAGACATGGCTTATAAAGATGTTGTGTGGGCTGGGGCTGGCTTACTGCTCTCTTTATGGGCGTAGTGAATGGGCGGGGACGGAAAAGAGTATGTGCTGCTGCGCGCGCATCTCTCAGGGTGGAACAGCTGCAATTTAACTTTATTGTATCCATCGCGCATGTTACACCATTTGAACATTTGTTTATGATTGAAAAAAGACAACTCAACAGATCCCGATTGCACCACTTGAACAAAAACTGCATTTTGTACATAGCTTGATGCTCATTTTGTCGGATGAATCATGAGCGATCGCTGAGCTTCGTCTTGTCTTTATGTAAACGCACTCATCAGGCTTCTTTTTAGTGTGATCCCCGACCACTCGGTAGCGATGATTAGGAGTTACCCCATCCCACTCTGAGATGTACAAAGGTTCTTCTCCACTGTCATTCAGGTCTTTCCAGACACAAGAGTAGAATAAAGTCCAGTCCTTATCAGGAAATACCAGACAAGGGTCTCTTCCCGATATAAATTCACCGGCACTGTCAGCGGTGTAGACTCGTGACGGTTTATGAAATATGTAGCCGAATACACGGTTACTATTCAATTTAAATTCATCTCTCACATACTCCTTATTCTCGTGGATAAATTTTGTCAAATAGACATGCCAGCGCTCTTTTCTCTGAGCCAGAGTCAGACTTTTCATCATCTCTTCATCCCATTCTCTCTCTCGGGCGTTATAGGTGAGTATAAACCAGCCATGTTTCAGCCCCCTGAGGATCCCCTAAGAGGGGGATGGGAAAAATTTGTGGGTGGCCCCAGAGGTCACAGAGGTCAGACAGGTCAAAGGTCATCATCAATCATTTTGACACAAGCACCATCATATCACTACGTTCATCATGACAGCATGTGGACTATTAAAGCTGGAATAATGAGTGGATTAAGCATTTCAACCGGCAAGAGAGGAATAACGGATGAACGTTCTTGGCAAGGGCATCACAGTCAGGTACAAGGGAGAAAGCTATAGCCTACTAACATTAGATAAGACATGACGTTTTATTTTCACAACTTGTTTATTGACTTATTAATAGCATTTTGCTGAGGAATAGACCTATGTGCCGATCGGGTCCAGACGGGTCTGTGTCTTCCCGGTCGGGTTCGGGTCCAGCTTTCAAAATAATAGTCGGGCCCGGGGTGGCTCCGTGTAGCACATTTACGGGTCTCTTCAGGTTCGGATATGAATTTTTGGATCCGTGAAGACCTCTAACTTGCATATTGTAAATGACAATTTAGTTCAAACTTTAGTTCAAACTAGTAACCATTTATGGTTAAAACGTATAACATTTTTCTTGTTTTTTTTTTTGTAGAAAATGAGTGATGGTTTTGCTAGATAAGACCCTTATTCCTCGTCTGGTATCATTTAAAGCCCTTTGAAGCTGCACTGACACTATAATTTTGACCTTCAACTGTTTGGGCTCCATTGAAGTCCACTATATGGTGTATAATCCTGGAATGTGTTCATCAAAAACCTTAATTTCTTTTCGACTGAAGAAAGAAAGACATGAACATCTTGGATGGCATGGGGGTGAGTAAATTATCAGGAAATTTTAATTTGAAAGTGAACTAATCCTTTAATGCATGTATTTGTTTATTTTTTTTTTTTACTTTGCTGAAACATGATCAAAACATTATCCAAAACATTGACCAATGTTAATGGCAAAAATAACAGAGCAAATGACAAATATTAGTATCGAAATTGTCCAATATTGGTTTGTTAAAATCAGTATTGTCTCGGCCCCAAAATAATCCTATCGGTGCATCCCTAAATTAACCTAAGATCATTCAATAAAATCGTTTTTTTTTTTTTTTTTCATAAAAACTTCATAAAAAGCGTCAGCAGTTCCTGCATTTCTTTGTTTCACTATCTTTTGTTTTATTTGGTTAGAGTCTCTAGGGGTCATTAAATGTTCCTGTATCTCTGTATCTTCAAAGATGAATAGCTTACAGTGATCTCAGACTGTGGTCATGTGGTTTCTCCACTGTATGGATCTTCATGTGTATCTTCAGGTGACTTTAATAAAGAGAAACTCTTTCCACACTGATCACACGTGTGCGGCTTCTTTCTGCTGTGGATCCTCTCATGTGCTTTCTGATTTACTGACAGACTAAATCTCTTTTCACAGTACGAACACCAACAAACATACTTTAACTGAACCGCCAAAGACTCAGACACACTAAAACTAGGTGACAACCATCTGATCCTCATAAGATGTGGAGAAAGGGCACAGTGGTGAAGCCCATCGACTCGAGATCCTACAGTGTCCAGATGGATTCTGTGATAATGTGCAACAAAGTCTCTTCTGTGTGAGTCAGTCACAGTCAAATCACCCAGTAGCTCAAGACCCGTCACTCACTGAAGCTAAGCAGGTCTGTGGATTCAGGGAACAGTGATTATTTTGCATTCTTTTATTTATATATATATATATATATATATATATATATATATATATTATATATATTATTATTATTATTTTTTTTTTTTTTTTTTTTTACATATCTTTTGCATATTTTGCATCATTTCTAACTTTCTCTCTCTATGTGGTGATGTATACATCTCTAAAAGCTGACACATGGACAATATTCAAACTAAACTGAAATATAATACAGATATATGAATGCACATAATAATAATAATTTGCTGTCAGCTGGTTAGAGTCTGTTTGTGAGCCACCAAGTGGCAGTTTTTTATAACTTCAGCAGCTCTGGAAATGTGACCAAAATCATGAATCTTATTGGTTTGTCAGTATTTTTCACAGTGCAGTGAAGAGATGACACCACTTCTGTAAAAACAATGAATGACACATGAGTTACTGTTGTTGTTTTCATAAAAGTACATTTACTCGTTTTACTTGTAGGTATATTTTAGTCAGAGTTATCGCTCTTCGTCTGCTTGAGCTCAAGATGAACAGAGACTCACTCGCTCTCAGCACAAGCATTTAAAGGGTTAGTTCACCCAAAAATCACATTTCTGTCATTAATTATTCTCCCTCATGTCATTCTACACCAGTAAGATCTTTGTTCATCTTCAGAACACATTAAGATATTTTTTATGAAATCCGAGAGGTTTATGCAATATAATCAACACTTTCAAGGTTCAGAAAGGTACTAAAGACATTGTTAAAACAGTCATGTGACTGCAGTGGGTCAACCTTAATGTTGTGAAGCGACGAGAATATTATTTGTGTGCAAAAAATAACGGCTTTATTCAACAGTCTCTTCTCTTCTGTGTCATTTGTTGTTTACGTCCAGCGCTTCCAGATTCTACTTCAGAACTCTTATTATTGGCCAAAGCTGGTCACATGATCAGCACAACGTGTGTGATGCTGACGCAGGAGCTGACCATAATAAGTCGATGATCTGACGTAGAACCTGGAAGCGCTGGACGTAAACAACATTCTTCTCAGATTTCAACTAAAATATCTTAATTTGTGTTCTGACGATGAACGAAGGTCTTACGAGTGTGGAACGACATGAGGATGAGTAATTACTGACATCATTTTCATTTCTGGGTGAACTAACCCTAAACAGTCCTTTTCAGATTTAATCTCAAGAGTTTTATAAGTATTTGCAGATTCATCCTCAGATAAGCACAGTTGTGACTCTCACTGGAGTGATCTAGAATAGAGGCGATTCTGATGAATTCAGCGACACTAAGAAGGAAAAGTGAGCACTGTTAGACCTTCATGATTCACTTAAAGATGTGGCAAACTGACCTTGGCCCGGTTTTTCAAAAGTAATCCACTAGGATTTTGGATAACGGATTGGATCAAATCTTGAAAATGTGTTTTTCAAAAGAAAAAACGGATTACATAGTCGGATTAGATCACGTAATCCAATCTTGGTTTTGGAAACACCAAAGACACTTTAATATATGATGTGCTTTATTACACAGGTGAGCAACTATATGAATACATTCATCAACAGATAACTGATCATGTTATATAGCTCAACACAATCTTATTGTCTTATTGTTTTCTTGATTTACCACGAGTACCATGTTTTACCATGACTAATATTGATCTCTTTTACTGCAGTGTGTAACAAGTGTCTTATAGCAGCTGCCGAGCGAACGCAGAGTAGTGCTATATCAACTTTTAACACACAAATGTATCTAAAATGATACACATATCCGCTTGACCAGAAGAAGCAGAAGTGACAACTGCAGCATAATAAAAGCTCCACTGCTCTCGAGACGTGTGTCGCACTCGTCTCTCATTAGCAATCGCTCCAGCGGTCTCGTTCCGCCTCAACGGCTTTCAGCCACATAATTCCTTTCTGCTTCATATTAGAGTAATGTTAAATCGTATATACATCAGCTCATCCATGAACATTATTTCTGTCCGAGTCCCATCCAGATTCTTATCCACCAGCTGTAGACATGAAGACAACACTAAGGACACTCTTACTGTAACAAGGGCATCAAATGCCTTTAATTAACTGATCAACAGCACATGTGATCAACTCTATAAAAGCAGGAAGAAGGAAGATTATTCACAAGTATTCTCACTGGAGTGATCTAGAATAGAGGCGATTCTGATGAATTCAGCGACACTAAGAAGGAAAAGTGAGCACTGTTAGACCTTCATGATTCACTTAAAGATGTGGCAAACTGACCTTGGCCCGGTTTTTCAAAAGTAATCCACTAGGATTTTGGATAACGGATTGGATCAAATCTTGAAAATGTGTTTTTCAAAAGAAAAAACGGATTACATAGTCGGATTAGATCACGTAATCCAATCTTGGTTTTGATCCGGATCAAACCTTTAGTTTGGTTTTTTCAGAACTTTTTTTGTAGGATTTGGATCACTTTGATCCAAAAAAACAGGATTATCCTGATCCCAACAGGGGGTAGGATTTCAAGGTGGATTCAAGGAGGAAAATGTAGTAAAACTTTAAAACTAGTCAAAAAATACAACATTTTTATCATGTAATATACATACACATTTTTATCTTGCTCTTGATTAGTTTAACTGTTAAAGTAATAAATTAAATGCAGACATTAGTCTACATATTTAGCCTTTCGGTAACCTACTCTAAAGTAAAAAGAAATTTTGGTGCCATAAAACAATCCCTAAACAGCTGTAAATATCCAACAAAAATATATTTAATTCAAAACCATATTCTTTCTATCAACATGTCCCTTTAGGGCCTCCGTAGAGCACTGGAAATCCAGATTTGGTGATCCTGAAAAGTTCCTATCCGGATCAGATTGATCCAATCCGATGTTGCTTTAAAAAGCTGGCTCCAAAAGTAAGCTGGATTACGTGATCACGGATCGCAAAAAAAGGATTACTAAATCCGGATCAATTTTATCCGGATTAAACCTTTTGAAAAACCAGGCCCTTGGTTGTGTAACTTTGATGAAGTCCAGTGGTGCTATATATGTAAGATTGTTTTACCTCAATATCCTTTAACAAAATTACAGGACAGAATTATAAATTCCTCACCTCACTTTGAGTAAAATGTGTCCAAATGTATCACCTATAGGTGGATCAATTATGCACATCTTCTGGGAATGTAAACATTTTTGGGAAGAGGTTCGCCCATCATTGGTGGATATGCTTTAATAACTGCATGATCATATTTTTGACCATAGCTGAAACTGTATTTTTTCTTTTAAATGTAATTTCTACTGTTATTTTAATATTATGACCATAATTGTTCTTCCATCTGCTGCTATCTGTTGTTGTTTTTTGTTCTTTCTTCACTTTTTTTCTATATAAAAGTATCAAAACTAATAAAAAGACAATAGAAAAAAGATGAATTTGTCATTACAATCAACACAACTAGACAATAATTCATGTTAAAAGATTTATTAGGAAGCAAAAGCTGTATCAGTGTTTGTCCACTAGAGGACAGAAGAGATCAGACATTAAGATCAGCAGTACAGCAATATTCATCAATCACATGCTTCTGAAAAAAATAATAAAACTCAAGAAACAACAACACCATGTGGTATCATGTCACTGAGTATTAGATCTGAACAAAATTTATTTTTTCATCTTTTTTTTTTTTTGTAAAGTTTAATAAGGCTACTGTAAGTGCTTCAGCATGAATATAAAGGCACTTTAAATTCAAATCACATTTACAATCGGACATGAAGATTCACTTCACATCATATCTTTGATATATTCAAGCATTATTAAGTCATAGAACAAAAAAGCCATACATTTCAAACTTAAAAGAAATGAATATATATAAAAGAATATCAACTTAAGTAGTTGTTATAATTAATGTTATTTTTCCAATAATAAAGTCACTTACAGTGAAGCTGAATAACACTGAATGATCTCAAAGACATGTTATTAGTTCTGAACATGAACATTAATCTGGCACTGGTGTTAATTACATAAAACAGCAAATTCAAATGCTGTGGTAAAACATCTTATAAAAATCATACTCCTCAAACTCACTGTTGATAATCACACAATCAAAGCTGTGAGACTCACACTAGTGTTGTGTAGCAGAGGTACAGGTATGAAGTGTAACATTATTAAATGATATAAGAAAGTGTTGATTACTGTGTTTTTTGGTTCATATAAACCACATACGCTTTTTACATGCAGGTTCATCATCTCAACAGACACGGTTCATTTCTCACTGTAACTGGACGGATTCTAGAGGATTATGAAAGCAGAAATGTGTTTTTGTTGTTGGAGCTGAAGTGTTGATGATGTCAGAGTGATTGACAATGGTGGGCGTGTCTAATATTTTTATACGAGACATCAAGACTAAAGTCAAGCATTTACATGTTTGAAATTATTTAACACAGACTGTCAGAAGTTCATCTCACTTATTTGACAAGTTCAGTCTGGTTTAAGATCTTTTCTCACAAATGAACATCATATTCATTGTTCTTGTGAACTACTAAACTGTTCTTGTGAGCATCTACTAAAATAAGCAACTAAAATGTAAAGCTCATTTAAACTGTTTGAAATCTGAAAACTGAATAAAAAACTAAAGTGAATGAAGCCGCATCTCACACATCAAATCATGATCACGCTTTAAATATATTCAGAACAAGAGACAGAATCTCACCCTTCATCAATGGTTTCCTCTCCTCTTCATCTGTGACTGTGGCACATAGAAACAAAGAAATACAAGGAGAATGTTACCCATTAGACCAAGTGTGTTTTTGCACTTAAAAACAATGAATATGTGTTTGACATTACTACATAATCATCATTCAGATGCTGATTTATCAGTGTGAAATAGACGAAGACAGTTTGCTGTTTCTGGCAAGAAGAAAACAAATATTTGTGCTTCATCTACAGAGCACTGATATAAATAATGCTGAAGCAAATTCATTGAGGTGATGCAGCAACTTAAATCATTCTGAAACTTTAATCATTAATTCAGCATTATTGATTCAGCGTTATACACACACACACAATAATAAAAAAAATAATCATCTGGTCCTTGGCAGGGACTAAAATTTGGAAAATCAAACCTCAGAAGAACAACACCACATGACATGTCACACTGTCATTATTTATTTAAAACCACAATATGTAAGATTTTTAGATTAAAATATCCAAAAACCACTATAACAGTGTTATATATGTTGTTGACCTGTGTACAAATCCAGACAAATACGCGTGTCCGTCGCCTACCAATGACATCATACCTGCGTTACCCTTGGTTTCCGAGGGTATTTATTTGTAGAAACCATGGAAACACCAAAGACACTTTAATATATGATGTGCTTTATTACACAGGTGAGCAACTATATGAATACATTCATCAACAGATAACTGATCATGTTATATAGCTCAACACAATCTTATTGTCTTATTGTTTTCTTGATTTACCACGAGTACCATGTTTTACCATGACTAATATTGATCTCTTTTACTGCAGTGTGTAACAAGTGTCTTATAGCAGCTGCCGAGCGAACGCAGAGTAGTGCTATATCAACTTTTAACACACAAATGTATCTAAAATGATACACATATCCGCTTGACCAGAAGAAGCAGAAGTGACAACTGCAGCATAATAAAAGCTCCACTGCTCTCGAGACGTGTGTCGCACTCGTCTCTCATTAGCAATCGCTCCAGCGGTCTCGTTCCGCCTCAACGGCTTTCAGCCACATAATTCCTTTCTGCTTCATATTAGAGTAATGTTAAATCGTATATACATCAGCTCATCCATGAACATTATTTCTGTCCGAGTCCCATCCAGATTCTTATCCACCAGCTGTAGACATGAAGACAACACTAAGGACACTCTTACTGTAACAAGGGCATCAAATGCCTTTAATTAACTGATCAACAGCACATGTGATCAACTCTATAAAAGCAGGAAGAAGGAAGATTATTCACAAGTGGAAGCTGTTTGAAACAAACACCAATCTTCCCAGAAGTGGACGTCCCAGCAGATTCTCCCCAAGATCAGACCGTGTGATGCTCAGAGAAATCACAGACAACCCAACAGAGACACCTCAGACTCTACAGGCCTCAGTTAACATGATAAATGATGAAGTTCATGACTAATAATTTAACGGCCTGGAGTCAATTATTCTGCTTATACTACGGTTACCACACCTCAAGACACTGTTCTGATGGTGTATTTCAAGACATCTGTCAGGTTTTTGTCCTTAAAACTCTAATTTCTTACGCATCTCATCCTGGTATCTGCTGCTTTGTGCAAGGAGGAACAGGATGAGCACTGACAGAGCCCTACAAAATGACCTCCAGCAGGCCACTGGTGTGAAAGTCTCTGACCAAATAATCAGAAACAGACTTCATGAGGGTGACCTGTGGGCCAGACGTCCTCTAGTGGGCCCTGTGCTCACTGCCCAGCACTGTGGAGCTCGATTGGCATTTGCCAATGAACACCAGAATTGCCATGTCCGCCACTGGCGCCCTGTACTTTTCACAGATGAGAGCAGGTTCACCCTGAGCATGTGACAGTTGTGAAAGGGTCTGGAGAAGCCATGGAGAACGTTATGCTGCCTGTAACATCATTCAGCATGACCGGTTTTGTGGTGGGTCAGTGATGGTCTGGGGAGACCATGGAGGGACACACAGACCTCTACAGACTGGACAATGGCACCCTGACTGCCATTAGATATCGGGATGAAATCCTTGGACCCATTGTCAGACCCTACGCTGGTGCAGTGGGTTCCTCCTGGTGCATGACAATGCCCGGCCTCAATCAATCAATCAATCAAACTTTATTTCTATAGCACCTTCCAACAACCAAAGCTGGCCAAAGTGCTGTACAACATTAAAAACAAGATTAAAAAATAATAATGATAATAACAAATAATAATACAAATAGGTCAGCAGAGCACATTACAACATTAAAATAAAGAGAAGTGTCACAGGGCCACTAAGTGTTAAAAGCCATTCTAAATAAGTGGGTTTTAAGTTTGGCTTTGAACAAAGGCAGGTCAGTGATGGAACGTAAGTCAATGGACAGAGAGTTCCAGAGTTTTGGACCGGCCACTGCAAAAGAACAGTCGCCCCACTGTTTGCACAGGGACCAGGGGACCTCCAGCACATGTTGGTGAGGGCTCAAAATCTCACACAAATAGGAAGGTGCAAGGCCATTGACTGCATTAAAAACAAATGTCAAAATTTTAAAATGAATTCCGAACTGGACAGGGAGCCAGTGCAGGGAGTATAGGACAGGTGTGATGTGCTCTTGTTGGTGAGCAGGCGGGCCGTTCCGACTGTTGGTGAGCAGGCGGGCCGCAGCATTTTGCACTAGCTGCAAACGGTGAAGACTAGCTTGGTTAACTCCCACATAGAGCGCATTGCAGTAGTCTATGCGGGAACTAACAAAAGCATGGATAGCTTTCTCCAGGTCACAACGGCTCAAGAAGGGTTTAACCTTTGCTAGTAGGCAGAGTTGAAAGAAACTTGCCCTGACCACAGAATCAATTTGCTTATCAAATTTTAGACAGCAGTTATGGGGGGTCAACGCAACAAGACCAGGAGCTAAAACACTGGGCAGGTTGGATGTGCCAAAAACAATACATTCAGTTTTGTCCTCATTCAAACAGAGAAAGTTCTGAGACAGCCACAATTTGATGTCATCTAAACATCTGTTTATGGATTCAAGACTGTCAGAAGAATTGGGGACAGATAGATCTGTAAATCATCTGCATACAGATGGAAGGACACATTATGATTTGAAATAATTGAACCTAAAGCAGTATGTACAGAGAGAAGAGAACAGGGCCCAAAATGGATCCCTGTGGCACACCAGAGGTCATAGGAGCTGAAGAGGAGATGTCATCAATCATAACAGAGAATGTCCTATCTGTTAAATATGACCTAAACCACTGCAGCACAGTTCCCTGAAGGCCAACCCGTTGGTCCAGACATCTCAGAAGGACTGAATGGTCAATGGTGTCAAACGCTGCAGTAAGGTCCAACATTACAAGCAACACAGGCTTTTTCGCATCAAGGGACAAGAGAATATCGTTCTGTAATTTCAGCAGAGCGGATTCGGTGCTGTGTTGTGTTCTGAATGCAGACTGTAATTTTTCAAAGATTTGATTATTTTCCAGAAAAGAGTGTAACTGAATGAAGACTATTTTTTCCAAAACCCTGGACAGGAAAGGCAAATGGGACACAGGTCTAAAATTTGACAGGACAGCAGGATCAAGGTTGGGGTTTTTTTTAGAAGAGGCCTGACCACAGTGTGCTTGAATGCAGTTGGTACAGAACCTGAGCTGAGACAGCTGTTTATGAATGAGAGGAGACATGGCCCCCACTGTGTTAAAAACCTGTTTAAGCACCTTGGAAGGAATAATGTGGCAAGAGTATGCAGGCAGTTCCTTGAAGGTGAAGGAGTTGATACCATTGAATGGCCCCCACGCTCGCCTGACCTAAATCCAACGTTGTCGGGCATGCATACAAGTACATGGGGCCATACAAACTACTGAGTACCATTTTGAGTTGCTGCAATAAAATTTTAGCAAAATGGACTAGCCTGCTGCATTATTTTTTTCACTTTGATTTTCGGGGTGTCTTTGAATTCAGTCCTTTGTAGGTTGATAATTTTCATTTCCATCAAACGATGTGGCATCCTTTCGTTCCTAACACATAACCCAGTCCATATCAGTATAGATATCCAGCATGATATTTTTCCCCCATTGAGATCTGATGTGTTTTCAAAGTGTTGTTCATTGCTTATGTAATGGCAACTGCTTTGGCAATACTGTGTCATGCCAATAAAGCAAAATTGATTTGGGAAAAAAAAAATAAAGCATAAAATTCTGTGCGTCTCTGACAGCAGTGTCTCTACTAATAGTGAAACTAAGTTTATCTCCCTCAAGAACCGCCTGATTAATTCATCAGAGCAGCGCTGACAACACATTTCTGTGAGTGTGTGTGTGTGTGTGTGTGTTTGAAAGAGAGAGAGAGCGAGAGCGAACAAGTATTCACTTTCAGGACACAATAAAACGTATTTTGTGGCAAAACCATGACAATAATTTGTCGTTTTCATACTATTGCTTACTATATTTATTACAGGGTTCCCACTCTTTCATGAACACCAGATTCAAGGACTTTCAAGGACTTTTTCAAGCACCGTTTATTTTATATCAAGCACCTATCAAATTCACATTACATATGGAGCGTCATGAAAGACCTCTACAGTACTTAACATTTTAATCATCCTATTGCATTTGCATCCATTTTAACCCGGAAGAGGAACAGAATTATTTGTACATTAATTTTGGAAATATATTAAAACTGTTTGCAGCTTTCTTATCCCTAATCTTAACAATTATTCCATACTAGTTTTGGTTTTCATTTTTTAATTATCATTACTTCAGTAAAAACATTATAATATAGAGAGAATATTATAAAAATACATTTTGCAATTGAGTGAAAAAAAAAAAGGATTATATGGATCATAATTGTGGCTTAAAGTCAGAATATATACAATATATTATAGTTCACATATCCATATAATTAAATACAGTAAAGTTATGCGTATTTGGCGTGCTGTCCGGGGAGAGGGCTCCGAGCTCGAAATTTTGGCCCAAACCCAGAGTACTTCCCCCGGTGTGGTAAAAGTAGATAGAACTGAAGTGAGGGATGCTGGTGGTGGAGTGATGCTGATAAACTCTCAGATGAACAGAGATAATTCTGCTGAATTTATACCTCTTGACAATGGTTGAGTTGATTAACTGAATGCTCTCCACCTGTGCTAATTAGGTTAATTATCTGAACTTGCTCCTCCCGAACTTTGTTAATAAAACATCATGCAATTCATCATCATCAGCTTGCAATTCTGAGAAAAAAAAAATCAGAATTGTAATTTATATATCACAATTCTTATGAGTTTCTTGTTAAACCTACTGTAATTGAAATTGAAAAAAAAATGAAATTGAAAAGAAATTGAAAAAAAAAAAGGAAATTCTGTCATTATTTACTCACCGTAAGAGTTGTTTAAAACCCAAATACATTTCTTATATGTTTTTTTTTTTTTGAAGAATGTGGGTAACCAAACAGCTGGTCCCCAGTGAGTTCCGTAGGAAAGAAAATATTATGGATGTCAGTGGGTACTAGCAAATGTTTGGTTACCCATGTTCTTCAAAATATGCTCTTTTGTGTTCAGCACAAGACAAATGAATACAGGTTTGGATCAACTTTAGAGTGACAGAATTTCATTTTTGGTTGAACTATCCCTTTAAGGACAAGTTGCAGCATTTGTTGTCTGTCCCTTTAAGGCTGTTGCCCGCATTTAATATATTGACACAGATTCGATTTTCTCTCAATTGTTTAACTTTACACTTAACCGATGGTGTAAACCAGGGGTCTCAAACTCAAATTGGCGGGGGGCCGTTTCTGTGATTGACACCTCATAGGAGGGCCATATTAACATTCAAGCGCAAGAAAGCACAACATTGCAGAAAATTTACTTTCCTTTGCATTATTTCTCATTTACTTTCATTAGGCCTACTAAAATGTTTTTATACCTATACTATAAATATTTTATTTACCATACTAAATGTAAACAGCAGTGTCTCTCTCATTGTTACAGAGTGTAATATAATTATATAATACTATTACTAATATAATACTACTAATATAGCCTACTAATATAATACTATTAATTGCAATAGTCTGATGCAACTTCTCACATCCAACAAGGTGCATGGAATAAAAAAAATAGTAATTTAGGAACAAAACCAGCAACACTTGTGGCGTGGAGGGGTCAGAAATAAAAAACTGGAGCTATATATCAACTTTATTTTGCCAAAAAATAAAAATCTCTCATTGTTACATGCATTATTAGTTTTTAACATCTAGTGGAAGTATTTTCCCTTACTTTATGTTAGCTTAAATAACATTAAAATCTTGCACTGAACAACACTGTACTGAACAAATACAATCCCTGAATACATTTGTACACTCCTCTGTTTCTTGACAGACACCTGCAGCGCTTCTGCTCACACAGCTGACACACATTTTATCAAGGTGCCGTTTGAGCATCGGTAACGTTTAATGGTTGCATCGACGCTCGTGACAAAGTCAAGTGCTTTTACCGTAATTTAAGCCGCGCATACACTTATTAGGCAAGCGCGCTCATAATAGACCCTTTTCACATGACGTCACACAGCTTCCGTTAGGACTCGAAGCAGTGTATCCTCACTTCCGTCAGCATAGTGGAATACTAGCGCGACTCGAATGAAGTGCACTCAATAGTTGTACATATGCCACAAATGTGGTTAAAGGATGATTGTAGTCGCCTAATTTCATGTAAATTCAAGGTGAGGTATTTGGCAGCCGCAGATCTCAACAAACTTACCGATCGGCGCGATTTGCTGCTTGAAGTCGGAGGAGTTGAGTACGTACTGAAGCCATACATGCATTTTCCTGCCCGTATCTTGCGAACTTTGCTGTCTTTATTGCAGATGAAGCTGTTTATATATATTTGTGAAATAAACGCATGTTTCCAACATTTACGTGCAGTAAAAAACTTCTCATTCAAAGCTTAATGTACTACTTATTTCAGTGCCTACAGGCCTATGTACAATGAAGATCAACATAAGCTTATTCTTTTTAAATATCAAAGTCTTTTTATACTTTTATTTCGATAAATATGGCATACATAATAATACAAATTGTGTTTAATATAATACTATTTCTACATGTATTACTCGTAAATAAATCTCACAGGAACAATATCCATTATCATAGCCTACCAATTTCTATAAATAAAGATTTGTTTTTAAAGACAATATTCTTGTTATTCCAAATAGGCTAACAGATTTGTGTGGACACAATCGTTGTGATAAAACTGAATTCAATGACAACATTGCTAAAGTTTCTGCTCGTGGAAACCCTAAACAAGGCAGTTACAGAAAGGAAATAATAAATATCATTACCAGAAGAAGCCGACTGTGTAAATCCTTGACATAAACAGTTCGCATTTAAATTATTAAAGCATTTTCCCGAGAAGTCGCCGGTGTTGCAGTCGATTCTGTTCCCTTTGGAATGTGTGTTCCCCCTGCTGACTGCGCATGCGCCATGAAACACCGCTGGATGAACGGAAAGCGAAGGAGGACAAAAATATTGGCGCTACGTTTAAATGTCTTGCACTGTAGCATAATAAAATGATTCTCACTGTCCAGTTTTATTTCTGTGAATTGAATTAATCTTGGACTTGTTCATAGTTTATAGTTCATGTATTATGCCTGTATTTAGTTTATTATGCCTGAATTTATTCAGTTGAATTGTGCCAACACAAATTAGCTTATGTCCAAACTTGATGCCTCATATTACTGCATTTTTATTTTTTAGCATTATTATTATAGCAAAAATACAGAGATGACATGTTTATGATATACAACAACAGTATACAAAATGTATTAACAATGTTCACTGTTTCCAAAGTAGCCTACACATGATAAAATTTGAGTTCCTCAAATTATTGTCACAAGGGAAACAGATACTATGTTATATTTTGTTCCTTATATAAAATAAAAATGAATAAATATATATGGATACAATTATATGTTGTCATTATTGCCTTCTTTAATATTTTTCACATGCAAAATGCAAGGGTGCAATATAACATTCTTAACAAAATTAATGTGTAATTTCAAAGGGCACTAATGAAATCAATCAATCAAGAAGAAAAAGTGTTTGGAGGCAACAAGGTATTTTTCATGCAACACAATCAGATGTAGTGTTATTGTGAAACATGTATGCTTGAAAGAAAACTCTTGTTTGTAGAGCCCTGATGATGGCAAAAAGGTGTCTCAGTTTCACACTGGGTTTGTGAAAGCCTGCCTCACCCACTTCAGAGGGACACTATTTCATGTGGCGTGTTTGCTTTGAAGGTGTGATAGCATTATATAAAAATATTAAATGTCCATTGAAATGGTACAATACTTTAAAGTTAATTTGTCTTATTACTTCAGTTTGCAGAACACATTCTGCAAAATTCTACAATAAACTTCTCCAGTGAGCCACAAGACATAACACGGTCCAGAATGGAGATTGCTTTAACACTGCTACACCAATCTGGTATGACTTTAAACTTATGAATACCATTGATGTGCTTTTTGGTGTGCACCTTCACTAGTGTTGTACCTCCATAGATGACCTAAGTGAACTGTGCCACTATTGTGGAGAGGCAGAAACATTTGAAGACACTGGAGGAGAGACTGAAACATTTGAAGACTCTGAAGTTCTTTGGGTAAGAGCATTTTTGGTTTGTAGTGCAAGTCAAGTAATATGAATGGACCATTGCTTTAAAACTGTTTGTTTCTTATGTTGACAGATTGCTTGTGACTACTGCGGGCGGTGGTTCCACTTAAAATGTGTGGGCAATCCATCTACAGAGAAAGAATACAAATGTGTTTCTTGCAATAAATGACTCAGTTATGAAGCCTTTGTTTTTGGAGGGTTTTTTTTCTCAATTTTCACTTTGGGTAAACTCTTTTCTTTTATAAAATTTGCCATTTAAAATCACCTGTGAACTCCTTGTGGTTCAAATAGGCCTGCAATGGAGGCTTCTGTACTAACCAAAGCCTTAATAAACATGGCATTAAAATCTGTAGTGCATTTTAAATTGGAAAAGGAATAAAAATTTGAAGAAAAAAAAAAAAACTGCTTAAAAAAAAATACCACCTTCGAGGGGAAAAATAGTTTTTGAACCTTTTGGGTTCCCATGCTTGTGAAAAGGGGAACACAGATTCTGAAGGGAACAATCAAATTTGCAATAATGCTAAACGGTAATATGAGGCATAAAGTTTGGACATAAGCTAATTTGTGTTGGCACAATTCAACTTTATAAATTCAGGCATAATACATAAACTATGAACAAGTCCAAGATTAATTTAATTCACAGAAATAAAACTGGACTGAATCATTTTATTATGCTACAGTGCAAGACATTTAAACGTAGCGCCAATATTTTTGTCCTCCTTCGCTTTCCGTCCATCCAGCGGTGTTTCATGGCGCATGCGCAGTCAGCAGGGGGAACACACATTCCAAAGGGAACAGAATCGACTGCAACACCGGCGCTAAGGTAAGACGGAACAACTGATACACTGCTTTGCGGATAGGCGGAAGTTAACTGACGTCATTGTGAAAAGGGTCTATAGAAGCGACGGGGTTGAGAGCGCAGCTCATGGTTGCATAGCAACGACAGAAGCCACTGGAACAAAAGCGCATTGGAAAGGAGGAGAACGCGGCGCGGCAGCTTATGTGACGCGATATGTGAATGCCCCATAGAACGGCGACTTTTTCTTTGCATATCAGACAGGTAGCAACTAGAGAATAATCATAATAATTTAGCGGGCCGGATTATGTTTTATTTTTGAGATCAGGCCGGGTAGAGGGGGAGGGCGGGCCGTAAATGGCCCGCGGGCCGGCAGTTTGAGACCACTGGTGTAAACCTTGTGTATATTGACAGTATTAGCAGAATAAGATGCGAATGATAACTTTGTCCAGCAAATGCAGTGTCTGACAAGGTTTTAGAGTGCTCGCGCTTCGGCTCAGAAAAACCTGTGTTAGACGAGCACGCAGATAAAGTGTTTAACCGGCAAGGCTTTAAAACGCATGAAAATAATAAACTTTTGTGATTGTGAATAACTTCAGTGTCCCGTGAGTATAACTCTACCACTGTGTTAACATGTGATGTGAATGTATGTCGCTTTGTACTACACAGTATGTTGAGACAGAGGCGCCAGGACTGCAACTGACAGAAAGCGATATAGCACGATACAACAATAGTTCTTCAAAAGCAGATCGTGGAGACCTTTTAATCGTCCACGATCAAAATCGCACATCCCTATAAGAATGTTCATTTCGGACACAGCAAGTGTCACAGCTCAAATGTCCAAACCCCGCCGAATAACAAGCAAGGGGAAATACCGCAATGGAAAACACTCGGAAATTGATTGTAAAATAATATTCCAAAACAAATATACTAGGACTAAGAGGGGCATCTTATAATAAATTTTCACAAAATTGATTTCAAATTTAATTCAAGCACTTTCAAGGACCAATATTGTTTTCAAGTACTTTCCAGGCCTTGGATTCATTTTTCTGAAATCCAAGAAGCGTGGGAACCCTGTTATTAGTTTGCTCTGTGTCGCTATGGGTTTTGTTTCTTTTGTGGATGAAGGCTGTAAAGACCTATTGAGATAACTGAAAACATTTGGAGAAGTGATATGGAACAAAGAACAAAAGAAAGTATATTCTGTTCATCAGTCAAAGAAACAGAGAAAAATATTTGTACTAACATTCAGATTTCTACAATGACAAGTTGAGCTCTTTTCATCTTAAAATAGAGTAAATGATGTGTTTGTGATCCAGTATGTCAGGTGTGATATGACAATGTTTCTTCTGTTTATTTCTGCTGCTGTTGGTTTTCTGGTCATGTGTGTTTGACTGATGAAACTGTGTTGAACTCCAGTCTGTGTTTCTAAGAGTCAAAATCCACTCAAATGACATGAAATATGAGTGTGTTGAATTGTGTTTGTGTGAAGAAGCGCTTCTGAATGTTTGATTTGTGATCAGATAATGACTGTACTGCAGTTCAATAATGATCAGGAATAATGAGGAGGATTGTGACTGATAAAGTTGATCAAACAATCCTGCAGACAGAAGCAACACAGTCTGTGTGAAGAACAGTTTCAGAACAGACAACAGCATCTGAAAGAAGACTGTCTGAAGCTGCTTCATTGAGGAACCACATCTGTCTATCTGTCTATCTATCCATCTATCCATCTATCTATCTATCTATCTAGCCATGTATCCATCTATCTCTCTGCATCAGAACATCGTAAAGACATGGGGGTTGGTTTATATTGTCAAGCAGCCTATGGAGTATCATCATTGGTAGCTGCCAAGCCACTCCCTAGCAACCAAACAGAGTACCCTAGCAACCGTTTTGCAAGATCTATATCTCTGCATCAGAACATCGTAGAGACATGGCGGTTGGCTCTTTTGACTCATGCTAGCAAACTGGACTTCCAACATGCTAGCAGTGAATAACTACATGCTAATAGTAATTAGCTAAGTGCTAAAGTGGGCTAAGAACATGCTAATAACTCTATAAAAACTCCATAGTATCCATCTGTGACAACTATCTATCTATCTATCTATTAAACTTAAACTTAAATTTAAACTTTCAAACTGAAAACTTTTAAAACTACTTTCTGGACCGGCTTTTTCAAGCCAACTTAAAGTCCGTCTCGACTAACTTTTTTTATTTAGTTTGAAATGATATTGCATGTATTTATCAAATATATTATATTTATTAAAGCATTAAATAGAAATATTTTGTAACATTTTAATGTCTTCACTCACTTTTCATCACTTTAATGTATGACAAATTAAAGTAGTTTTAAATCTTACCACAAATGTTTGAATTCTATCGTTTCCACAAAAATTAAGCAGCAAAAATTGCATTTTAACATTGATAATAATAAATAGTTTCTTGAGCAGCAAATCAGCATTTCTGAAGAATCATGTGACACAGAAACTTCTCTTTGTAAACAACAGAATTATAAACAATTCTAATGACGAATGTTGCATTCCCAAATGCAAATTTAAATTCACAATCAAAGTAGCATTTACAGTGAATAGAAAATGAAAACACAGCAAACCTGCAGCGCGTCAGGCTATTATTTATAGAATTAGGCCTACATCACAGTCGGTGCGAATTTAATATTAAATTCCCACCAATATTCATAAAAAAGTTACCGAACACGTTTCAGCGCTGATTCTACTCGCATTTGGCGCGTTGACCCATTTGAACTCTTTTAGGGACCGCTCATATGTCGCGTCTAAAAACGCATGGAAAACGCGTCGGCGCCGCTTTCTCCTTTCCAAAGCGCTCGAGCGCTGCGGTGGCGTCTGCCGTTACTAAGCAACCATGAGCTGCGCTCTCAGTGTTTCAGCAAAGGATATATATGGATTTCCAGCACCGAGAATCACTTGCAGTAGCTTTGCCACAGCAGATTTATTTAAAAATCTGTGTCCGTGTTCAGCTCTGATCAGATATTCCTACATCTTGGCTGAGCTTTGTCCTGCAGATGGCGCCGCACGAGAATAAATTATCTTCTGTCAGTCATTGGGTCTGTCAGACTCGCCACTCAGACTATAGACATTTTTGAGGTAATGCGACGAAAAATATTTAAGACCTATCGAATCTGAATTTAAAACATTTTAAGGCCTTTTATTAGGAAAAATATATTTAAGACATTTTAAGGACCGTGGCCACCCTGGTCATATACACTGCTGCTGTTTCACTGAAAGACTTTGTGTTACTCACCACAGACGATAAGACTGAAGACTATGGATGTTGAATAATCACTGGTGATGATCTCTAGTTTATATAATCCAGTGTGTTCAGATCTGGTTTGTTGAATGGTGAGAGATCCAGTCTGAGGGTCCAGCTTCATTTGGTCTCTGAATTCATCATCAGACCATTGAGGATTCCCACGCTTCTCTCCAGTCATTTCAGCTATGAGTTTCTCTCCAAACTTCCACTGTATTTTATCATCCTTCTGTATTTCAGTATCACACTTCAGAGTGACAGAATCTCCCTTCAGCACGAATTCATTCACTGGTCCTGCAGCAGCACAGAAACAGAGAAATAGAGATCAGAAATCAGAAACGGAAACTAACAACATCTGACAACAAAGCATTACTGATCAGTTGTTCAACATCTCAAATGTTTCATTCACTCAGTTTATAAATATCAGTAATGAACTCAGCTTTCTCTGATTCTACCATATTATAGAAATCTACATGAAGATATAAATGAATTAAATGAGTCGAGCTCAAATCTAATGTGTGTTTTGACCAACAGAACAGCCTGAAATCCACACAACAAACACCAGACACACAGATTTAGTTCAGCTTGATTATTTAAAGATCCTCTTTTAAACTAAAAGAAGAAAATAGAGGAAAAATGTGTGAAAAAGTCTGAATTCACCTCAAACAAACAGTAATTTGCTCAAAGAGCATCTGACATGTTCCTCTGCTCATCCCAAAATTTTAGAAAAACGTTCATTGTCGATCACAAGACAGATAACAAGCAAACATCAGCCAGTTTCATACTAGACGAGTAAGTGAAGCGTATAAAAGCTTGCAGGAACAGGATGTGAGTGAATTAAATGATCAGAGAAGTCCCGTTCCCCTCAACATGTTTCTAGTCAGGGTGTGAATTACTCACTGAAACAAAACCTTTTGTTCACTGATAATTTTAGTTCATCTTAGTTCTTAATGATGCTACATAACTTCATTTTAATAGCCTATAAAAACTGCCATTAGAGCATATTTGAAAATAAATTGTAAAAGACTTTAAAAGTATTAGTTCAAGTTAACTAAAATTTTAGTCCTAAATTTAGGATGACATGAGATGTTTTGTGAATACGACCCCTGATCTGTAGTTGATTCTCTGAGACGTCAAAGTAAATTGTTGACACAAGTGATTTAATTACCATAAGAAACTGAATGAACAAATGTGTTTAAAGAGAATCATTAACAGCATGTTTTTCTTTCTACATACAGTGGACAGCCATTTTCAGATCTCTCCAGAGATGTGTGTTCAAGTCTTGGCTCTGGGTGGGTCACTGAAGGACTTGGACGGGTTTTCATGTGTCTATACAGTAAACTGGTCATTAGTTTAGGAGACTGAACACAACAATTTCAGTCCATGTGAGGAAAACTGAGGCAGTCCACAGAAAACAGATACTGATCTGTTTGTCCTAAAAGTTTAAGAGCTTAATTTCCTGAAGGTGAGTTGAGGAGAGCGAATTTAGAACGACATGAGAGAGAGTGATTGAATGATGAATGAACTTACATTTTTATCTGAACTGTCCTTTAAGAACGACACAATACTGATCTAAAATAAAATCATAATTACAATTAAAGTAAATATTTCACTCACCAGAAACAAAAACTTTGAATATCTTGAATGAGGATTTGCCATTTCTGATGATCTTTAGTTTGTATTCTCCAGTGTGGAAAGTACTGATTCTCTTGATGGTGAGATCTCCAGTCTGAGGATTCAGATCCACTTTGTCTGTAAATCTCAAATCCCTGTCCACAGTCTCTTCTTCACACTTCTCTTCTGTGTTTTTAGCTACGAGACGGTTGTAATCTCCAAACATCCAGAATATTTTATCTCCTGTCTGTATTTCAGTATTGGCACGTAGAGTCACATCCGCTCCCTTCATCACTGACACTGACTTCTCTTCATCTGTCAAAGAAACAGAAAAATACAGAAGAGAAATCAGAAGCAGAAAACCAACAGCAGCAGAAATAAACAGAAGAAACATTGTCATATCACACCTGGCATACTGTATCACAAACACATCATTTACTCTATTTTAAGATGAAAAGAGCTCAACTTATCATTGTAGAAATCTGAATGTAAGTATAAATATCTACACCTCATGGGTATATGACAACAGCATATGAAAGAAGCTGCTTCATTGAGGAACCAGATCTGTAGTCTCACCAATAATTCACCAAGACCGTTCAAACATTTTCATGACATTTAATTCGTAAAACGACTTTGACTATTACTGTAAAAAAGAGCGTGGATCATTCCAGAAGCACCAGTTGACAGTTGGGGGGTAACGCGGGGGGACGGCGTCCCCGGAGTGAATTTCAAGGGGGGACGGCGTTCCAGTTCAAATTTGGTTTGATTTTTTTTTTTAATAGAAATTAAGGGATTTCTGTATTTACACTCAATAGCCTACGAAAACGAAACCGATTCAGCGCAAAAACATAGCGCAATAAAATTGCATGATTAATCATAAAAAGATCGCAATCTGAATTCAAACACCCACGCGATATTAGCTACTCAGTGCTCGAAGTGGGCCGGTAGGCACCGGTACTTTAATCTGCTTTGTCTTGCATACCGGCACTTCTTACTGCGGTCAAGTGGGCCGCGCGTCGAAAATACACGGTCAAGCCAGCCGCACTTTTTTTTGGTTTGCGCGTCTATTCCTGAACTTACGGTATGGGTGCTGGAAACGGTCTAAATGCATTTAAAGACGGCAGTTTCCTGTATACTCTTGCAGTTAACCGTAAAAAGGGCAATAACATAAAGAGACATCAGATAAGTTATTTTTATATAAAAAAAGACTTGATTTTATTGTAATTTAATGTTTGTATATGCTATACATATATTAATGTTAAAGTTAATAGTAATGGTAATTATTATGAACCATTTATTAATTTTAATGTTTTATGTATATTATACAGTAATTATTATACAGTATGAATATTAATTAATGTTAATATTAATGTATATAAGTTATATATATATTGTAATTAGTACCTTTATAGGTTAGCTCATTTTGTCAACTGATATTTATTCAGGGTCACCCTGGCTATTACTGTACTCTTTTTCATATCATTTTACTGTACAGTTTGGGAGAAAATTAAAGTCAAACTCACCTCCACTATCATAGTGCATTTTAGCACTTGCACTGTGGCCCATTTTCAAACACTAATAAAAATCTTTTCTTTATAGGTTAGCTCATTCTGTCAACTGATATTTATTCAGGGTCACGCTGGCTATTACTGTACTTATTTTCATATCATTTTACTGTACAGTTTGGGAGAACATTAAAGTCAAACTCACCTCCACTATCAAAGTGCATTTTAGCACTTGGACTGTGGCCCATTTTCAAACACTCATAAAAATCTTTTCTTTATAGGTTAGCTCATTCTGTCAACTGATATTTATTCAGGGTCACCCTGGCTATTACTGTACTCTTTTTCATATCATTTTACTGTACAGTTTGGGAGAAAATTAAAGTCAAACTCACCTCCACTATCATAGTGCATTTTAGCACTTGCACTGTGGCCCATTTTCAAACACTAATAAAAATCTTTTCTTTATAGGTTAGCTCATTCGGTCAACTGATATTTATTCAGGGTCACGCTGGCTATTACTGTACTTATTTTCATATCATTTTACTGTACAGTTTGGGAGAAAATTAAAGTCAAACTCACCCACAATATCAAAGTGCATTTTAGCACTTGCACTGTGGCCCATTTTCAAACACCCATAAAAATCTCTTTTCTTTATAGGTTAGCTAATTCTCTCAACTGATATTTATTCAGGGTCACCCTGGATATTACTGTGCTCATTTTCATATAATTTTACTTTACAGTTTGGGAGAAAATTAAAGTCAAACTCACCTATATTATCAAAGTGCATTTTAGCACTTGCACTGTGGCCCATATTCAAACACTCATAAAAATATTTTCTTTATAGGTTAGCTCATTCTGTCAACTGATATTTATTCAGGGTCACGCTGGCTATTACTGTACTTATTTTCATATAATTTTACTGTACAGTTTGGGAGAAAATTAAAGTCAAACTCACCTCCACTATCAAAGTGCATTTTAGCACTTGCACTGTGGCCCATTTTCAAACACTCATAAAAATCTTTTCTTTATAGGTTAGCTCATTCCGTCAACTGATATTTATTCAGGGTCACGCTGGCTATTACTGTACTTATTTTCATATCATTTTACTGTACAGTTTGGGAGAAAATTAAAGTCAAACTCACCCACAATATCAAAGTATATTTTAGCACTTGCACTGTGGCCCATTTTCAAACACCCATAAAAATCTATTTTTTTATAGGTTAGCTCATTCTGTCAACTGATATTTATTCAGGGTCACCCTGGCTATTACTGTACTCTTTTTCATATCATTTTACTTTACAGTTTGGGAGAAAATTAAAGTCAAACTCACCTCCACTATCAAAGTGCATTTTAGCACTTGCACTGTGGCCCATTTTCAAACACTAATAAAAATCTTTTCTTTATAGGTTAGCTCATTCTGTCAACTGATATCTATTCAGGGTCACGCTGGCTATTACTGTACTTATTTTCATATAATTTTACTGTACAGTTTGGGAGAAAATTAAAGTCAAACTCACCCACAATATCAAAGTGCATTTTAGCACTTGCACTGTGGCCCATTTTCAAACACCCATAAAAATCTCTTTTCTTTATAGGTTAGCTAATTCTCTCAACTGATATTTATTCAGGGTCACCCTGGATATTACTGTGCTCATTTTCATATAATTTTACTTTACAGTTTGGGAGAAAATTAAAGTCAAACTCACCCACAATATCAAAGTGCATTTTAGCACTTGCACTGTGGCCCATTTTCAAACACCCATAAAAATCTCTTTTCTTTATAGGTTAGCTAATTCTCTCAACTGATATTTATTCAGGGTCACCCTGGATATTACTGTGCTCATTTTCATATCATTTTACTTTACAGTTTGGGAGAAAATTAAAGTCAAACTCACCTATAATATCTAAGAGCATTCAAGCACTTGCACTGTAGCCCATATTCAAACACTCATAAAAATATTTTCTTTATAGGTTAGCTCATTCTGTCAACTGATATTTATTCAGGGTCACCCTAGATATTACTGTACTCATTTTTGTATCATTTTACTGTACAGTTTAGGAGAAAATTAAAGTCAAACTCACCTATAATATCTAAGAGCATTCAAGCACTTGCACTGTAGCCTATATTCAAACACTCATAAAAATCTTTTCTTTATAGTTTAGCTAATTCTCTCAACTGATATTTATTCAGGGTCACCCTGGATATTACTGTGCTCATTTTCATATAATTTTACTGTACAGTTTGGGAGAAAATTAAAGTCAAACTCACCTATATTATCAAAGTGCATTTTAGCACTTGCTCTGTGGCCCATATTCAAACACTCATAAAAATATTTTCTTTATAGGTTAGCTCATTCTGTCAACTGATATTTATTCAGGGTCACACTGGCTATTACTGTACTCATTTTCGTATCATTTTACAGTTTGGGAGAAAATTAAAGTCAAACTCACCTATATTATCAAAGTGCATTCAAGCACTTGCACTGTAGCCTATATTCAAACACTCATAAAAATATTTTCTTTATAGGTTAGCTAATTCCTTCAATTGATTTTTATTCAAGGTTTACCTGTCTATTACTGTATTAATTTTCAAGTCATTTTACTGTACAGTTTGGGAGAAAATTAATGTTAAACACACCTATAATATCAAAGTGCATTCAAGCCCTTGCACCATGGCCCATTTTCCAACACTCATGAAAATCTTTCCTTTAAAGGTTTGCTCATTCTGTCAACTGATATTTATTCAGGGTCACTCTGGCTATTACTGTACTCATTTTCATATCAATTTACTGTACAGTTTGGGAGAAAATTTAAGTCAAACTCACCTCCACTATCAAAGTGCATTCAAGCCCTTGCATTGTGGCCCATTTTCAAACACTCATAAAAATATTTTCTTTATAGGTTAGCTAATTCCTTCAATTGATTTTTATTCAGGGTGTAGTGATTTTTACTTCATCGATCAAAGGACACGAAGTAAAGTAGGGATTGGTACTCACGTCACCGCTGACGTTGTGATTTTAGGACCACACGTCACTTAAGGGGTGATTATGAGTACATCAGATGACCACTTCCCCTTTTTACCTAGTTCAGGGCACCAGTCAAGGTGTTTTACCTTGGCAGTATGAGAACACTCCAGCAGGGGCTTTCATTCATTTAGAATTAATGTAAAGTGGTCAGCTGATTTATCTGAAAGATTGGTGATATTGCTAACTTGTAGAACCTTTTCTGTATTATCAGCACAAGGAAGACACAAGTGTAATAAAATAAATTTTATTAACAAAAAGATAAACAAGAATAACTAACACAACTACTAAATGAAAACTATGAATGATAAAGGAATAAAGTGCATAAGATACATAGAATACAAGTGATTAAGTTGGGTGTGGCTATGGAAGAGTTACGTTATCTTATGGAAAGATAAACTGTTTCTCTGAAAATAATAAGGTGGAGAACCTTATTATGCACCAAACAAATAAACGAAAGATTATTTGTTATTAACTAACATCAGCTATATTACATCTAATGGAAATTAGGAAATTATATACTGATAATATACAACAATGCCAAGGTCTCTGGAAAGAGGTTTGGTTAAGTGATATTTACGTTCCACTTGGTTGAGTCCGACGACGGTGACGTCCTCCACTGGTTGTGCTGGGGGATGATGCAGTGGGGAGAGGAGTCAGAATCTGTTTCAACAGTCTTGAACACGAAGCTCTGTGGGATGCTGATCTCCTGAAGCACCAAAGTGTCCTAAAATCTGGAACACGCAGATGAGGCCCTGGTGTAGGTGCAGAAGGTCCTTAACAATCTGGAACATGCAGACGAAGGTACCTTGTAGTGAAGGTTTGCTCTCCTGAGCTTAACCTTGTTGCAGATGTCGTTACTCGCTGGACGGAAACTCTGAACGTAGTGTTTGTCAATGTCTCTTTCCTCACAAGCTGGAGGCTTAGAACGTGGCCGTCTCTGTTGCTGCCTCACAAGCTGTAGACTCAGATCACAGGATCTGTTGTTGTCTCTTCTGGATAGATCAGAGGCTCAGAACGGTGTTGTGTCTGTTAATGTCTGTCTCCGTGCAGGACAGACTCAGAACGGCGTCTCTGTTGTGTCTCACCCGATGGGAGACTCAGAACAAGGAGTGTCTGTTAAGAGGGTACCCTTTATCCCTTTCTGATGAGGAGGAGATTGCATTTTGGCGCTTCTCCATTCGAGTGCTGTGATTGGCTGTTGGCATCAGAGGGGACACACAGAGTGTGGCCCACCCTTCTTTCTCCTGTGGAACTCATTTGCATAAAGCACAAAGTTGGAAGTCTTTACAGTGTCTTTAAAGTTTACCAATGCATTTCTCACTTTCCAAACCACCACCAGAATACCTTTGGCAATATTCTAAACAGATAGAGACTAAACATGATGGAAAAAGATTGAACTGTCATTCAATTGTACATTAACAGCTGGATTTGTATCAGAGGTTGCACTACAAATAGCTGTCACTGAGAATACTTATTTCCGTGAATAAGTATGAAATGGATGTGTAGTTTGCATCAGTTCTAAGGTTTTCAAACATAGTTTTGAATGGATTCGGTTGGATCTTTGTGATCTCTCTTTGTTTCACCCATTACTGCTAAGGTCCCGAGGAATTTTTATGGCGGGTCTGTGGCCAACCTTAGGAAGTAGTCTCTAGATGGGTGAAGGGCTGAAACTGCCTATGGACCAATGAGAAGTCCTGTCCTTCCCAGGCTTGGTACAAGAGGTCTTCTTCTTGCCCAATGTACTCATTGTTTTTATCAATTTACTGTACAGTTTGGGAGAAATTTAAAGTTAAACTCACCCCCAAACATCAAAGTTCATTCTAGCACATATAATGTCCCGATTTCAAACACTCATAAAAATCTTTTCTTTTGAGGTTTTCTCATTCTGTCAATAGATATTTGCTCAGAATGGCAATGGCTATTACTGTAATTATTTTCATGTCATTTTACTGTACATTTTTGGATCAAATTAAAGGCAAAACTCCACTATATAAGTGCATTCTAACTCTTGCAGCACCCAGTCGACTTGGTGGCAGACAACACCCTGAGGACAACCAACAGAGATGCAACCGAAGATGGAGACCCAGATGGAGCTGATGAGCTCACGTGCAGCCGATGGTCCCGGTGACCGAGGTGGAGCCGGGAATCCTGAGGACAGAGGCTGAGCCGGTGGGACTGAGGATGGAGGCAGAGCTAGGCAGAGAGAAGGTAGAGCCAGATGGAGCTGTAGGTGTAGGCAGGTCAATGCTTGACCAAGGGGGAGCCTGAGGGATGAGGGAACCCAGATAAGCTGTATGGCCGATGGTGGATCTGAAGTGTCGAAGGGCCGAAGTGGAGCAGTGGGCACAGAGGCTGGAGGTGGAAACAGGGGATCCTCTGTGCGAGAAGGAGCTGTTGGCCTGAAGACACTTGGCATCTCTTGCTGGCATGTGGAGGATGTAGAAGGCGATGGTGGGGCTGAGGAACTGGCTGAATGAAGAGGTGTGAGAGGAAGGCTGGGTGGGAATTCAGGAAATACAAGGGACACTGGAGATACAGGTGCTGGAGATACAGGAGACTCTGGAGATATAGCCAGATGGTACACCAGAGACCAGACAGGAAGAGGCCCCAGGGTGGAGTCGCAGGTGGGAGGCAGAATAGCGCCCCATTGGAAATACAGGGTAGAATCACCTCTCCAAAAAAGTCTATCAAGATCACTTCAACAAATCCTTCAGTTCATCAAAATATTTGCCAGAGTTTGACATACACATTTCCACAGCAGTGGTGTTGGGGGCAGAGTTTTTTTCCCAGCCCTCAAACTCCACAATCACTAACTCAGTGATGAATGGTGTTGCCAGCTTGCACACCTGGTCAGACTCTGTAGTTGGTCTGAGCTACAAAACACTCTGTCCTTATCATTGGTATGGGCTTGTCTCTCATGGTGGCCGGTCTCCACTGTCTGCGGTGGGCTCAAACAGCATCTCCGTCACATCGTTCATCGTTGGTGGTGGTTGGCTGGCCTCTGGCACTGGAGTGGGACTGGTGGTGAAGTCAAACAAAGGAACTAATAAGGGAGTAAATGAACACTGGAGGAAACTAATTACATAATTAACAGACTGACAGAAACTAAGTCAAACTAAGAAACACAACACAGCAGACATGTGACACTGTAGTCATGTTGACAATTTTATTGATGCTATTACTACTTCTCTGGACCTTGACTGTTGCAACTTTGTTGCTTTCAATGGAGGATAAAAAAAACTTTTGGATTTTGCATAAATATCATAATTTGACATGAAACAAATGTGATATTTGGGTGAACTAACCCTTTAATATAACTCTGATTGTGTTCATCAAAAAGACAAATGTCATTGAAAAGAACATTCCTCCTCCTCTCAATGCTATAACAGGTGCCACTCTCCCACTCCAGCATGAGATGCAGCCTGTAACACATCAAGCAAAATTTTTGCATTCTCACGAAAATAGCATTCCCCTCCTCTCAATGCTGTGACAGGTGCCTCTTACTTGCTTCAGTGCGAAACACAGCCAGTAGCACTTTAATAATTCGCCACTCAACTCCGGGCATGGCAGGCCATCCCCATGCTGTCGAGCTGGATATCAGAAATAACAGAACGAGTCTACTAGCTCCATTTCGCTCGCAGACCACCACGCTTCTTGGGCATGATTTACTCCTCAGTCTCAGGCAACAGGTCTCATGTCCTCCAAGCCAAAGTGCAGTCTCTGCTAGAAAAAGGTGATTTGGAGATAGTTCCCTCAGAATGTAGAGAGTCAGGCTTTTACAGCTGCTACTTCCTCGTTCCAAAGAATGATGGTGGTCTCAGGCCCATTCTTGATCTGTGACGTCTGAACCGGATCCTCATGAGATTAATTTATATTGGTCAATCTGAAAGACTCTGACTTTCATATCTAGAAAGCCCCCCACAAAAGGCCATTCTTGAGATTTGCCTTTGAGGGAGTGGTATACGAATTCCTAAATTCCTTCCATTCATACTCTCTAGAGCTCTGCATAACTTTATGAAGTGTGTAGATGCGGCCCTCTCTTTTTTGCAACAGAACAGAAAATCGGGAGCATGGCAGCCTTTTTCAAGTTGGGGACTATTCTTCCCCTCAATAGATTTCAGAAGCTGCAAGACCATTTGCAACCACTACAGCACTGGTTGAAAGACATGTTCCACCTCGTGAGTGGCACACAGGCCTGCACCTTCTTAGAAATCGCCACCACTGTGTTCTTGGTCCCCTTGAAATCGTCCCATTTTTATTAGAACAGGATAATGCTGGGCTCTGTTTCCAGAAGGAAAGTGGTCATGACAGACATCTCCAAGATGGGTTTGGGGCCCTGTGTGACTGCAGAATAGCCTTCAGCTCATGGGCGACTCCCTTGATGAATTGGCACATCAACCATCTGATGGGATACGTTGGCACTAGATGTACTAGATGGCACTTTGATATTTAGGGTAAATTCGCCTTTAGTTTTCTCCCAAACTGTACAGTAAAAATATATGACAATAAGTACAGTAATAGTCAGGGTGACCCTGAATAAATATCAGTTGACAGAATGAGCTAACCTATAAAGAAAAGATTTTTATGAGTGTTTGAATATAGGCTACAGTGCAAGTGCTTGAATGCACTTTGATATTATAGGTGAGTTTGACTTTAATTTTCTCCCAAACTGTACAGTAAAAATATATGAAAATGAGCACAGTAATATCCAGGGTGACCCTGAATAAATATCAGTTGACAAAATGAGCTAACCTATAAAGAAAATATTTTTATGAGTGTTTGAATATGGGCCACAGTGCAAGTGCTAAAATGCACTTTGATAATATAGGTGAGTTTGACTTTAATCTTCTCCCAAACTGTACAGTAAAATTATATGAAAATAAGTACAGTAATAGCCAGTGTGACCCTGAATAAATATCAGTTGACAGAATGAGCTAACCTATAAAGAAAATATTTTTATGAGTGTTTGAAAATGGGCCACAGTGCAAGTGCTAAAATGCACTTTGATAGTGGAGGTGAGTTTGACTTTAATTTTCTCCCAAACTGTACAGTAAAATTATATGAAAATAAGTACAGTAATAGCCAGTGTGACCCTGAATAAATATCAGTTGACAGAATGAGCTAACCTATAAAGAAAATATTTTTATGAGTGTTTGAATATGGGCCACAGTGCAAGTGCTAAAATGCACTTTGATAATATAGGTGAGTTTGACTTTAATTTTCTCCCAAACTGTACAGTAAAATTATATGAAAATGAGCACAGTAATAGCCAGGGTGACCCTGAATAAATATCAAGTTGCTTTACATTTACTAATATTACTAATATTGACATAAATTAGTATATATATATATATATATATATATATATATATATATATATATATATATATATATATATATATATATATATATATATATTGCCATTGAAATGACTGGGAACACACACCCTACACCCTACACACACACATCCCAGAACATTATTTTACCTACATAGCATTACAATATTATCTAATATAAATATATGGTTAAGAATATTCAACTGTGTGGTAACAGTAACATGACATGTACCTGAACACTTAATAAACACATTTACAAAGTAAAAAATAATAAGACAAGGGACGACAAATGAGTCAAATGAAATACTAACATCTGTTAAATCTGCAAGCAGCGATGAAAAGGCCCTCGCACCAAAGTGCCACACTTCCTGCTGCCAACAGGTGGCGCCTTGACTGTAACTGAATATTTCCATGTAGATGTTTTCAGGCCAGGACTCTTATCACACATGTGAAGTTTGGGGCAGATCAGACATAGTATGCCTGAGTTACAACAACTTCATTGTTCATGGCGAAACATCAGATTTTGTCAGTCCACCACGGACATGCCAATAAACGAAAACTCAAGATCTTCGCAATTTAACGTCGCAAAGGCCTTTAGATTAGACTGACCGTTATTCATAGTGTAAAACGTAATTTCCTGTTGCCCCCAGGTGGCGCTATGACTGTAACTGAATATCGTCATGAAGATGTCTTCAGGCCAGGACTCTAATAAAACATGTGAAGTTTGGGGCAGATTGGACATTGTTTGCCCGAGTTACAACAACTTCCTGTTTCATGGCGAAACATCGAACTTTGCCAGGCCGCCACAGACACACCCTTCAGTGAAATCTTCGCAATTTAACGTCACAAAGGCCTTTAGATTAGACTGACCAAATATGATGTTGATCTGATTAAATCTCTAGGTGGAGTTTATTAAAGTAAAACTAAAAAACTAAAAATGGTAAAAACTGCCAAAATTTTAAATATATTACTTCCTGTTGGGTTTTCAGATTTTGCACCAGGGGCTTTTTTGCAGGTATTGGGTTACATCTGTCTACCAAATTTCATACCTGTACATGAAACATAGCACGAAGGGCGCTTGATTGAAATTTTGTAGGTGGCGCTATCAAACCATTTTGCCACACCTAATTCTGAAACCCATAACATATGTACATTTTCACCACTTCTGACGTGTGTGCAAAGTTTCATGAGTTTTTGAGCATGTTTAGTTCCTCAAAAATGTGATTCATTTCGGAGAAGAATAATTGGCCAAGCAATTACAATAGGGTCCTCACACCATCGGTGCTCGGGCCCTAATTACAATGAACAGGAGAATAACAAGAAGATAACCACATATATCAAATTAAAAAAAAGACAAGACTGAAACTGAATAGTTAAATACTAGGCAAACAAAGGAACAAACAAGATAATTAACAAGGTAATTGACAAGGCACAGGTGAATTGGATTAATGAATAAAATTCATAGGGAAAACTGGGTCAAAGGAAAAACTAACAAAGAAGACAAAAATCCCAAAACACAAAGGCAAAACAAACATAACCCTGACAGCCTCATTTGCTAGTGTGCAACTGTTTTAATTATATATATATATATATATTATATAGGGCACTCTGATTAATTTCCTAACAGTTGCCCTGTCCAAATACCCACACTTGTGGTCTTTGCACTTGCACTTGTCTACTTACATGGCGTATTTCCTGTATTTGGCTCAAGTGTTCAAGTGGGAGTGAAGATTGCAAGTGTGTGTAGAACTTTTGATTACTCGATGGGACACACTTATAGTCTTTGCTTGCTATATAATAACACTCACAATATGGTGGAATAAGTCCCTCATTCTAAATAACAGCCAATCGCTGACTGGTAAAGTCATCGCATCACTGCAGCGGCTGTTAGAAGCTCCGGTTCCTATAGAAACAGTCAGACACGCGCCTCTGAAATGAGAGCCAAGAGATGTGCATTTAGAAGTGCCCATGCGCATTGGCTTGATCAAGCCTGAAAAATACAGGGTTTTTTTTTTTTTTTTTGGTCATGATTCGAGCATTTAGAAACAAAATTTATGATAAAGTTGTTGTCAGATTTCATTGTTGCTTTCAAATATGAAATTTAATCGAAAGCTTGGCAAACAGCTTTGGAGAATTTGATGTTTCCCCATTCAAAGAGATAGGAGCTGCACTTGCATGCCCAAGAGGCGTTTCAAAGATGGCCGCTGAGTCAAATGACTTTTACGTCTTAAAGGGACTCACAATTTGAGTGGACTGCCGAGTCGCTTTCACCCCAAAATTGCAGAAGCGTAGGACTGCTGGTGTTGCAATGGAACCTTCTATTGGCTTTGCCTTCTTGTCAATATAATTCTTTGGATTGGGTTTAGTGTGCATTAAGGGCACTGCATTTTAGCATTTTAAAGACATGGTACAGTTTTGCGCACTTAAGTAAGTTTATTTATATAGCACCTATCACAGACAAGGAGGGGTCACAATGTGCTTTACAATAAAAACAAACAAATAAATAAATAAACATAAATATACTCTACAAATACCATCAATACAAACAGGCAAATTGAATTGTTAATTAAAAGCTTGTCCAAAAAGACAGAACCCATAGTTCTCAATTTTAAAGGAAGAGAGTTACACAGCCTTGGAGCAACTACACAGAAAGAGAGTGTACAGGGCCTACTCAGTGAAATGGATCCCCAGATTGAGAGGCAAAAACACTTTTCTTAAATTATTGGAATCTATCAATCTATTTTGATGTCCTTACTATACTGTGACAAGCTATCCTGCTAGCTAGAAACAACAAATGTTAGACAACAGATGTACTTAATGGAGCAAGATGGCGCCAGTGTGTCGGTCGGCTTGCCGTCAGCTCCGATGTTTGTTTGTGTTGTCACTTACGCTATTTTGGTACTGTTCTGTTGCTGCTACAAGGTCCTATGATCGGAATACTTTGCTGGATCTCAGATATGCGCTGGTGAGCCCTGCTTTCTATGACGGATGTCACCCTCCGTTTACCTGCCCTATTGCTGATTGCGTCATTCGGTTACCTTGCTGTATCTCCGACCGGAGGAAGCGTCGGAGGCGTGCGGGTGAGGTTTAGGAGAGGAGCGAGTGCTTCTTCTGTACAGTTGGGTCCCTGCCAGCGCTCTAAAGACATTCTAGGTCGGAATGATCTTTACCTGGCTCGACGTTCGTGGGATTTGAGGTACTCTTGGCATGTACACATTGCCCTGCATCAACCCCAAATGCCCGTTAGCCCTGTTCAGCCTAGACTGCGTGTTCGTAGTGGTGGGGTAAACTTGCGGAATATCCGCGCTTTGCAATATTCTCGCTGCCCCCAGGCTGCGGGTTACTCAAATGCAAAAGTGGCCTTGGTCAACAGTAGGTCAGTGTCTAACAAGACTTTTATTTTGAATGACTTTTTTCTCGTCACAACTTGGATTTTCTGTTTTTAACCGAGACATGGATTAGTGCTGGAGTTGGCCAGTCGTCTGTTTTCGATGAACTTTGCCCAACTAACTGTTCATTTATTAGCACGCCAAGGTGTGTCGGAAGAGGAGGCGGCGTGGCTCTTGTTTTTAGGAACAATTTTAAATTACGGACACTACCTGCAGGGAGTTTTTCCACCTTCGAACTGCAATGTGTAATTATAGAATCTGTTATGTCACCATTGGTTTGTGTACTGATCTATAGGCCTCCTAAGCCTGACAAAGACTTTATAACAGAATTCTCTGATTTTATTTCTCATTTTGTGTCACTGTATGATCGCCTACTTATACTTGGTGACTTTAATATTCATGTCTGCTGTCCGGATAGACCCATGGTTAGCGAATTCTGTGGTGTAATAGATGCATTTGGCCTTACGCAACATATAGATAAAGCTACGCATAAACTGGGACATACACTTGATTTAATTTTATCGTATGGTTTTAAAGTTGATAATATTGTGTTTGAGGAGGCCACTTTCTCTGATCATAAGCCCATTACATTTGACATCACTCTTGACATCACTCTCAGTCCCCTGCAAACTGTCAGAGTTCAGGAACATTACTCTCGTCAGATAAATTCTCTTACTGCAACTCAGTTTTCTGATAGTTTTTTGAGTGGAAATGTTGCATCTATTATTGCAACAGCGGCATCGTTCTCCTCTAGTCCGGATGAATTGGTTACCCTTTTTCACTCATCTTGTTCTACCATACTTGACTCTGTAGCACCTTTCACATACACTCGCTCTAAATTAAAATCTCATTATTGGTTAGATGAGGATACGCGCTCTCTTAGGCAAGCGTGTCGTAAAGCTGAAAGGAAATGGAAAAAGGATCATCTCAATGTTTCTTTTCAAATTTTAAATCTGCATTAGCTTCTTTTCAGGCAGCAGCTAAAATAGCCAGAGCAAAACACCTCTCTGATTTGATCAGTAAACACTCAAATAGACCAAAAATTTTATTTAGTACGATAAACTCTGTTATCAATCCCGTAAATTCTCCAGTTGTTGATGTATCTACCGATACCTGTGAGAAATTTCTTATGTTTTTTATTAATAAAATTGAGAATCTTAGATCAGTGTTTACACCTACTTCATCTGCTATTTTGTTTGTTAGCTCAGGGGTACTGGCTACTTTTAACCAATTTCAGCCCATCTCTCTCACTGAATTGAGGGATTTAGTGTCACATATGAAACTTACCACTTCATCTTATGATTCTATCCCTTCATCTATTATAAAGGATGTTTTTGATGCAGTTGGCCCCTCCATTCAGGTCATTTTAAATTCATGTCTTGCGTCTGGCACTGTCCCTACATGTTTTAAACATGCGGTTGTCCAACCCCTGCTTAAAAAACATGATCTCGATGTTAAATGCCTAAATAATTATCGTCCCATTTCTAAGCTTCCTTTTATTTCTAAAGTAATGGAAAAAGCTGTATTGTCACAGCTGCTTCCCTTTTTGACCACTCACAATATATTAGAACCTTTTCAGTCAGGTTTTAGATCACTGCATAGTACTGAAACTGCTTTGCTTAAAGTAACCAATGATCTTCTCCTTACACTAGATTCAGGTGATAATGCCATCCTGATATTATTGGATCTTAGTGCTGCCTTCGACACTGTCGATCATAACATCCTTCTTACTCGCCTCGATCAGCAGGTGGGCATTAGGGAGACTGCATTACTTTGGTTTCGGTCCTATCTCAATGAAAGGACTTTCTCTGTCTCTATTGGCAATTTCTCCTCATCCTCAGCTTCTGTCTCATATGGGGTCCCTCAGGGGTCCATCTTGGGTCCTATTCTTTTTAGCCTCTATATGCTCCCACTGGGCGACATCATAAGGAAGCATAACATCTCGTTTCATCTCTATGCGGATGATTCACAGTTGTACCTGCCTCTAAAATCTAGCGATTCCATACAGTCTCTTCTGGCCTGTCTCGAAGACATCAAAACTTGGATGGTTAACAACTTTCTCCGGTTAAACAGTGATAAAACGGAAGTGATTGTGTTTGGTTCTCCCAAGGCAAGATGCACTGTGGTACAAAATTTAGGTCATTTCACCACATTTATCAAACCTTATGCCAGAAATTTGGGTGTCATTCTTGACTCAGAACTCTGCCTTGAAAAACAGATTAGTTCTGTTGTTAAAAACAGTTTTTATCAGCTCAGAATGATTTCACGCCTGAAGTCATTCTTATCTTTTAACGATCTTGAAAAAGTTATCCATGCCTTCATTACATCGCGGCTGGATTATTGTAATTCTCTCTATCTTGGCCTCCCACAATCATCACTTAGACGTCTGCAGTTAGTACAAAACGCAGCAGCACGTTTGTTAACTGGCACTAGGAGGCGCGAGCACATAACCCCTATTTTGGCTTCCTTGCATTGGCTCCCAGTTCCTTTTAGGATCCAGTTTAAAGTTTTATTGTTTGTTTTTAAAGCACTTAATGGGCTCTCCCCAACTTATATCACTGACCTTGTACAGCCATACTCAGTTCAAAGGTCACTGAGATCCTCAAACAATGGGCTCCTGTTTGTGCCACGCTCACGGCTTAAACAGAGAGGTGATAGAGCATTTGCAGTTGCTGCTCCACGTTTGTGGAACCAGCTGCCCCAGCATATTAGATCTGCCCCTTCCATTGATGCATTTAAATCCAGGTTAAAAACTTATTTTTATTCTTTGGCCTTCCCTGTTTCTTAACCTGGTATTTCTGCTGTTATGTATTTCTGTGTTGTGTGCTCTGATATTGAAGATTTCATTTCATTTTATTTTATTTCATTTTATTACTTATTATTCTTTATTTATCGATTTTATATGTGTGTTTTCATTGTACAGCACTTTGGTCAGTTTGCGCTGTGTGTAAATGTGCTTTATAAATTAAAATTACTTACTATCAAAACAAGACAGATTTAAATTCATAGACATTAATGGTTAAGACAGTATGAGGAAAATACTGTACATGAAATCACTTTTATACCTAAAAAAATTAGTCTTTGTAGAAAAACAAGTATGATTTAAAAACTTGTCTTTTGTCATGCAGAGAGGGATCTCCACAGAGCACATGCAAAATGAGTTTCATGGTTCTGTCTCGTTTCTGATTGGTGTAATTGAGATGTTATAACTGCCCGTTACATTTGGCCCTTTACAGTACTAAGTGGCATAGTAGCTAAATAAACTTGCAGCATGCTATTTGATGTGCAGGTTTGCCTAGACATAGGCGCTGAAAAGATTTGGCCAGTCATAAACCTTCATTCCAGCCATATTCCTACAGAAAAGACCTTTTAAGAGGTTTATGACTCATTGGAATGTATGCAAAAGACAGCTTTCCAGGTGAAGCGTTCTTTAACAGAGTTGGATATGTAGGTCTGTGCTGTCTTATTCCTCCATCTCTGTTTGAAATCCATGGATCACCACTCTGTTTCTGCTTGTTCATACACAAAAATACAAATGTATGTTACAAATGAATAAACAACTATATCCCGTCTCATATAGACTACTTATAATTTATCAATAATGTTATTTATTTAATGATATTATGCACTTTTGCAGAAAGTGCCATGGTTGCGGAGTTCTTGCATTTGACCAGCGGATGTCGCTAGCGTGTCAATGCTCCACTGCTTTGCGCATGCGTAGAAGTTTCTCATTATTACGAGAAAGTTTCATTATTATGAGAAACTAAGTCATTATTACGAGAAAGTTTCTCGTTATTAAGAGAAATTAAGTCATTATTACGAGAAAGTTTCTCATTATTATGAGAAACTAAGTCATTATTACGAGAACGTTTCATTATTATGAGAAACTAAGTCATGATTATGAGAAAGTTTCTCGTTATTAAGAGAAATTAAGTCATTATTACGAGAAAGTTTCATTATTATGAGAAACTAAGTCATTATTACGAGAAAGTTTCTCGTTATTAAGAGAAATTAAGTCATTATTACGAGAAAGTTTCTCATTATTATGAGAAACTAAGTCATTATTACGAGAAAGTTTCTCGTTATTATGGGATGTTAAGTCATTATTACGAGAAAGTTTCTCATTATTAGGAGAAAATAAGTCATAATTACGATAAATTTTCTCATTATTCTGACATACTAAGTCATTATTATGAGAAACTTTCTCAATATAATGAGATACTAAGTTATTATTATGAGAAAGTTTCTCATTATTATGACTTACAGAATTATATTTTTTTACTCAACTGTGGCGGAAACGGGCTTCCATAGATTCGTAAGTATGGCGGGCCGGAAGGTCCAAAAATATGGCTACCGACTTGTCGCGGGAATTCACTATACAATTGCCAGTAGCCACTGAGTTTACCACTGATAGGCCGGCGGTGCATCTGCATACACACTCTCCTCACGCAGCGAACGACTCACTTTCCTCACGCAGCTGACCACTGACTCTCCTCAGCCGGCGACTCACTTTCCTCACGCAGCGGACGAATCACTTTCCTCACGCAGCCGGCGACTCACTTTCCTCACGCAGCGGACGAATCACTTTCCTCACGCAGCGGACGAATCACTTTCCTCACGCAGCCGGCGACTCACTTTCCTCACGCAGCGGACGAATCACTTTCCTCACGCAGCCGGCGACTCACTTTCCTCACGCAGCGGACGAATCACTTTCCTCACGCAGCGGACCACTGACTCTCCTCAGCCGGCGACTCACTTTCCTCACGCAGCGGACGAATCACTTTCCTCACGCAGCCGGCGACTCACTTTCCTCACGCAGCGGACGAATCACTTTCCTCACGCAGCGGACCACTGACTCTCCTCAGCCGGCGACTCACTTTCCTCACGCAGCGGACGAATCACTTTCCTCACGCAGCCGGCGACTCACTTTCCGCAGCCGGCGAGTCACTTTCCGCAGCCGGCGACTCACTTTCTGCAGCCGGCGACTCACTTTCCTCACGCAGCATTAACTCTCCTCACGTTTCTTTTCAAATACTGTGATGGTGCAATAACTAACTACATCTAGTAAAATTGATCATTTTTGTGTTGTAAATGTAATTTATTCTGAAGCAGTATTCCCATCAGTGTTCTGTAAACTGTTACTGTTAAGATGTAAACTGTTAATCATCAGATTTGTATATGCCCCCTTAAAGGGATAGGTCAATCAAAAATAAAAATTCTGTCATCATTGACTTACCTTCTAGTTGTTCCGAACCTGTATGAGTTTCTTTCTTCTGTTGAACTAAAAATATATTTTGAATGTCAGTAAACAAACAGCTGACTGTAGAGAGTGACTTTCATAGTAGGAAAAAAAAAAAAAAATATGGAAGTCACTGGCTACCATCAACTGGTTACTGACATTCTTCAAAATATCATCCTTTTTCTTTCTTCTGTTGAACTAAAACTCATATAGGTTTGGAACAAACTAGACTGTAAGTCAATGATGACAGAATTATCATTTAGGTTTAACTGTCCCTTGGAATTGATTGTCATGGCATTTTTTAATTTTTTTTTTACCTTTATAAAAAGGTAATTTTCCCCTAACCTTGGCTATCAATCTCATGTTAATTAGAATAACTCACTCTAGGGCTTTTATTATTTTTTCCACGGCAGAGGAAACAGAATCTGCATCAGAAGTGGCATTTAGATGCATGTATAAAATTGAATATGAATGTGCAAAACAAGCATGAAAAACACTGTTTAACAACTTTACAATAAAGATCTATAAAGCTTTTGTGGATTTTACAAATTATCTTTATACAATATATACAATATTCTGAAAAAGTGACATTTCCCTTTTTGCAAAGTTCAGATGTTGATAAAATATATAACTTTAACTAAAGATAAATTTTTGATTTGCAGCTGTCATGCTTAAACACTGGTTCTGCAGATTTTTGACATTTCAAATTTGCATTGTTTTTGTAACCATCACATTAGTTTATGGTATACGCTACTTTCATGTTTTTAAAAAAAAAAAAATTTAATCAGCTTACAACAGATTCCTTATTTGATAACACTATTCAAAAGAGCATTCACTACAAATAACATTTTAAACAAGGCACCAACAGCTATACTGCTTGGGCCCCTAAACAGTGACTGTTTCACTGAGTCTAATGTGATGGTTACAAAAAAAATGCAATTTTGAAATGTCAAAAATCTGCAGTGTTTAAGCATGACAGCTGCAAATCAAAAATGTATCTTTAGTTAAAGTTATATATTTTATCAACATTTGAACTTTGCAAAAGGGAAATGTCACTTTTTCAGAATATTGTATATTAAAGATAATTTGTAAAATCCACAAAAGCTTTATAGATCTTTATTGTAAAGTTGTTAAACAGTGTTTTTCATGCTTGTTTTGCACATTCATATTCAATTTTATACATGCATCTAAATGCCACTTCTGATGCAGATTCTGTTTCCTCTGCCGTGGAAAAAATAACGGTAAAAGCCCTACAGTGAGTTATTCTAATTAACATGAGACTGATAGCCAAGGTTAGGGGAAAAGTACCTTTTTAAAAAGGTAAAAAAAAAAAAAATGCCATGACAATCAATTTCAAGGATCGTTAAACCTGTGATAATTGATGATAATAATGATAATGATAATTCTGTCATCATTGACTTACAGTCTAGTTTGTTCCAAACCTATATGAGTTTAGTTCAACAGAAGAAAGAAAAAGGATGATATTTTGAAGAATGTCAGTAACCAGTTGATGGTAGCCAGTGACTTCCATATTTTTTCTTTTTTTTTCCTACTATGAAAGTCACTCGCTACAGTCAGCTGTTTGTTTACTGACATTCAAAATATATTTTTAGTTCAACAGAAGAAAGAAACTCATACAGGTTCGGAACAACTAGAAGGTAAGTCAATGATGACAGAATTTTTATTTTTGATTGACCTATCCCTTTAAGGGGCATATACAAATCTGATGATTAACAGTTTACATCTTAACAGTAACAGTTTACAGAACACTGATGGGAATACTGCTTCAGAATAAATTACATTTACAACACAAAAATGATCAATTTTACTAGATGTAGTTAGTTATTGCACCATCACAGTATTTGAAAAGAAACGTGAGGAGAGTTAATGCTGCGTGAGGAAAGTGACTCGCCGGCTGCAGAAAGTGACTCGCCGGCTGCGGAAAGTGACTCGCCGGCTGCGGAAAGTGAGTCGTCGGCTGCGGAAAGTGACTCGCCGGCTGCGTGAGGAAAGTGATTCGTCCGCTGCGTGAGGAAAGTGAGTCGCCGGCTGCGTGAGGAAAGTGATTCGTCCGCTGCGTGAGGAAAGTGAGTCGCCGGCTGCGTGAGGAAAGTGATTCGTCCGCTGCGTGAGGAAAGTGAGTCGCCGGCTGAGGAGAGTCAGTGGTCAGCTGCGTGAGGAAAGTGAGTCGCCGGCTGAGGAGAGTCAGTGGTCAGCTGCGTGAGGAAAGTGAGTCGCCGGCTGAGGAGAGTCAGTGGTCAGCTGCGTGAGGAAAGTGAGTCGTTCGCTGCGTGAGGAGAGTGTGTATGCAGATGCACCGCCGGCCTATCAGTGGTAAACTCAGTGGCTGCTGGCAATTGTATAGTGAATTCCCGCGACAAGTCGGTAGCCATATTTTTGGACCTTCCGGCCCGCCATACGTAAGCGACAATGGACATCAGGACGCAAGAATTGATCGTTAATTTCATCTCGTATAGTGTGTCATAGTAAGACAGAAAGACTAGCATGTTGAATTTTTTTGCGGTCCTTCACGACGGGTTCCGTCACATGGGTGACGCTGACCAATCGGAGCACAGACGCTTTTTGTACACAACTTTCAAACATGGCGAAAAGCAAGAGAGATGATGGTGTGGCTAGGTGGAATTACGAAATGGAGGAAAAGTTCGTGGAGCTGTGGCAACAGTACTCCTGCCTGTACGATGTCTCATCGAGGGACTACCACGACAGATTAAAGAAAGAAAAATGCTGTCGAACGATAGCGGAAGCCCTTCAGCAACCCGGTGAGTACTAAAATTGGCTGTAACTTAAGCTAGAGAGAGAGAGAGAGAGAGAGAGGAACGTGTCCATGTTCGGGTTTTCTTTCTTTTTTTGCGCTTTTCTAAACATAAGACAGCCAGTACAAAACACGCCGCAATGTTTACGCTCTTGTTTCTCATGCGCGTCGTGACAACAAACGACAATTGGTCGCGTAGCAACGTGTAGTCTGACATGTTTCAAGTCCAGGACACGACAAGATTTTTGGAGTCAACATTGCGTAATCTGACACAGTGACTATCGTAACAGACAAAAAAAAAATCGTGTATTCTGAACCAGGCATTAGACTGAGCCCAACATACAGCGATTGTTTTCTGCGACTGAAGCAGATTTATATACTTAAGCAGGGTTCACACTGTGCGATTTATGAGTCATTCTACGAAACGGGTGCCATTTGGGTCCGCAACGTTTGATCAGATGCATAAGGCACAAAAAATGTCCCAAAGTCTGTTCCCAAAGCTTAAGGTCATTAATTCAAGTGTTCTTTTTAACATGAGTTGCGTCCCAAATGACGCACTATACACTATGCACTTATACACTATGTACTTGTGCACTATGCACTCATCCATGTAGTGCGTGAATTGTATAAGGTTATTTTGTCATTTAACAACGGAGTCCGATCCTCCCTTCCCCTCCGCTACGTAATTAAAGCTGCGACAGTTGAGTGCACGAAGTGTCCAACATTCCACACTTCAGCTGTGTCCGAAAGCGCCCACTCGTTCACTCATTCACTAACCCCTATATAGTGCGTGGCAGTTGAGCGCACTATATCAGCAAAGAGTGAACGAAAATGAGTGAGCGAATTCAGACGCTGACGTTAATAGCATGCGCCAGACAGCGCGGACAATTTCATCATTAACATTTCCTATACCCATCTGTAATATGTCCTGTTTAACTTAATGAATTGTATGGTACTGTTTATTTGTCATGTTTATTGAGAATAAAGAGAGAATAAAAACACCTGTATCATGTTTATTTAGTTTTCAAATTTATATTTAAAAATAACAGAACAAAAACACTACACTGTCACATTTGTTTATAAAAAAATATAAAATATAACATTAAATAAATACAATATAAACACATTAAAAATGTTAAAAACTGTCAACAAGAACACCAGTGTATGAACCATGGTATGAACATATATACTTTATTTAAACATTTTCGCGGGGTTTCCAGTCAGTGTCCTCCAGCTGACTCCTGAGGTAAACCTGGCGAAATATGTACTCCATCTTGTTAGTTTTCGTTCTGATGAAACTTCTTTTCCTGAGGAGAAGAAAACGAAATTTATCAAGAAGAGCAACAGCTCAAAGGCGTGATTTGTTAGCTCGAAGATGCCACCTATCGGTAAGAAGATGTTATACAGCACACATTTAGCTATTAACTGAAAAACCTATGAGGTACTTCCAAATCCTCAAAGAAACAAACGTTTACCAATTCAGTAATCATTGTTTCTTATAAGAATTGGGAGAACTAATCTTCTTATTTTTTGCAGCTGCCCAGGTGAAAAAATACTATAGTAATTTATAGTAAATAAATACTATACTACAGTATGGTTTAAAAACACTAAAGTGATTGAATTAATTTGTTGTGCTAATTCTATAGTTGCTGTGATAATATAAAACTATAGAAATATAATCAAATTACTTTACCCAATACTGTACAAAGTTTTCTACAACTATAGGGTATATTATACTACAATACACTACAGTTTACTGTAGTAACATTATTTATTAGTTTATCAGTTCACTGTAGTTAATACTACAGTATGCCGTAGCATTCATTCACATAATATATACAGTATACTACAATTTATTATAGAATGGTTAAAAAACACTATAGTATTTACTATAAATGAATATAATTTTTTTTCACCTGGGTGGATGTAGCTATTTTTCAAATATATAAAATCTTTAATTTTATATAACACTTTTTAACATTATCTGTGATTAGTGAATCCTTTTATGTTGACACGTTTCATTATTGACTATTTTAGTACATTTACCCTTTCAGTCTGGCACTCGAGCTCCATACTGCCTGCCGAACCAATCAGTGCCTGTCCTCAGGTTGTATCTGGATGGGCAAAGTGACCTGAGGCCAGACTTCCGACTCAACAGGCAAACACTGAACTACCTCATTAACACCCTCCGCGAGGATCGTGATCATGGCTGGGGTCAGGATCTAGAAATTCTAGTTTTCATATTCTGGCTGGCAAGTGCAACCTCATACCGAGTGGTTTGCAGAGCATTTGACATGCCCCGTTCAACAGTTTATATGATTGTCCACAAAGTCTCCAAGCTGCTCCTCCGGATAAAATGCAACATAATCCACTTCCCATCTTTAGAACAGCTTGGGGAAATCAGCACAGGCTTTGCAAACCTGGCTGGCAATCCTGTCTTTAGTTCAGTTGCTGGTAGCATTGATGGCTGTCACATTAGAATCAAGCCTCCATCTGCTGATTCTATGTGCTACTTAAATCGAAAGCTATTTTATTCCATCCAGCTACAAGCGGTCTGTGACCATCAAGGCAAATACCTGGACGTTTTTGTGGGTTATCCTGGATCAGTCCATGACTCCAGGGTGCTCAGAAACAGCACTATCTATTTGAAGGCACTGTACCCACCAGAGGGATACCACATTTTAGGAGATGGAGGTTACCCCTGTCTTAGCCACCCAATCTCTCTCATCACTCCATATAGAGAACCACTACAAAATGCAAGTCAGCGTCGCTTCAACTTACACCACGCAAAAGCTCGATCCATCATTGAGAGATCCTTTGGCATTTTGAAAACAAGATGGCGGTCACTTTTCTTCAAGGCCCTTGAAGTAAAGCCTGAATTTGCTCCAGAGGTCATCACTTGTTGTACAATCCTGCACAACATCTGCATCACAAATGGTGACATCATGGAGCCAGAGGAAGGACAACTGACTGACGATGATCCTGATGACCTGCAAGTGAGAGAGCCACAGAGTGGAGAACACACCAGAGACCGCTTGGCTGCAGCTGTTTCTGCTCCAGATGATGATCTTCCTCCAGCCCTAAGGCATCATGATTATTTATAAAATCTGTTAAAATACACAACCACTTACATATTATAGTTAGACATAACTACTATATTGTTAGTATGTAGTTAAAATAATTAAATAGCGTAATTATTTTAGGTTATGTACTTTTTTTTCCAATTTTAATTTAAATTACAGCTAATATAAAACATGTATTACAGTTCAGGGTTATAAATACCATGTGATTGTACTTTAATTTCATGTTAATATGTTTAGATGCACATGATATTGTTAATTTGCACTAACAGTTTATATTCTTAGTATAAATAATCCTGTTTTTTTTTTGTTTTTTTTAAAAGCAAACATGACAAATCAATTATTTGTTTAAAATAAAAAGGCTTATTTTTTCAACAATTTTAAAGTTTACTTTTTCAAACAATTACTTTTTCTCAACAATTTAACAGTTTACTTTTTCCAACAATTTTTTTTTTTTTTAACAATTTAAGAGTTTTTTTCCCGCCAACAATTTAATGATTTTACATCTTTTCGACAATTCTTTCTAGAATTGAGAGAAGTCTCTCCTCTCGCATATCTTCTCTTCTCATTCTCTCTTCTGTTCTTTCAGCTTCTCTTTCTAAAAATTCAAGCACTGGATCTGTTTTCAGCCTCTTCTTTGCTGGCCTTGCTTCCCCACTCTCTCTCCTGTCCTGCTGCTCTGACTCCTTAGGGACTGAATCAGGAGAACTTACTGCAGGAACAATGGAGTTTTCCTCTGATGAGGCAATTAGGATGGGGGGCTGGATAGATGGCCTCCCACCTATTGCCTCATCCATGAGGCTGAACCACTTCCACGTTCCTGCAGTAGACTCCCCTGATTCAGTCCCTACCCCAGTCGGTGGCTTCCTTAGCTCCTAAAAATAGTTTTATAAGCAAATGATGTACAACACAAAAGATTTTATATAAAAAAGATCTGACTGGGTAAAGTATGAATTATGAATACTTAAAGGGTTAGTTCACCCAAAAATGAATCACATGAGCTATTTTAAATATGTTTTTAGTAACTTTCTGGGCATCTGAAAGTGTTAATTATCAATGGAGGCCTCACTGAGTCATCAGAAATCAAAAATATCTTAATTTGTGTTCTGAAGATTAACGAAGGTCTTACGGGTGTGAAGCGACATGAGGGTAAGTAATTAATGACAGAATTTTCATTTTTGGGTGAACTAACCCTTTAAAGTATAATGGTGAGTAAGAGTTTTATTATGATTATAGACCAAAACAAATCCATCTGCTTCAGTCAAATGAATTTTTACAATCATCTGCCATATTTGTGACCATTAGTGGGGCAAAATAATTGCAGTCAGTTCAAAAACATGTGAACAGAGATGCCAAGGGGAAAAGTTTTATCCCTGGATTTGATACATATTAGGTATCAGAAAACATTTTTACAGATCTCAAGTTATCACAGACCTGACCAAACATAACATTATGCACATTTAATCCACAATCCATCTCAGTATAGTGGAGTTTTCCATATGTTGGCACTATACAGAGATGGATTGTGGATTAAGGCCCCGTTTACACGTATGGTTATTTTGAAAAACGGAGACATTTCCCTTCGTTTACACGCAAACGGAGAATTCGCCTCTGAAAACGAGTCTTTCTAAAAACTCCGGCCAGAGTGGAGATTTTGAAAATCTTCGTTTGCACGTTTGCTTGTAAACTGAGCCAAACGGGTGTTTAGGCAGCCAACGTCACAGTATGCGCCAGAGTTCGCACCTATGTCAAAAGTGCGACCTATGTTTACATGTGATCATGGAAGCATTTAGAGTAGCAGTCGCATTTATGTTGGTGCAAACTCTTCTTGTGTGTTTGCATTTGCAAATACAGCTGCTCCATTATGTCGAGGAGCAGAGACGAATGAGTGCTCGGAGATCAGCAATTTTGCAACAACTTCGAATCACTTCAAGAGGAATTCGGGATTCTTTTTCGGGATTCTGATTGGCTTACGTGGGCTTGAACTGCTCGTTACACTCTTGACGTCATATATACACGGGTACGTGTAAATGAACACTTTTCTGAAAACTGACATGTGTGCACGATGTTATTTTTGAAACAGGAGAGGTTGAAATGTCCGTTTATGAAAATAGCCGCCCATGTGTAAACGTAGCCTAAATGTGCATAATGTTATGTTTGGTCAGGTCTGTGATAACTTGAGATCTGTAAAAATGTTTTCTGATACCTTATATGTATCAAATTCAGGGATAAAACTTTTTTGGTGTCTCTTCATATTTACAAATGTATAATTCATGAATTATTAAAAAAAAAAAAAATAGATTCCACAAAGGTGTAAAGCAAATCTGTATAAAATAGCTTACCTTGTATGTTTTCTTTAGGTTCTCCCATTTTTTGGCCGCTCTAGAGGGGGATACCACACCCAGCAGGCCCATCTCCTTCAGTACTGTTCTGTAGTACATGTAATGATTTAACACATTAATAAATGAACATTAATAAAACCTCAACTGTATTAATTTATGAAAAAAAAAAAAAAAAAAAAAAAATATATATATATATATATATATATATATATATATATATATATATATATATATATATATATATATATATATATATATATTCCTAAAACTCACTCCCATCCTTGCTGGGCAGCGTTTCTCCGCCCAGAAAACAGCTGACCAAACACAGTTCTTTTTAAAATTAGCTGCCTAACATCCTCATCCGTCCCTAAAACAAATAAAAATCCGTCAATACATCATATTCTAAGACGTAGGTTAAATACACTGTACAACAGTTCACTAACATATGAGAAAAATCGACCAAATTATCATATGATAATATTTATATATATTATGATATAAACGTGTATCATTTCACTTCAAAATATCTTTACAAAGATGTTCTAATTAATAAAAAATTACACTTACATTTGTAGAAGTTGCCGCCTCCCGTATTGTCCGCCATATTTATTTTTCTTTCGCGCTCGATATCGGGAAACGGTGCTTTAACGAGTGTACATCGAATGTACACTCAAATTCAGAGAGGATTGTGGGTAAAAGTAGTGAACGAATGTAGGGAATGCAGTTGTTCACTCAGAATTCGGACAGCACTACAAAATGGCCGACACCCGATTTAGTGCACTATATAGTGGATAGGGAGCGGTTTCGGACACAGCTTTCGTTTTGTCCGTTAATTTAGTGCATCATCCGGGTATTTAAAGTGCACTTTTTCTTTTTGGAATTTTCAGTGTGAACGCACTACTGCACTATTTGTACTTAAAAACATCATAGAATAGTGCACAAGTACGCGAATTGGGACGCACCTATGATATATGATAAAATGCTTTTTTTTTAAGATTAGCATACTATTTTTAATTAATTTTCATTATTATATAGCTAATTTCACATGTCCGTGTTAACCAACATGACATTTGCATCTAAAATATCACCAAATAAGTCATATATTTTTTTCAAACATATACTATTTTCAGGATTATATGTGTGTCCCTGTTTACACAATATATACTTATTCACAATAAACCTTATTTTTTTTGTAAATATTTTATGTTTTGTGCGTGTCCCTCAGTTTGACTTACCACCCCGTCACACTAACTTGTTTTATCTATAAATAATGCTCTGTTCCTTTAAATGACATCACAAAGCCTAAGTGACATCATTTGTGCCTTATAGCCACCAAGAACTAAAGCAGGCAACTATGTACATTTTTTTTAACATTGTTTATTTGTTGCTTTTTCATGTTAGGCAGGGCCCGTCAAGCTTAACCTTACCACCCCGTCACGCAAAATAGATAGGGAAAACTGTTTTTTATTCATTTTTTCACATTATTAATACAAAGAAAATTAAATTTCAGGTTGAATGCATGTATGCTAGGTGAGAAACTTGACCACATGGGAGATTTGCAGACATTTTGTGATGAAATTTACCATTATTGTGACGTAAATTTCATCCCAAAATGTCCCTCGATAAAAATCACATTCTGGGGGGTAAAACTTTTTCTTTTTGGCAAGGTTCCCGTGGTAAAATGTGCATTCCAAGGGCTAAATAGCATGTTTTTTGGGCTCACTTCAACCTGTGGACATGAAAAACAACCCGCGGCAACCGTGTAAAAGTAGCCTAGCCCAATTTTGCGGGAAAAACACAGACTTGGCAACACTGTTTGGTTCATTAATTCACTCATTCACTCACTCACTATATCACTCTCACACTTTTTACTCAATTTGAATGTCTCCCTCCCCCAGTTTTTAAAGTTTAAAACCAGCAGATCATATAGAGAAACACTTTGTCCATACCACCCCGTCACATCATTTACCACCCCGTCACAGGGTCATTTTGTTAAAAGTTTATGGAAAGAAAATGAAATAGTACATAAATTAATGTTGAATTATGTTCTTGTTGTGTGGACTAATCAGATTAAACTTTATTGGACGGACTAAACGGACTAAACTTTATTTGAATTTTTTCAGTGAATTAATTATTTCAGTACAAACAATGAGGCCATTGAAAAGGTCAAATTCATATTTCAAGATTAAAAATCTAAGAATTAAAAAAAAAAAAAAAAAAAAATTACAGACTTTCCATTGATGGTTTCCAAAAAAGGGACATTTTACTATTAGGAAAACATTAGATTTTAAAAATCTATTTCTTCTTTTATTACTCCAATGGCATACATATTGTCCGTGACGGGGTGGTACAAAAATGTCTGTCTTGCCTAAATAAAAAGGATAATATTAATAAAGATTTTGTGCCTGAGGTGGGAAAATGTGTTTTTTTGGAGGATTAACATATCTTTCAAGTTGTATGTTTGTTTAAAAAAAAGTTTGCTCTTAATGAAAATTTTGAAAAGTGCAAAGTGGAAATGGCACCCGTTTCGTAGAATGACTCTTATAATAGTCCTTTACGATGGTTGCTTGTCAGACTGCACGAACATGATCCTCGTGTCACACTGTGGGATCTCAGCTGTCATTAATGTCAGACTGCACGACAGTCAAAACGCGTTAAAAACGGACACGCAAAAATTGTCCGGAGTTTTACATTATCAAAACATACACATTCGGTGACTGTGAGCTGCGTTACACACGGGACTGAAGTGGTGGCTAACAAACACATCTCTATCATTAATTTTGATCAGGGCTTGTCTTGAAAAACGAAGACAATTTGACGTTCGTTGTAGGAGAAGTCACACTAGTGGATTGTGCACCAAATCTTCTGACACTGCCAGAATTTCGTTGGAGGTAAAATTTGATCGCAGTGGTTATTAACAGGCTGTCGGTGAACATGTCAAACTAGAGATCAAAGACTACAGATTTTAGGCTAGGATTACAGGAATCTTTTAGGATTTGCAAAATTTGTCTCAGACGACCAAATCATGGCCAAAATCGCACAGAGTGAACCAGCCTTTAATCGTCAAGTGTGTGTGCAGCTTAAGGGAGGCAGGGCAATGCCTCATTTTGAGTCCGTGCCAGAAAAAAGCAAGGTGAGTGGCCTCCTGACATATCAAACCTTACTTCTCAATAATTAGGTTAATAAATCAATAAAAAACAAATGGAGATTTAGAAATAATGATTCATAACCCATGTCTTGATGGCCTCGAGATAATGCTGATATGAAAAGTGCAAACTACGAAAACGGAAGTAAAACAAGCGAATTGCACTAAAGATTGGACTCGAAAGTGTTTCTTACAACTTGTCAAATAAATCTAATCCATGGATATTGACATGCAGCCAGGAGTCATGTTTCCTGACATTTATATGTGCCTGATTTCAACGCTGGAGAAATACAAAGCAAATCTGTCTGTGAATATTTTATATAACTACAATATAGGTAGGTTTAAATCCGTGTAATCATTTATATCAGTGGCTCTCAACCTTTTTTGGGCCAACGCCCCCCTGTCCATTATCCAGGTCCTTTACCGCCCCCCAAACACCATTAGCCTACATCATGAATCCATTTTCCAAACCTGTGTTTTTGTCTTATCCTGAATCACTATGACACACATATAATAAGAGTTTATATTTTTATTGGGACTATTAGACTGGTTCGAGTCAGCACCGCTGCAGAGTACAGTACAAGACGCCTGCAATTTTGATTATTTACCGCTAGAGCTCCAAAAGTTACGGACTGCAGCTTTCATAATTAAAAAGCATGTCACTGAAAGCCAAATAACAGATTTGATTTGACTGAAAAGTGGCAGGCAGCCGGGACAAGCTGGAACCGGAACCTCCAAAATCTGATCCGGCACCTCATTTGGGGGATCCCCCTCTCATATAACACCAAAAGTGGTCCATGCCAGGTTTTGTGTTTTCCAACACATAAGCAACATATAAAGCAGTGGCTGTCAAACTTTTTTTTTTAAAGAACGACCTTTTTTTTTTTTTTTTTTTTTTTTCAAGTCAAGCATAAGAATACTAAAATGTATAATATACATATACAGAACAAGAATAAAAACTTGTAAGTAGCTATAAACAAGCCCAAACGAATTAATTTGAAGCGAAACTGAAAGTAAAAACCGGTGTTCTCAAGCAGCCTCTCGTTCATATTAGCAATGTATTTGGATGCTGAACTTTTATTTATTGTGTCAAATAGGATTTGTACTTCACTCCCGTTTCAATATCAACGAAAAAACTCATCCTCTTCAAATGAGCAAAAATGTGTTTGGCAGGACCAGTTTCAGCGGTGGTCACGCTGAACGGCACAGATAGGATACTACGGAGTATGTATGAGCAGTGTAATTTTTTATATGTTTGGCTGACGGTATTTTATTTTGATAATGAACAGGCTGCGATGTCAAGTTTGCAATGAATGTGTTGAGTGCGCACGCGAGGCGCCGGCGCGATCACTTCAACTGGTTTCCTAGAAACAACTTAAATACTCCGTAATTTACAGATATGAGTAAGACATTATTCGATACTGCGAAGTTTACTTTTATACACTCACACTAAAAACAGAACATGCTTTTGCAAAATAAAGAATACAGGATGCGCTTTTTGACATCTCGGTTTCCTTTCCTTGAACTTGTTTGTGGAGCGCCGCGCCTCACAAAAATGAATCAAACTCAGCAGTATATAGGCTACTATTGGGCACATTTTTTTCTTTCGCTTTGTTAATCAATTGAGTCAAATATAAAGAATAGGCTACATATAAATTATATAATTACATGAATTATAGACATATAAACTTCGATGACGATGTTTTCTGAAACAAGCGTGCAAGTCGCTTTGCATTATGAAGAGAACTTGTGACTACAGAGAGAGCTATTTGTTTGTTGTTGGATATCGTTTTATTGAAATGCTGTGAGGAGACGCAGAAGAACTGATGAAATACTGGTTAAACATGCCCATACACTGGCAGTTTCCACATGAACGCGCTCGCGCACAAAATAACTACGAGTTTAAACATCTGATTTCTATGTTGAGGGCTGTTTGTCAGACTTTGTTGGGCCTAATACATAATGCCATGGTGTTTTACGCACAAATGGTCACTACACACCATGAGTATGCCAATGGTTTCCATCACCTTAACGCGCATTTGAACTAACGCAAAACTCAAGATAATCTGCGTCTGCCTATTGAATTTCTTTGATAATTCTGGACAGTAAAAACGACCATAAGCTGCTATACGGTCATTTCAGCGCTAATGTGTGCACTTAGGATAAGTAAAAAAAAAAAAAAAAAAAAAAAATCTTCTAATAAGAATAAATACTATGAACAATTATTAATGTATTATTAATTATTTTTAACTAGCCTATCTTGAAATTATCCAAGCAGCGTTTTGCGCTCAGATGTGACGGCGAAATGACCTAAATGTGATTACAGAATATATTTAAATTAATTATCCATCAAATTGTCAATTGTCACTGTCTCCTTACAGTCTTGCGAGTTAACAATAATGCCCAGTAAATTGCTTTGTGAACAAAGAAAACTTTTTGGCATTAGGCATTAAAAATGTAAAAGTTTTACCTTACAAATATAATTTAGTTTCATTCATTTTAAAATTCGTCACCGGAGTGAATGGGAACATGATTTATTGAAAATATTTGAAAATACAAGTGGTTCTTAAGTCAGTACTTTTTTAATGGCTTGTCAACTTTCCATTCCTCGTTGCGTGGTTCTAGTCAGCGCTGGATTCAAGCCACCACCGGATTGTTGTCAGCGCGAAACACATTTTTGTGCACTTGAATTCATGTCAGCGCTTGAGCGCTGCTATGACTGGAAAAATAATTGTTGCAAAAGAAACGATACATAGCCTAGCTTACATGTTGCGTGAAACTGGCAGATTTTAGAATGTTGTAGGCAATTCTTTTGCAAGTAATTACACGTTTAATCTTGTCTTGCCTGGATCTTTAGTGTAAACTCGTGAACGCCCCCCAAGAACACCCGAACGCCCCCCTTTTAAAAATCTTGCTTCCAACGCCCCCCGTTGTTCTCTGAACGCCCCCGTTGAGAAACAATAATTTATATCAATGTTATATCGTCATATTGTCCAGCCCTAAAAACATATAGTTTTATAGTATAGTTTTTGTCAGTGTTGTTTATTTAAAAACACCCAATTATGCAGAATATAAGATTGAAAATATTTAATTGATGAGTTGTCAACATAATATACAACAATACAATGCATACGGTATGATTTTACCTCAAAATCCAACATTTTGACACAAAATGATAACTGCAAATCCATGTTTCTCTGCTGGAGTCCAGCTGTTTCTGTGAATTGCAGTGATCCATTTGCTTTTTTTTTCTGTTGCTTTCTGCAGTTTTTAAATATATACCTCAGGTTTTGTGTCAAAGCTCTTTCCCGTTTTGGATGTTTTGTGTGTTTTTCGTGACATTCACGCTGAAAACCAATGCTGCCACTCAGTCTTTTGCCACTCAGTGGGCGTGACCACAGTCTAACGGTCGACGGTGACGTAACGTGCATAACCTCTATACATTTTTTGTCATTTTCCCCTAAATTTCAACAGCATTAAAACTTTGTACACTAACAAAATATGAATTACTTTGCAAAAAAACTTCACCCTAAAAAGAAAAAATGATAAATAAAATAATGATTCTGATCCCAAATGTGAATCCACATTCCAATATTCAAATACACTTGATCACAAAAACAAATAACTTTTATAACACTTTTCTTTTTAATAAAAAAAACTCCCATAAAGATCTTTTATAAAAAAAAAATAATAATAATACCTTAAATTTAGAAGGGCTCTACATAGAATTTTACTATATAATAGTAAATCATCATATTATGCAAAATTTCATAGTCAGGGATGCAAACAGGTAAGGGGGGAAAAAGGTGAGAACATTGCGTGGGGCAGGGGCATGGTTTGCACAATATGTTTTTTTTTTTTTTTTTTTTTTTTTTTTAAATCTGCTTTACATGCTCATTTGTAGTTACTTTAAGGGATTTTTTATTTATTTTTAATACCGTATCCAAAATTGTAATGCAGGATATTTAAGACAATATTGGCTGATTAGATGGCAATACTGAGCTAAACTGCAAACTGTTTGCCATCTCTCTTCACCGTTCCCACATCTCAGAACTCAAATACATAAAATATTCCCCTTTAAAGAGATTAGTTTTTAAAGTAAGAGTAAAGGAAACAATGTACAGTACTTATTGAAACAACCAAGTACCCCCCCCCCACACCCATAAAAACACTTTCTCATTGGATGTACAGGGAGTGCAGAATTATTAGGCAAGTTGATTTTCTGATCATATTCTTTTTTCCAGTAACATTTTACCAATTCCAAACCACATTAAATCTTAATAACTACTATTCATTTTGTATTTAATCATTTATAAGTGATATATAATTGTTCATGAAGGCTGGAAATGAACCACGCCTTATATTCAAGTGTACATAATTACGAGGCCCCTTTTCTATTACTGATACAATTAGCAAAAAGAGATTTAACTCAGACTGAAAAGTCAAAAAATAAAAAATTAAATGTCCATGAGAAGGATGCAATACTAATGCAATACTAGAAATTGCAGTTAAGGCCTAACCATTGGACAGTGAAATGCTCATTGGGTCAGCGGGGTCAGACAAAAAGCAGGTAGAGAAGAAAATAAATGTTAACTGCAAAAGAATTAAGAATTAAGGTGAAGAATTAAGTGTGTAACCATCAGGAACAATTTAGTCTCCAGCACCACCATTTTCCAGAACTGCAACCTACCTGGAGTCTCCAGAAGTGCAAGGTGTTAGGATCTCAGAGACTTAGGTTAGCTAAAGAATCCTAAAAAATGACCTGCACTTGATAAGATTCACAAGCTGAAGTGTTATAAAATACATGAAGACTGGGTTTTTATAGGGCTTATAGACAGACAGCTTGAGAGTGACTCCTGAAGGACCAGCACCACATCCTCTTGTACCACTGTTTGAAGAATTTATCCAGAATCTGGCAGTAAGGTGTTTGAGTTCACTTTTAGTCCATCTCTTATCCTGAAATGTCTGTCTTGCAGAGATGGACTAAAAATGATCTTCCAAAACTTACTGCCAGATTCTGGAAGATAAATTCTTCAAACAGTGGTACAAGAGGATGTGGTGCTGGTTCTTCAGGAGTCACTCTCAAGCTGTCGGTTTATAAGGCCTATAAAAACCCAGTCTTCATGTATTTTATAACACTTCAGCTTGTGATTCTTATCAAGTGCGGGTCATTTTTTAGGATTCTTTAGCTAACCTAAGTCTCTGAGATCCTGAGACCTTGCACTTCTGGAGACTCCAGGTAGGTTGCAGTTCTGGAAAATGGTGGCGCTGGAGACTAAAGGGTTCCTGATGGTTTCACACATAATTCTTAATTATTTTGCAGTTAACGTGTCTTTTCTTTTCCACCTGTTTTTGTCTGACCCCGCTGACCCAATGAGCATTTTGCTGTCCCTTGGTCATGCTTTAACTTTGCAATTTCTAGTATTGCATTAGTATTGCGTCCTTCTCATGAGTATTTAATAATTTTTGACTTTTCAGTCTGAGTTAAATCTCTTTTTTGGCTCATTTTGCCAAAATTTAAGATTGATGTGGATTGGAATTGGTAAAATGTGCTTGGGAAAAAAAATATGATCAGAAAATCAACTTGCCTAATAATTCTGCACTCCCTGTATGCAAATCCCATAAGTGACCTATTTTAATCTCAAAAAGGTGAGTTGTCACTAGTTGCATAGTACATTTGAAAATCAAAAGCAAAGTAACTGAAGTTAAGCAAACAAATCATTGTGTTGATTATAAAATATAGACTCTTAATTGGCCATTGAAATGTAACTGCAATGAAATATTTTTTCACACAACATATAACAAAAATATTTCATTATAGTTTGTTTTTGGAGAGCCATTTAATTTAAGTCAAGTCAAGTCACCTTTATTTATATAGCGCTTTTTACAATGCAGATTGTGTCAAAACAGCTTTACATTGATAACTGGTACATAATTTGGCTGCACAGCAGCTCTTAAAGAATAGTGTCAATGCAGGCAGATCAGAAGCACTGTTGAATAAATGTCAGGAATACTATTGAATATCAAATGTCAAGTCAAATGTCAAGTGTCCCCAACTAAGCAAGCTAAAGGCGACAGCGGCAAGGAACCCAAACTCCACTCAATTTACATATTCTAAAAATAGAAATCTTTTCAGATTTTATTTTATTTATTTGTTTGTCTCAGTTGACAGGTGTGATGATAAGTGGGTTTGAGTTCTTACCTTTATCATTATGGCATGGGCCAAAAAATGGATAGAGTTTGTCAGTGAAAGTCTGACTAGTGAAAGAGTAGATATGAGATCTGGAGTCCACGTCATAAAAAGAGACCAGACCCTCCTCATAATCCACAAACACTCCCACCTTCTCAGGTTTCGCTCTCAGAGATAAAGGGACAGATAGATTATCAGCAGCTATATATTGATTCTCATTCCTCAGAATCACAGTCCAGTATCCATTATCAGGACTCAGTGTGATTGACCCCTTCCTGTTAATAGATTCTCTGGCCACTCCTAAATCCCACTCAGTCTTTCCCTTCACCTGCACCTCATAGTAAAATCTCCCTGAACTGAATCCCTCTTTTGCCAGAATACAAAGACTCTCAAATCTCTTTGGGTTTTTTGGGACATTCTGGTTAATGTTTCCATGACTGACTTGTTTTCCATCATCAGACAGGATGAGATATGGATTTGCTGTATCAGGATCCAGAGTCACTTCCACTGAGAGAGATCAGACATTATCAGTCAACTTCAGAACAAACATTTTCAGATGTAATACACGTTATAATAAAGTATTGTTGTATTGTGTATTGAAAAAAATGGTGTCAGTCACACTATACCTGCATACTTCTGTACACACTTCAACCCTGTGAACACAGATGACAATACAATGATGAATTATCTATAGGAATAATTCACATTCACATTTCAGATTAACAGTGAGTTTATCTATTAACATCAGTTAATAAAACAGAATGCAGAATGTGTTTACAGTAAATATACTATAATGGATGTCTATGAGACAAACATGATAAGGATATAAGAGAATGTGAAGCTTGTATTTTTTAATCAAAGCTCTATTAATAATTCAGTAAAAAATTGATTTGAGCTGTATTGTCCTTTTGAGGTGCGAAATCTTTTTAGACAGATTATATATTTTATAGTTTGTCACACATATTTACATCCTTCCCTTGTAATTAAAGTAATACTGCTCTAACATGAGTTAACATTGATAGAACTTTACACAGACGGGTTAGTTGTGTTATGATTACATTTTTGACAGTGTGATCCCTTACAAACTAAACTTAAAGTTGCAGTTCATAAGTTTTGCCTCTTTGTCGCCATCTCTGTTTGAAACCTGCAGTTATTTGTAGAATTATAATCTTTACATGGGTTGTGCCTCGGCACGGCTCCTCAGCACAGATTTATTTGATGTCAGTAACTACATCGGTGTGGATATTGTACTTTGCAATCACAGATTCTATGTCTTGGAAGTATGACCCAAAATAAGAATTTTCACTGGAAAATGGCATCTGAACAATTAAGTAACAAATCTGCCATTTTTGTTTTTACTAACTGAGAAAAAAACAAAATAAATTGTGCTGTCAATGATGATTAAATCTAAGGATCACTTAGCTCAGATAACATCAAGCCGTGCAAATTATTATTACTGTTATACTTTGTTCTCAAGTTGTTAATGTTAACAACAGCAGCATTGCCTTGACGATATGTATTTAGTGTGTATTGGCGTTACCTGTAGATTTCAATTTCAGTAGTCATTCCGCAGTCCAAAGTCTTTTGCTTTTGACTACGGGTGAATCTCCAGTTGTCACTGATGATTTTCATTTGGACTTTTATGGATTACAATTTAACATCATAAAGCCGCCTGCAGCCTCCTCACATGATATAGCCAACTAGCTGGGACTCATTCTTTATGTAAACAGACGCAATGTAATGGTGCAAGGATGAATGTCAGCATGCTCAAATTTCCTATGGAAATCCACCAGTGATGGTTTTATTATAAAACCTTATTTCAAGCTTACTGTTGTGAATCAGGCTAAGGTAAGGAGATTTTAAACACTGGCTGGTTATGTACTTTTTTTACCAAAAAACGTTATGGATTGCAGCTTTAATTTGGACTTAACCCAGAATAATCCTTAAAAATAAATATTTTCATAGATACTGACAAAAAAAAACTACTGTATTTGATATTCACATACCAGTTTGACTGAGTTTTTCAATTAGTGTCCCTTGAGTTTTCTTCAGTAGAGTCACAGCTCTATACAGCAAGTTCACATTCGCATCAGAGTCAATCCTGATCTCAGTCCAGTTCTTGGTGTGTGGACGAATGGACAGGGATAACCACATCTACAGCAGGAGAGAGAGAGAGGACTGTTAAATATGTAATTTTTTTATATTTAAAGTTAATGTTTTACACAGTACCTTTAAAACACAGTTAACGTCTCGGTTACGTATGTAACCCTCGATCCATGAAGGAGGGAACGGAGACGTACGTCAGTAGTGACCGACAAATTGGGATATCGCTAGAGAGCCTTATCAGCTTTGAGTGAACTAAAACAAGCCAATGGAATTGGAGTGCGATATTTGCATAATGCGCACCACCTCCGTCAGGTGTATATTAATAGGAACCAGATGCAATCGCACTGTGTTTTTCGCTGAGGAGACAAATGGTGTCCGCGCAACAGCGAGGGTACAGAAACTGTAGCGACGGGACGTACGTCTCCGTTCCCTCCTTCAGGGAACGAGGGTTACATACGTAACCGAGACGTTCCCTTTCAGTCGGTCACGTTCGACGTATGTCAGTAGTGACCGATGAATTGGGATCCAAAATACAGTGCCACAGTTACGAAACCCCTTCCAGTGCCCAGCGCAAGCTCTAGCCACCCGTCGCACCAACTGGGACGGTGAAGGGGGCGAGCTTACGCCGAGAGAGTTTACTGCTGTTTTAACCGAATACCCACTAAGTAAACTAAACTACACTGGGGAAGCGAACCCGTAGGGAACGCTGCGGAGGCCACTACCTACCCAGTGGGGGAGGAATTATGTGGAAAATACACATATGGACTGGCCCGGGGGGAAGTACGCATATGGAGTCCCTGGGATGGCTCCACCTGGTGGGGGGAGACGCATCTGACAGGTGACAAGGGAAAGAAACAGGCTCACCGTAGGGAGTTAGACAGTGGACAATTACACATATGGGCCCGCTCACGTAGAGGAGTCACAACATATGGAACCCAGCCAACAGACAACGTCAGAGACGGATGTTGGCCTGGCATCAGACACTCCGCAATGTCCGAGCCGAAGGGGGAGGCGGAGGAACTCGACAGGGTTTGCCAAGCGGGGAACACGACTGGAGTCAATAGATGCACGTATCCGGCCCAGGGGGCAGGAGTGGCATTGCAAGCTGACACTTAAAGCGGCTTCAACGCGTCTACCGGCTGGTGGAAGTGAGTAGACGGGAAGATACCGGCTCTACACATAGGCTATAAAACCTAGCGAACGTGTTAGGTGTCGCCCAGCCCGCAGCTCTACAGATATTTGTCAGCGAGGTGCCCTGAGCCAGTGCCTAGGAAGAGGCCACTCCTCTGGTGGAGTGGGCTCTCAACCCCAACGGGCAAGGCACGCCCTGGGATTCGTACGCCAGGGCGATGGCATCCACTATCCAGTGGGCCATCCTCTGCTTGGAGACAGCCTTTCCCTTCTGCTGGCCTCCATAACAGACAAAGAGCTGATCTGAAGTCCTGAAGCTTCGAGTTCTGTCAACATACACACGCAGAGCGCGGACGGGACAGAGCGACGCTAGGGCTGGGTCTGTCTCCTCCGAAGGTAGCGCTTGCAGGTTCACTACCTGATCTCTGAAGGGAGTGGTAGGAACCTTGGGCACATATCCGGGCCGGGGTCTCAGGATAATGTGAGAGTCACCGGGCCCGAATTCTAGGCACGATTCGTCGACCGAAAATGCGTGCAGATCCCCTACCCTCTTAAAAGCAGCCAATGCAACCAGGAGGACGGTCTTAAGAGACAGTACTTTTAACTCAACTGATTGCAGAGGTTCGAAGGGATGACCCCGGAGAGATGTAAGAACCAGGGTCAGATCCCTAGAGGGTATGGAGGGAGGGCGAGGAGGATTCAGTCTCCTCGCCCCCCTCAGGAACCTGACGATCAGATCGTGTTTCCCCAGGGACTTGCCATCAACTGCATGGTGATGTGCGGCGATAGCGGCAACATACACCTTGAGGGTGGAGGGAGACAGCCTTCGCTCCAAGCCCTCTTGCAGAAAGGAAAGCACAGATCTGACCGAGCATGATCGGGGGTCCTCTCGGCGAGAGGAGCACCATTCAACGAATAGGTTCCACTTCAACGCATAGAGGCTCCTCGTGGAAGGAGTTCTAGCAGAAGTGATGGTGTCTACAACCCCTTGCGGGAGATCACTCAGAACCTCCGCATCCCGTCCAGGGACCACACGTGGAGGTTCCACAGGTCGGGACGCGGGTGCCACAGGGTGCCCCGTCTCTGAGTCAGGAGGTCCTGTTGACCCGAAGACCCAACCGGCTGAGGTGAGCTAGAACCATGTCCCTGTGTTCGCACAACTGCTCTCGCGAGCTGGCCAGGATCAACCAGTCGTCGAGGTAGTTGAGGATGCAAACGCCCTGTTCCTTGAGGGGAACAATGTCCGCCTCCGCAACCTTCATGAAGACGTGGGGCGACAGGGCCAGCCCGAAGGGTAGGAATTTGTACTGATATGCTCGAGGCAGAATCGAGACATGAAAGTACGCGTCCTTCAGGTCGATCGCTGCAAACCAATCCTGGGGACGGACGCATTCGAAAATGCGCTTCTGCGTGAGCATCTTGAATGGCGGGCGCCCTCTTGTGACCTGGAGGTTGGGGAAACTGCTCTTTTTGTGAGGAAGTGGGTACCGCTGGTCTCCGGAGAGCCAGCGGCGGTAGACAGACAGACAAGTTCACAAATTCCCCCTGGCCCTCCTCCGGGGGTGGGAGAGATGATGGAAAACTCTCCCGAAGAGCAGGATCCTTCCCCTCCAGGTCGCCCATCTCAGGCCCGGGACTTCCTCGACTGCTTACCAGCTGGCTTGGTTGAGAAGGGCTGGGCACCGCGACCGGCACCCTGCTGTTTGGCTGGTGTAGGCTGCTGCTTGGACGACTTAGCAGGGGCGGAGGACGACGCGGGCTGGCGCCCTCAGCAACGAGCGGGCTGAGGCTGAGCCGCCGACGGCAGGGTGGAGGCAGCAGCGGACCGCCGGGGCATGACATGCTTGATAGCTGCAGCCTGCTTCTGTGCGGTGGAGAACTGTTAGGCGAAGTTCTCCACTGCGTCACCGAAAAGGCCGACCAGAGACACGAGGGAGTCCAGGAACCGATGTTTGTCAGTTTCCCTCATGTCCGCCAAGGTCAGCCAGAGGTGGCGTTGCTGGACTACCAAGGTAGACATTGCATGACCAACAGAATGCGCTGTCACCTTAGAGTAGAGTGGAGCGGAGCTCGGCGGGGAAGCCCTAACCGTGATCCTCAGATCACCCTGCACACAGGGAGTGACGCGATGTTTTATATGGGAAATTCAGTTTTATATGCGAAATTCAGTTGCTGTTAAAACAGCAGTTGAGAGCTTTAAGCTCAGGCTCCCCGGGAAGCTCGCGACCTCGCTGTTGTGCCTTCACACTAACACAAAAAGACGCTGGAATCTTCAAAGATGCTCTTTTAGTTTCACTTTAGTGAAGTCTGAAGCAGGACACCAAACGTTTGGCTCCTCAGCGAAAGACAGAGTGCGATTGCATCTGCTTCTTATTTATATACATCTGACGGAGGCAGTGCGCATTATGCAAATATCGCACGCCAATTCCATTGGATTGTTTTAGTTCACTCGAAGCTGATAGGGCTCTCTAGCGATATCCCAATTCGTTGGTCACTACTGACCAGTGATGGGAATAACGTTATAACTAACGCCGTTACTTTTTTCAGTAACGAGTAATCAAACGAATTACTTTTTCTCCCGTTACAACGCCGTTAGCGTTACTGACCAAAAAAATGCCGCGTTACTATAATTGAGCTCACTGAAGCGGTTTTCATCCGAGTAAGCTCTCTCTCAGCCATAGGACCTGCAAAGTTTTTTTCTCTGGTGTGTGCTGTGGTTAGTCATACACAAATATAATTTTAAACTGATGATAATGTATGATGCGCTGTGTGTGTGTCTGTCAGAGCATGCGTGCGAAGCGCGATCTCAAACCAGAATACCATTTTTGATGCTTGATCAAAAATATGTGAAATGAGTTTTTTTCTAGTCGACTAGTAGTTGTTCGTTTAAGCTATTAGTTGACTAATCACATTTATATTAATTTAATTTCTTAAATACTGGAGAGAATAAACCATAATAAGGAGCGTTTACATAGGCTATATAGCACTCAAGGGCACGCATATGTAGGGTCTGCACAGTCTCAAGGATGAGCAGGTCCCACCATAAACTGTGTTTAAGCCTCAATTCACGGAACTTTGGTTTGTAAATCTTACATCGATTCCGGCCCGGCAGACACTAATGGATCACGAGACTCTTTTTATGACTGTTTCGATAAGTCCCCTAACCTCTCCTCCGCGACTTCAAAGGGGGTGCAACACCACGGATCGGATTTCTAGGGACCAGGTCCAAATTCCAAACGGTCATAAAAGGAAAATACACGCACACACCCACAGACACACACACACACACGGCTCCCCTACATATGCACAAACATTATACCTACAAATATGAATGTATCTGCCATTGTAGTGCTCGCTGCATGTATGTGTTACTAGTGTAGAATTGTAGAATTGACTATAGTAGGTTAGTCTTCATGTGAAACTGTAGTAATAGAGTGTAAAGGGTATCTTCTTTATATGACGAGAGACACCTGTCGAGTTTGATTTCTCCGTAAAGCTGTGAATCCGAGCTATTCACTGATGTACGTTACATTTCTGTCAAATGCATCGTTCAATGTTTAATAACACTATGAAGAAAATGCACTGATTCAACATACCATAAATTTATTCGGGAGACAGGACAAAGGAATGTGGAAACCCGCCAAATTGCAACGCTAGCATTGGAGGACGTTATCAAGAAGGCGTTCTGGTCTGTTGTCTTTAAAACACCATGACACGCGTCTTTTGGTGGCACAAGTTTTCTGCACGAGTTCCTGCCAGCAAGACGGACTCTCTTCTTTATTTTCCGGTCATATTACAACAGTTAAACCTTCGTTTGAAACTTCGCCGAAACAACCTCCGGAAGAAGAAGCAACTATCAAACCGAGCGCTCCGAAACTCCAAGCACCCTGACTAACCTATGCAAGTATAAAGTTTTTACGATTTTAAATACTGAGTTTCCTTGCTGGCTCTTAAAGGTGAACTGTTGCAATTTGACCTGCTTTGATCATCTCTTTCGTTTCTGCCTCTCCTTCTACTTTGTATGTATTTGTATTTACTTGTGTCCATTTAGCCGTATAACCTGTGTATTACCCGTTTCGTATATTAAACTCATTATATCCATGCTTTTTTGTTCACTTGCTCATTTTAGCAACAACCGAGTCACTTTAACGTTCTGATTCTAATATCCTTGCTCTATATTTGGAGGCTATGATAGAAAGTTAGTCTCCCGGCCCGAGAATAACATTTCTGTCGTGATAATCTGTGGATAATTTTCCGTTTCGGTGGACGAACTGATAGTTTTCCACATAATTATTAAACCAGAACTAATCATATATGTGATTGATTATAATTCGTTGTAGTTAATTCACCATATATGTTTAATTCCCCGTTGGGTCGATATATGAACGTCATAAAGCTTTCTGAATTATGATATTCATATTTCATCCATAAATTGATTAATAACTGTACATCGCTACACATAATTGCCATAAAGAACCGGCAAAAGTAATGATTATGAGTGTGACAAAAACAGCAAGGATACATTTTAATTGTTTATTAATAAAGTAATGTTTTCTGAATCAGTGTCGGCTGCAAAGATGAAGTTGACATTGCTGATTCTCATTGCTGATCATCTGCTCATATGGACGTGCCTAGAGAGATAACGCACATTTCATTCGGATTAGGCTATATAATCAGAGTAGCCTCTTTATTTTCGTGTTTAATTACTTCATTTTCGTTAAAGTGGATATTTCAAGCATTCTATAGATATATTTCTCATGTCTGCGAGGCAAGCAGCCTCTGAGTTTTGGTTCATTTAGCCTATAAGACGCGCTCCAGTTCACGCGCCAGTGATCGCGCCCGCGCCTCCATGTCATGATTTTATTGTCTGCTATATTTGCTTGTTATATATTAAATCCAAGCAATTGGTTGATGAAACATTGATTAAATTAAGATACAATTTTTACAAAACGAAATTCACTTTAAAGAGAGGCTTTCTATAAAACAAAACTTAATGAAGTGTTTAAAATCATGTCTGACCCACTCCATGTCTCCCGATATATTTGCGCATCTTATGATGCATCTTAAAGGGGGTCGCACACCGGACGCGAAGCTCGGCGCCGCGCCGCGCCACGCCGCGTCTCAGGTATCTCACACCGGACGCGCACATTCTATACGCGCAAGCTCAATTTTGAATCGGCTTCTGACAGAAGAGCTGCACGATGAGTTCTTATTTCTTTTTTTTTTTTTTATTTATTTGTATTGAATAATAGCTGACTTTTGAAGGTTCATTAATGAAGATCACATTATGTCTGTTATTGTTTTGTTGTATCGGTTGTCTAGGCAACTATGTTACATTGTAGCAATATTATTTAACTAACGTTAAAGTCCCTGTAAAGTCATTTTAAAGTATGTGTTTTGAGTTTGTCACACCACAGAAAAATGTGTTATTAACCACCCTGCCAAATTTTAATGATTTAAAAAAATCTGCAAGTAAATTAAGTAAGTTATCAAAATCTCGAAAAAATAGGCAGCGCTCTCTGCTCTCAAACGCTGGGGGCGTGTCCGCTGTCGGCGCTGAAACCACACCCACTCGCGAGAGCTGCCGTCTCAACTTACTTGTCTAATGAGTCAAACATACTGTGATGCATATAAACAAAAGAATCACAGCCGAACTGTTGTCGAGTTGACAAATGACGGTGCCGCGAGACGGGAGGATAAAGGCCGGGACGGGAGAGACTCTGTCCGGCCCCATATATCATCGGTTATCGTCGGGACGGTAAGAAGGCCGAGGCGGGAGGGGGGCCGAGGTCTGTTCAGTCACATTCACCAAAAACAGCGGATTATCTGTGAATCCCAGCTGTCTGATTAAAGTTTATAAATAAGGAGACCGAGCATATTGTATATTTTAACAACCATGTAATATGCATTTGCGTGACGAAGGCATTATTAGCTAAATGTGCAAAGGGCTGTATAACTGTAATGACACTCGAGATTGAGCGAGTGAACCGCTGTAGAGGCGGCGCCACACTCGGTGCGTCATCGACAGTTATATAGTCTTAGGGGCGGGGCCATGCTCGGGGGACGATGTGCGTCATTAGACCCCCGTTTTAGCTCCGCCCAAAAAATCCTGAGCAGAGACTTGGTGAAAAACTGTTTAACGCTCTAACTTCACAATTAAGCATTACACAATTCACAGACTTTGTAATGTCTTTCAGCAATACATTTGTAACATTTATAAAGTGTTTAGAAAGAATTCTCAGAATTGACTTTACAGGGACTTTAACTAGCTAGTCCGAGTAAAAACGTTAGCAAAACAAGTTATTTCGGTAACACTTTACAATAAAGTTTCATTTGTTATCATAGTTAATGTATTAGGTTAACTAACATGAACTATGAGCATTTGTTACAGTATTTATTAAGCTTTGTTAACTTAATGTTAGTTAAAAAACAGTTGTTCTTTGTTCATGTTAGTTCAGTGCATTAACTAATGTTAAATACAACTTTGATTTTAATAATGTATTAGTAAATGTTGTCATTAACTTAAACAAAGATTAATAAAGGCTGTATAAGTGCAGTTCATTATTAGTTCATGATAACTAATGTATAATAATATATAATATATTTAATATTTCGTATTTTGTGGGGATTTCACAGTACTAAAGAATATTAACTTCTAAATTATGCAGTATTCAACAGACATAATTACATTATATTATATATTTATCCAATGTAGACTATGAAGGTTTTTGAATGCCCTGTTTTTTATGTCCTCCTCAAACAGATCAAATATTGACGGACAACAAAAAAACTGCTGCACTGCTACTGCTACGTCGAAGACTGAAAAATAGAGGCAATCGAATTTGCCTGTGCTTTGTTATTTCGCATCACTGAGGTTAGTGTATGGAAAAATGGCACAAAAGAGCAAAATAATATATTAGAAAGGGCTACGTTTATTATACATTTTCCCCAAATATGTTTAGACCCCCCTTAAGGGGGTCGCACACCGGACGCGAAGCTCGGCGCCGCGCAGCACCGCTCCACGTCTTTAAAATTCGAACACATTGTTTTCTATGAGAGTACGCACACCGGCGGCGACATTCGGCGCCTGTCCGCGGCGCCCAGCTACGACTCAGGAAGTTGTTCAAAATCGTGCCGCGCCACAGAGCGCCATTTCAAGGTTTTATATTAAATTTATATTATATTTACCTCAAATCGTCAATGTACATACTGATTTCACCCTGTGCTACAAGATACACTTGTTTTACATTCTGAGTTCAACAGCTTGAGTAAGGTCTAAACATATTTGGGGAAAATGTATAATAAACGTAGCCCTTTCTAATATATTATTTTGCTCTTTTGTGCCATTTTTCCATACACTAACCTCAGTGATGCGAAATAACAAAGCACAGGCAAATTCGATTGCCTCTATTTTTCAGTCTTCGACGTAGCAGTAGCAGTGCAGCAGTTTTTTTGTTGTCCGTCAATATTTGATCTGTTTGAGGAGGACATAAAAACAGGGCATTCAAAAACCTTCATAGTCTACATTGGATAAATATATAATATAATGTAATTATGTCTGTTGAATACTGCATAATTTAGAAGTTAATATTCTTTAGTACTGTGAAATCCCCACAAAATACGAAATATTAAATATATTATATATTATTATACATTAGTTATCATGAACTAATAATGAACTGCACTTATACAGCCTTTATTAATCTTTGTTTAAGTTAATGACAACATTTACTAATACATTATTAAAATCAAAGTTGTATTTAACATTAGTTAATGCACTGAACTAACATGAACAAAGAACAACTGTTTTTTAACTAACATTAAGTTAACAAAGCTTAATAAATACTGTAACAAATGCTCATAGTTCATGTTAGTTAACCTAATACATTAACTATGATAACAAATGAAACTTTATTGTAAAGTGTTACCGAAATAACTTGTTTTGCTAACGTTTTTATTAGGACTAGCTAGTTAACGTTAGTTAAATAATATTGCTACAATAACATAGTTGCCTAGACAACCGATACAACAAAACAATAACAGACATAATGTGATCTTCATTAATGAACCTTCAAAAGTCAGCTATTATTCAATACAAATAAAAAAAAATAAATAATAAATAAAGTAAGAACTCATCGTGCAGCTCTTCTGTCAGAAGCCGATTCAAAATTGAGCTCGCGCGTATAGAATGTGCGCGTCCGGTGTGAGATACCTGAGACGTGGCGTGGCGCTGCTCGGCGCGGCGCCGAGCTTCGCGTCCGGTGTGCGACCCCCTTTATACTCACGCTGTTCACTTTTCATAATCGAATAAATGGATTTAAAACATAACATAGGACTATTTAAACATAAATATGAACCTACGTTTTCTTTAATGGCTACCAACACAGTACAGAGAAATTTAATGTCGTGAGCAAGAGCGGATCATGAGTCAGGAGTCGCATCAAGAATAATTTATTCTTAGACTTAAATGTAATATTGGGGGCATTCAATTTATTTGGCATATTTTTTTTTTTTTTTTTTTTTTTTTTAAGTAACGCAATAGTTACTTTCCCTGGTAATTAGTTACTTTATAATGATGTAACTCAGTTACTAACTCCGTTACTATTTGAGAAGTAACTAGTAACTATAACTAATTACTTTTTTAAAGTAACGGGCCCACTGCTACTGACGTACGTCGAACGTGACCAACTGAAAGGGAAATAATCTTTTCAAATGTGACTTTTTTTTATTACATTATATGTTTCTTTTGTACAATTTCTAAAAGACTGGTACAAACAAAATGGTCAATCAGCTCATCAGGTTTGGTAACAGTGTTTGTCCTGTAATGCTGTAAATGATTAGAAAGATGTTCAGACCTGTATGACTTGAAAATGATCGTCAATGTGTGAGATCTGCTCCAGCTCAGTGTTTCTCTTCTTCAGCTCAGTGATTTCCTGCTCTAGCTCTTTAATTAGATCTTCACCCTGTTTCTCTGCTGCTTTTTGCTGTTTCTCCATCATCTTCAGAAGCTCAGACTGACATCTCTCAAAGGAGCAGATCAGATCAGTGAAGAGCTCAACACTGGAGGATTTCTCTTTCTCCATGTTCTTCTGATGAATGAGAACAAATGATAGATTAATCTATTAAGTTTTTATCAATTTAATTGAGAACATTAAGCAGATTCAAATATTATAATGCATTATCAATTTAACAATGTTTTAACTTCCACTCACCTTTCTCAGCTCTACTGAGTCCTGGATCTCTTGAATCTTCTCCATTCTGTCCTGGATCATCTGATAAATGTCAGTATGTCTCTTAGCCAGATTAATCTACATACAGAGAAAAACAGATAACTTAATCCTCTGAAAAAAAAAATTCTCATTAAAAGAGCAAATGAATTTAACATTTGCCTTTTAGTTATTGTCTTTGAGGATAACATTTTTATTCTTAAAAGTAGACAATGGAAAAACAGCTTTAAGCAGATATATATAATAAAAAACAATTTGCAGGGTAGTTGATTTGCTTCCAAAACATTTTTTGTTGTCGAGATCCCGATAGCAATCACTAAGTTAAGTAGTCTAAATGTATTTATATGTATTTATTAGGGCTGAAACAACTAACTGATAATAATAAATAATAATTGATAATGAAAATCGACAATGATTCTCATTATTGATTAGTCGTGTCTTCGCACTGTGCATGGAAAACTTCCACCAGTTGCGTCAAATTACAGCACTGAATTACGCATTTCTATGAACAAAATGCATCTAAAAATAGTGGAGGAAACAGAATGAGCTGCTGCGGGAATGGTACGTGATCCAAGCTGCCCAAAACATGAGAATTCTTTATTTTAAGCTTCAAGCTAATGCATTAGCGTAATGTTTAACATGGCTTGTCCTGCCAGCGCTTTGACAGATCCGTGTTTCCTCAGTACAAAGCTTTCATTGCACAGCTATATTCTTATCTATAAAATTCACATGAATGTTTAAATTTTGCATGAAGGCTCATCCTGACAGTCTGCGTGAAACATCAAACTTTATTGAATAAGTAAAACACATAAACACATAAAATTAAGTGCCAAAATATAAACTTAACTTAAACAAACTTTTTGGAAATATCTGTTGTTGGATGTTAAATTTAGGTTTAAAAGTCAACATGTAATTCAAGTATTTTATGAGAGTATAACTTAGTAATAATTCAGTTGGCACATTTTATGAGAGTAGTAACTTAGTAATAATTCAGTTGGCACATTTGTTTGAAAAACTGCATTGGGCAGGATGTGGAATAGTGTGTTTTGTCAAGAAAATAAAATAAAGAAAATTGGACCTTTTTTTATCCGAATAATTGAATAATAAGACAACTAATTGATTATCAAAATAAGGTATAATAATGTTTGTCCAATCATACCCCTCAGTCTGTGTTTCAATGGTAACACTATCAACACAGGAATGAATCTGTAGCAGTCAGGTGGTACAGGTCAGTGCTCTTTTAGTTGTTTACATTCATTATTATGTTATGTGCTTTGAGACATGAGGTAGTTTAACACGTTTGGAAATCATACAACTGCAGAGAGTCGGCATTTTTAAAAAAGGTTGATAAAAACAACACAAACACAAATGCAGATGGCCGGCAACACACACTGGCCATCTTGCTGCATGTCATAATAGTGCATATATAGAACGTCACGGGTTGCCATCTCGAAATTATGGTCACAAACTGTCACACTCATCAGCTGGAGTGCATTAATCTCCACATTGGGCACTCTTTCTGACTTCTGGGCTTGTCCTTTATGAACTTCACTTCCCAGTATCTATGTTCTGTTCAAATGTTTGTTTGATTTCGTTCAGCTGTGTTACCCTTGTTAAAGTCTAGAGTGCATCAAGCTTCGTTGGCCAACGTAGCATGGTTTCCAGCAATTCCAAGTCCAGTGCTCACAGCGCTTCCAAGTCTGGTGGTCCCAAATCCAGAATCTTCAGCCGTCATAGAGACAGAGCGACACGCGTCATAATCTGAAAACCACGCCCACCGGGGGGGAAAACAATCCAACCGTCTCCATTGACTTTATATTGCGTGAGGCTGCCTTCTTGTCTTTTCTGACTTATTATAAAAAACAAAACAATGTCTAAAAGCTGGGTCCGTGTACGTTTTGATAGTTTGTTTTCCAATTTGAAATGAAATACGCAGAAACGAGAAAACGGTCGTTTCCCGTTTTTTTGTTTGTTAAAAAAAACGGAAAAACGAGATTTTGACTCGATTTTCGTTTTTTCGGGTCACGGATAGAAAACGGAAACACGACTTCAAAACTCGTTTTCCACATGTGGGCGGTCATTACACGCCCCTTTCAGCCGATTGGTCAATCAAATCTGAGCCAGTGACGTCATCTTTAGTTCGTTCAACAAAATAACAGTCCTCTGCCGCTATATCAGTAGATGTCATAAATCGGCTTTCTTCTGTGCAATAACGCGTATTTCACAGAAATATTTATTTCAGAAATGTTAATCAGCACACAGACTGTTGTAATGCTGTTTGTAGTTTAATATGCATAGTGAAACTGCACTACCCACACAGATTTAAAAAAAAAAAAAAAAAAAAAACTAGTTTTTATTTTATTCTATTTTGAATAAATAGAATAAATCACAATAAATAAGTAGTGTAAGCAATTTTGAAAAACGAACAATAGCTCATCTCTCTTTATTTATTTATTTTATATAGCCTAACATTGCCTGCTGAATATAGGCTAATGTTAATAACCCTTTGGTTAAAAGATTGAGGGAATATGTAAAGATCAAACATTAAAGATCAAAATTACAGCTACATAGCTATTTTAGTTATGACAAAAATAATATATAAATGTTAAGCCAAAACGAATTAATTTAAAGCTGAATTGAAACAGAATCCGGCGTTATAACTACCTCTCTAATTTGACACAAATCCAAATGTTTCAATATTCACGATTCACTATTTATTATTTAAACGCTTTTATTGTAGCCTACACAGACTACTTAAAATGAGCAGTATAACTTTTTATATATTTGGTTGAATGTAGCCTATGTTATTTTGACATTTAACAGGCTGTGATGTCAAGTTACTAAAACTGATGTTGCGCGTGAGGCGCCGACGCGTTCACTTGAATTTTCTTATCCTAAAAGCGGAAACAACTTAAAATACTCAGACATTTATGGTCAAATATATGCAACACCATTCGAATCTGTGAAGGGTTAAATAGGCCTATTATTTTTGTACACTCACAATAAAAACAAAACATTGCTCGTAAAATAAACAAATAAATGTTCTGCCGTCTCGGTTTCCTTTCTATGAACTTCTCAAAAATGAACCGACACTCATATTGTCGCATTTTTTCCCCCTTTCATTTTGGTAATATGTTAATTACTTAAGTGAAATAAATTTCGCGCATAGACATAGGCTATTTATTCATTTTATATAATTGAATCCTTTGTTCTCCGTTCACAGAAGCGCAGCAGGTGCGTGATGATGATGAATCCTCATGTTCTGTTGTTTATTCTGCTATTTGTTCATGTAGGCTAAAACTAAACCCCTGGGATTTTTTAATGATTCACAGACATTTATCAAATTTCGTTTAATTCTAATTTAATATAATCTTGTCGGTTAATGAAACGATGATCGCATCAGTTGAAAGTCAGGGGGGAAAAACAGAAATTATATTGACAAAGCAACAATAATTTTCGTTTAGTTTAAGTTTTTCAAAACATCCACAGAACTGCATACAGTAAATTTTCCCGCTGTTTAAGCCACGAATATTTACAAAATAAAATAATTACAAAGATGATAAAAGATAATAAAATAATTACAAAGATAATAAAAGTTCTATGTTTAATATACAAGAGTTTTTGTTTTGCTGTTGTCCACTAAAGCAATTGACGCAGAATCGCCAATAGCCGTTAAATCGAAATTGAAAGTAAAATGTTCAGGGCCATTTATAGCTAATTCATTCAAAAGCGAAGGAAAGACAGAAAAAGTGAGGATAGCAAGTAAACTGTGACATATAATAATGTTCACTGTGTTCATAAAAGTGTTTAATTTAAGAGATAAAATCTGTATGGCCATTTATAAGCTAAGGTAAACTAAAAAGCCCCCCGATGGTGATACCGTTATTAGGTGTTGCCACCTAGTGCCTATTTTCTAATATGACTGCATAGTCTACTGCAAGGAATGCGTCTGCTAAATGATTGAATTTAAATGTATAAAATGTAAACAAAACATTAAAATAAGAAAAAAAAAATGAGTGCAGTAGCCACTGATCTATAATAGAGAATAGTCTATCATTATGTAGGCTATTGACCTTATGTAGCCCCGCCCCTTTTCAGCGTTGCGCTCGTTGTCTTTTGACTTCCGGTTTGTATTTCCACAGCGATCTTACATTTATGAATGAACTGCTCGTTTTAAAATCCTCCGGGTCTACTGACATTTGTTAAGACATCTGCTTTAAATATAACAATGCTCATGATAACTTTCATTAACTCTACAACAAGTAAATCCACTTAACCAACTAATTATTCTTTGACAACGATGCCATAGAAATGTACAGAGCTACCGCAAAGCGGAAGTTCAAAGACAATTTTATAAAGATGGCGGCGCGCTTGTTTCTCTGGAAAATAAGGTCTATAGCCTTATTGATCGGTGGTAGTAACCCAAAGGATGTCATGCGCTTGGTAACAGATGTAGAGGCTTTTACATTTTAAAAACACAATGACAGCTTAAAAACAGACTTAATTAAATTTACTGTAGGTTTTTAATCTTTTTTTTATCTGTGCAAACATATTTCTGTGAAATACGCGTTAGGTTGCACAGAAGAAAGCCGATTGATGACATCTACTGAGGACTATTATTTTGTTGAACGAACTGAAGATGACCTCATTGGCTCAGATTTGATAGACCAATCGGTTGAAAGGGGCGTGTAATGACCGCCCACATGTGGAAAACGAGTTTTGAAGTCGTGTTTCCGTTTTCTATCCGTGACCCGAAAAAAAAGAAAATCGAGTCAAAATCTCGTTTTTCCGTTTTTTTTAACAAACGAAAAAACGGGAAACGACCGTTTTCTCGTTTCTGCGTATTTCATTTCAAATTGGAAAACAAACTATCAAAACGTACACGGACCAAGCTGCTGTGTGACAAGGTGCACAGCTAACAAGCTAAAAAAAACAGAAATACGTTTTTATAAGCTTTCGACCCCAAAAAACGAATGTTTAAGGACACAAAAGTGGATACAGGCAGTGAGACAGAGCACAACGGGTCATATTACTATATGAAACGCATTGGAGGGGAACATAATCGGCGACAGGTGAAATAATTTTTTGACATGGTTAAAGGGGTGGTTGCATGCGATTTCACTTTTTTAACTTTAGTTAGTGTGTAATGTTGCTGCTTGAGCATAAACAGTATCTGCAAAGTTACAGCGCTGAAAGTTCAATGCACACGGAGATATTGTCTTTTAAAGTTATGGCAGTTTAATGCCTACAAAAACGGCTGGTTTGGACTACTACGAGCTTCTTCCCGGGTGACATCATAAACCCTTGCTATTAACATAAACACTGCCCCCGGGATCACGCAACAAAGTGGGTGAAGCCATGTGGCGCAGAAGAGTTGTTTACACCGGACGCGAGCGGCGCGATGCAACGCATCAAAAGATATAGAACCCATTATAATCCGTGATATTTTCTACACTGGATGTGCTAAGGAAGACAGCTTCCAGAATCTACACAAGTTCAATGCTGGATTTGCACAAAGGCTTTTACTGAAAGATGGAGCAGTTCCCACTTTAAAAGCAGAAGGTTCTGTTTATTGGCTTCAAACTGTAAGTACGTTTTATTGTTTATACATGTCTTTTAAACGTATAGTTCTGTTGCTATTTTTAATGCATCAAGCACATATACAAAGAGCAACTCGTTTCTGCTAGCCAGTTAGCTAAGTTCTAGTGCAAAAAACACCAACAAACTTCTATGTTCATAGACAAACAGTTGTTCATGCTATAAATTAAACACTACCTTTACAAAAATGCGACTACTCAGTCATGTATTCGGCTTTAGTAAAGCTTTAATCAGGATAAAACTGTATATTGAAAGCTAACAAACAGCAGTGACAGCATATCTAAACACTTTGACACAAATACTAAATGAAATAACATGCATAAACTTCCTTTAAAAGCCGCGATTGCAGAGGTTCTGCTTTTTCCTCTTCATCTGGGTCTGATTCAGCTCAATTTGATACAGCAATATAGACACTATTATTTATATTTCCTCTGAAGCGCTAACTACAAATGGTAAGGGGCGTGGCGTTTCCGGACGGTTCAGCGAATCACGATACACTGGGCCAGTTACCAACCTGCTAACCAATCCGAGCACATTGCGTATGTTGGAAGGAGTGGCTTCATAGAAGCAGGAAGTGAAATGAGCCGTTCATATGACAGTGGAAACAGAGGTGTAGAATAAAGGTAAAATATAAGAAAAATACAGCGTTTTAAAAAAAACGAAGCATTAAGACATGTTAAACTGTGCCCCCAAAACACAATCAAGCCTAGAAAAAAACCACTGAACCACCCTTTTAAAAATAATGAATGGTTTGGTTTTGTTTGTTTGTTTAGCATATGTTGTCGCCGATTACGTTCCTCTCCAGTGTATTTCTTATAGTAATATGACCCGTTGCGCTCTGTCTCACTCCCTGTATCCATGTTTGTGTCCTTAAACATTCGTTTTTTGGGGTCGACAGCTTATAAAAACTTATTTCTGTTTTTTTTTTTAGCTTGTTAGCTGTACACCTTGTCACACAGCAGCTTTTAGGCATTGTTCTATTTTTTGTAATAAGTCAGAAAAGACAAGGAGGCAGCCTCACGCAATACAAAGTTAATGGAGACGGTTGGATTGTTTCCCCCCCCCGGTGGGCGTGGTTTTCAGATTATAATAAATGCGCTCTGTCTCTATGGCTGCCACACCAGAGTCTCAAGCCATCATGGCCGCCACACCGGAGTCTCAAGCCATCATGGCCGCCACGCCAGAGTCTCTAGCAATCATTGCCGCCACATCAGAGTCTGCAGCCATCATGGCCGCCACACCAGAGTCTCAAGCCATCATTGCCGCCACACTAGAGTCTCAAGCCATCATGGTCGCCACACCAGAGTCTCCAGCCAACATGGCTGCCACACCAGAATCTCCAGCCATCATGGTCACCATGCCAGAGTCTCCAGCCATCATAGCTGCCACACCAGAGTCTCCAGCTCTTCAGCTCTGCCATGGTGGTCACCAGCCTCATCTACACCCCGTTCCAAATTATTATGCAAGTGATATATCAGTAAGATTTCAGTACTATAACCATTCAGATTTCAGTTTTTCTAAGAAAATGTTTGTTTGTTTATTTATCCATGTCTTTTAGATAACTGGTATCAATCTTAGACAAAAAAAATTTGCCAGGTCTATGGAAACCCTACTTAGAGGTTGTTCCACATTATTAAGCAAGTCACAGTTCTTATGCAATATGGGAGGAAGAAAGTTCTTTCTGCATTGTTGTGCAAAAGGCATGAAAACAACTAATATTGTGTGAAAACTGAATGGAGATTATCAAATTATCATAAGATTTGTGAATGATTTAGAGCACAGCAGAACTTGGTCAGATAAAGGCTTATTAATGAAAGTTCCTGTCAAAAAAATGAATTGTATTAAAAGGTCAGCTAAAAAAAAGCCAGTGTTGAGCAGCAAACAGGTATTTGAAGCTGCTGGTGTCTCTGGAGTCTCAAGAAGCTCTCCATGCAGGCTGGCAGTTGTGCGTAAAGATGCATTTTAGCCACCATTAACCAAACCTCACAAAGAAACATTTACCGTGATAAAAATGTGATAGAAATATTTTATGTCAACATGAAATGTACAGAAAACACAGACTAAGGATTCTCGTCATATGATTAGCTTAGATCATTACAAACCAATCACCAGAACAAATCACAGTGAAGAAGACATTGATATTTACTCAACTGTAAGACTTAAATGTGCATGTATCTTTCTATTCATGGAGAATCACTCAGTTGTTGTGACGAGTGATCTCCTGGACACAAATAAAACTTCATTTCTGCAAAGAGTAACTTAGAAGTTGTGTCAGGTATATGCTGCGCAGCTAAGAATTAGAAGATCCTACGCTTAAAAGACAACAAAAGTAACAGCCAAAGTGTGACTGAGGTAGTGATAGTAGCTTCTTGACGGGACGCCGTCACCATACTTCAGGGAAATATTGTATTGTATTGGAAGTATTCAGGAATTCAGGGAATTACCTTGAGATACTGTAGTATTATATTAACAACTAGGAGTTGTTTCAGTTGTCAGTGGTGAAGTCAGATTTGTATTGAGAATTTCCACGACAGTTTTGGCGAGCCTAGCCAGGAGGCCTGAGGATATTCCCTTCATCGGCAGGAAAAGGAATGTTGTTTTTCTTCCTCTTTTATCATTGATTTAAAGGATTAGTTCACTTTTAAATACACTTTTCCTGATAAATTTACTCACCCCCATGTCATCCAAGATGTTCATGTCTTTCTTTCGTCAGTCGAAAAGAAATGAAGGTTTTTGAGGAAAACATTCCAGGATTATTCTCCTTATAGTGCATTTCAATGGCTACCAACAGATTGAAGGTCCAAAATGACAGTTTCAGTGCAGCTTCAAGGGCTTTAAATGATACCAGATGAGAAATAAGGATCTTATCTAGTGAATCGATCGGTCATTTTTGAAAAAAATACAACTGTTTATGATTTATAAACAAAATATCACCTTGAACGTACTTTCCGCTTCCGCATTCTTCATAACGCTTATGCTGAATGTTCTATGCCTTCCCTATTCTACTTGCGGAACGAACGCGGCGCCAGTTTAGTTTTTTTTTCCGTAAGTAGAATAGGGAAGGCATAGAACATTCAGCGTAAGCGTTATGAAGAATGCGGAAACTGCAGTTTGGACCTTCAATCTGTTGGTAGCCATTGAAATGCACTATAAGGAGAATAATCCTGGAATGTTTTCATCAAAAACCTTCATTTCTTTTCGACTGACGAAAGAAAGACATGAACATCTTGGATGACATGGGGGTGAGTAAATTTATCAGGAAAAGTGTATTTAAAAGTGAACTAATCCTTTAAATCACAAGAGGAGACAAATAATAAGAATTATAAACAAATAATTATTAAACAGTGAGCACAAACTATGCAAAAGTGGCAGCCCTTCCAGCACGTGTGATGTCTGGGTGCGCAGAGGTATGGAAATACATATGTTGACAGGCAGGTGGAACATCGTATCAGGTCGAATACAATGATTAAATGAATGTTTTTCAGTCCTGAGTTTTCCACAGAAGAGATATGCATTTGTTGGTGAGGTGTGAATTAGCTTTATGATTGTTAGCATACCCGCAAACATTACACTTGTAGTAAAGGAATACCAAAATTTTACAAAAAATTGTTGGATAAAGTCCAAATAAATATCAAATTTTTAAAGCAGTTTTATAACACTTAACTCTTACTGTTCAAACAATAACCAGGAACGGCCATTGTGTCATCCTTATAAGGTTTAAAGTGTTTTGTCTGTATCTCTTTACCTTCTTGTCTCGACTCTCCTCCTCTATAGGAACAGTGTTGTGAGTCCTGTGTTCTCCTTCAGTGCAGGACAGACAAACAGTCGTCTGATCATCTCTGCAGAACATCTCCAGAGGTCTCTCGTGTTTCTGGCATATATAATCCTCCAGATTTTCAACAGCGTTGATCAGTGTGTGTTTCATTAGCCGTGGGACTCTGAGATGAGGCTCCAGATGATCATCACAGTAAGAGCTTTGACACGTCAGGCAGGACATCAGAGCTTTCTCCTTTCTTCCATCACAGATGTCGCAGAACACCTCAGATTCTTCTCGTTTGCGTTTCTTCTTAAAGTATTGCACAACCTCTCTGAGTGTTGTATTAATCTTGAGATTAGGTCTTCTGCTGAATCTTTCGTTACAGAATGGACAGAAGCAGTTCCGAGAGCTTGTCCAGCACTTGCTCAGGCAGGTACTGCAGAAGGTGTGTCCACATGAAGTGGTGACTGGATCAGTGAACACTTCCAGACAGATGGAGCACTGGAGCTCCTCATTTAGTGCTGGACCACTGGAGGATGCCATGACTGAAAAGAAAAGTAATGACAATATATTATCTACATTGCTGAAGAAAGGAAATTTCATAATACTAGTTCTGTGCACTGAGTAATTTAGTTCATGTTCTAAAATGGATGTTGCATGGCTAAAAAAAGTATTATAATTAAAAACTATTATAACAACTTAAACTATGAACCGCTGTCAAGCAGTCAAAGCAGGCATACATGACAGCAGTTTCTGACAGGAAGTGCCTAAATGACTAACCCTAACCTCACTGAGACTATAAGCTCTGACTCTAACTTCCAGTCTGAGACTGCTGGCCTTGTGCTTCACACGGCTGTAGTTAGATCTGTTGGGCTGCAGAAGAAGAATCTACTGTAAATACAGAAATTAAATATGTCTCTGGGAGCCACAGTACAGTAAATGTAACTGGTTTTTACAACAACATTTTATCATGAAAAGGTCTTTTTATATATAAACGACAACACAGAAAGGAGTGAAAGTGTAATTTTTCAAACAAATAGCCCACTAAATAAACATCAGGTGCCATTTTTCTTTAAAAGACTTTAATTCAGATTTTTTCTTAGGTGTGACATGACCCCAAATATTCAAACTTTTATTTACAGCCAAAAAAAAAAAAAAAAAAAAAAAAAAAAAAAATTACATACAGTACTTTTACCAACAATCTGATGCTGCTTCATGCTATTAAACTACTGAACAAGCTCTTACATTTCCATCACTTACCTGTGAGTGAATATCAGATCTAGTTGTTGATTTCAGAGTTACTGAAATGAAATGCTCTTTGATGAAGCTTCCTGTTCATCTGTTAATTTTACTTTCACTGAAGTCTTTTACACACTTGCAGCGACGCTATAGATCCGCCCATAATCATGAATATGGAACAATTCATAATTCATCCCTGCTGAGATTGTAAATGTGTTTAGAATATCAAGTTATCACTTGATAGAATCGACACACTAAACACTTTCACAGTCTTCTGTGATTTCCTGGGTCCTGTGCAAAGACAAAACAATGCAATTCATAAAGCCATTTGAAAAGTAGCAAAAAAAAAATGAAGGCATGTTAAAAAAAAAAAGTGTGTACACAAATTTTAATATTTGATAAGTTTACAAGTCAGTTTTACTTATAGTTATCAGATTATTCAGGTTTCTTTAATGTTGTTTTCTTTTCATGACATTTGTCTGCTGTCAGTACAAGAAAGATGGTTTCAAATCACTCAAGAGTTGCTTTAAAAGTTGTAATTAAAAAAAAAAAATGCTAAAGGCATATCTTTTTCGTCAGCACTTGACCCAGTAATAGTAGCACTTATTTCGATTTCTATTTTCTATTTGTGTATTTATAAAAAAAATATATATATTCCTTGCTACAAGCACTTTACTGATGTAACTGTGACTTCACACAACACTTACATACTTTTGTTCTCATGTTGATTTGATTGCTTCTCCTATTCTCATTTGTAAGTCGCTTTGGAGAAAAGCATCTGCTAAATGACTAAATGTAAAAGTCACTTGCTTTAATTACTATGCTATACATTGTTTTTCTTTACAGTATGTTTTTATTAGTCATTGCAGTCATAACATTTTTTATTTGAAGTCACAACAGTTCAGCAGGGTGAGTGAATGAAAACTATATATTTTGTGCATTTATCTTTATGTTTATTTAATGTGTAATTATATAAAATGACAAATGTTTATAGCTCTCATAGTTGACACAGGATGAAGACTGAAGATGAAATGTAGAAACATATTTATTAAAACAGAGAAGATAGGGAGCGCAACGGTGTATAAAACATACAACAACCGACAATCAACTGAGAAGAAAACGGTACTTAAGTACTGAATCAACAAAGATAATTATCAACAAATCAACAAAGATAACAAGATATCAATGAATGAATATAACAAGATAATTAATCAAACACAGCTGAAGTCAACAAACTCCTAATGACAGTGACCATGGCAAGTTCAGGAATACAAAGAAACACAAGAACAGGAACGATATCCCTGTGGCGAAGATGTAAACAGCCGATGGCACAGCCACAGACCCAGTGCTCCACGGTGCCAACAGCCCACAGCCCACGGAGTCAATGGAGGGAGGAGCCAAGATGTTGTGGTGGCTGACAGCATCTGGAGATGACCGACAAATACTGAGCTGGTGGATTCGAAGGCGCAGACTGAAGGCTGATGGAGCGGAGCAATGTCGCAGGCACTGTTGTGGCCAGTCTGCAGTGCTATAATTTGTTTCAAATGTCCTCTTAAAGAAAGCTCTGAGTCAGAAGTTCCAGGTCTTCAGAAGATAATCTATATTGCCAGGCAACAAAGATGCTAGCACCACATCTGACCTATACAGCACAAAAGAGCATGTTTTATATGTTTTTCTTATCACTATAATCCAATGGGGATCCCTCTAGCTATATTTTTCTTTTTTCTTTTAGCTCCACCCTGGCATTTTGCCACCACTGTTTATGAATCCTCATACATTTCAGTTATATTGGTGGAAAGTCCCCGGTCGTTCTATTTTTTAAAAACATTAATCTAATGGTAATTTTTGGTACTTTCCACAGCTTGTTATTGTTCCCATACTTTGAATACATTTGGTACTTTCCATGCAGTAAACCTGGTATTTTACAGTATTTCACACAGGCTATTTCTACGGTTAATACATCAATGAACAATGAATTTCCCCAACAGTACCAGGTACCAGCGATGAGCGTCAGAGGCAGAGCCAGAGTGCCCGAGGACTGGAGTGAAGACGGTGTGACTGAGGATAGAGGTGAAGCTGAAGGGAAAGAGAAATCCGCTGCAGCTATAAGGGTGGAGGGACGGAGCACAGCGAATAGTAAGCCCGTGGTGGAGTAGAGTGATGACTGACCAAGGGGGAGTTGGTGGACAAGGGTCTCCGGTAGAGCCGAAGTTGGGAGGAGCCAAGAGCATGACCGGTGTCTGAAGCACAAGTATAAGCACGACAATGAACTTGACATTGGCTGGCGAGTGCCTAAGATATCACTACTGATGCATCCGTGAGTAGAATACATCATCCACTTCTTGTCTGAAGGAGTTTGTCTGTGCAGGAATACTTGAAGCATGGGAAAGAGATAGTGTCTCATTCCCCTTTTCAGGGAACCATGGTTACATGCATAACCTAAACCATTCCCTTTCCAATGGGAACTCGCGACGCATCCTTTAGAGGACACTATGGGGAACAAATACCCACACAGCCACGCTGAAGGGATGAGTGCCCTATTGGCTGACATAAAGTCAAGACCTGGAGGAGTCCCCATCCCTAAGGTACACACTCGTGTCACGACTAATTCCCTATGGCAAGAGCCAGAGCTACAGATCGGCCGTCAGTCAGCGTCATTCTGTTCTTGCGTGGATGTTAAAAAAAGATTTCATTTTGCAGTATAGCTAGTAAGTCAACAGTTTTCTTTTATATGTATTTTTTGGCTTATCCTATAGTTGAGGGACATGTTGTAGACTATTTAATTTAGCCTATTTTTCTCTGTTATTTAACCTATTATTCTTTGTGACATTTTTTTCTGACATTTTTTTAGGGTGACAAATAACAAATACAAATCTTGTATATGCAACATTTTATATTTATTATCCCCAATCACTCTCTTTCTTTAGGGAAAGTTTAAACACGAAATTCTGGAAACAATCTTTATCGGGACCGTCGGGTCGGGAAGAAAATCACTATATGTGTATAGTGGGTGAACACAGAGTGAATTTTAGGCGGGAGTGGGTACGTGCGGAATAGAACCATTGTGGGAGCGGGTGGGAGCAGACCTCTAGACCAGAGCTTCTAAAGAACGGAGGCCTCAACAGGGTGACTCTAAAAGAGAGGAGGCCTAACTACATTTTATATTCAGGCCAGCTTCCAAGGAGGCTTACAGAGAACCTAACCACTCAGAACTTCTGTTCAGGTAGAGCCCTGAAGAGCGGAGGCCTCAAGCCTCAAGGAGGACTACTTTCAAGTAAGAGGCATAGCAACACTAACAAAAAGGCAGCAGCCAAGAGGGCTCAGCAAGAGTTGGCAACCTGGCATTACTACCGATTCCAGCTCTAAGGATGGATGCCTCAACAAACTGACTCTCAAAGTGAGAGAAAGCCTAGCTATGTCCTAATAGAGAACAGCTATCAAGGAGGCTACTGAGAACATCATAACCTGAGGAGGCCTGGCAACACTCCATACTAAGCCTAAGCCTAAATAGCCAGGTATACTCCCTGCCCGTGCTATAAGGACACAGGACCTTGCTTGGGGGAGCAGAGGCCTCAGCAGGATGACTCTGTAGTGAGAAGAGGCCTAATAATGCTCACTTTTTACAAGCAGTACCCAAGGAGGCTAACAGAGAGCTTAACAACTTAATCCCTAGCTGGACTCAGAGGACAGATTCCTAGTAGTATGTACAACACAACCTTATAATTAATACAGGCAGAGCTCAGGGGAGCGGATGGCCAAAAAAATTGTTGCTTTTTGGTTAGTAGAGACCTCAGCAGGATGACTCTCTATAGCGAAAGGAGGCCTAATAATGCTCACTTCTTACAAGCAGTACCCAAGGAGGCTCACAGAAATCCTAACAGCTTGGTCCATAGCTGAACTATTCTTGTAGTACGTCCTACACCTGCAAAGTAGGCTACACAGCGTCTTTATTAATACAGGGGAGCAGATGGCCAAAAACGACTAAAAATGCTCCCAACCTAGGGGCACCAAAGGAGGCTCAGACAGAGAGCCTACAACTCAGTGCTACTGCATAATCTGGCTCAGAGAACAGAGGCCTTAGCATGACTCTTTAAAATGAAATAAGGACTAAATATGTTCCAAGCTTTCAAGGAGGATCACAGAGAGCCTACAGCTCGAAATTGCTTTTCATGCAGAGCTCTGAGGAGCAGAGGCAAGGACAACTCTGAGGAGAGCCTAACCATTTTATACTACTGCCTAGTCGACTTCTAAGGGCAGAGGCCTCAGCATGATGATTCTAACGCAAGAGAAAGCCTACTATGCCCAACGCTAAGAAAAGCCATTAAGGAAGCGCAGAGAACATATCGCAACTTGATACTGCTGCCCAGACAGAGCTATAAGGAGTGGAGGCCTCAGCCTCACTCACTTTGTAAAGACAGTAGCCAAGGAGGCTTACAGAGAGCCTAACAACTTGACACTACTGCCTGGCCGAGCTCTAAGGATGGAGGACTCTGCATAATGACTCTCTAAAGCGAGAGCTTACATACTACACCCTACGCTCGAGACTGCTTCCCAAGGAGGCTCACAGAGATCATAAAGCCCCGGGCATATTTCACTTTCCATGCCCGGACGGGTCCGCGCATCTTTCAAGGTATACTAAACCACGGATGCGCCCAGATGACCGAGTTCGACACATGCGCAGTACAATTTTTTTCTATACTTTTACCTGACATTGTGTCATCAATGGGACATTCGCTGGGCAGGATCGGAAAAGAAAAATAGTGCATCCACCATTGCAACATAGTTCAGAAGATATACCAAGAGAACAGGAATCAAAAACGATGGAGAAGGCATGCCTTTGGGTTTACTTGTATTGTTTTTGAATCGTTCTTTACACACTCTTCTTCAAAGACTACACATTGTGCTCAGTACTGTGCGTATTGCCACCTAGTGGACTCTTCTGTCCTGCTTGTGCATGCGCTGTTGCACACGCACCGTCCGCGCGGTCTCGAAATTTGGGCTGCACGCGGATGGGGTGTGCGGCCGGCTGCTAGCCCTCCGCATGATGTAATTTTCGGTGCACGAACGCGGACGGCCGAAGTATACCCGGGGCTTAACAACTCAGAGCTGCTATCTCAGCGGAGCTCCTTCATAAGAGACCTATAAAAACCTGTGCATTTCTCTGAAAATGTGTGTTATTGAGCAATCCTTGTTTCACAGTTAAACGCACTAAATGTGAGCTGTGTGTATCTCTGTTCCATCCTGCTGTAATACAACATCAAGAAATACAGGCTGCTTTCATCATTTCAAACAAACATTTATTTCCTGTGGATTTGCATGTACATAAATTGAAATTTGAACTCTTATCTTTACAAAACACACCTTGGCACATTTTAAAACATCTGAAAACATTTAATTGTAGAACTGAGTCTTTTACAAGCACCTCAGTCCGTTTTCAAGTCATCTGATGGTGCGGTACATCATGAAGTCTACAGTGGTGCATCGTGGGAATTTGCCGATGGAGCTCTCCTCCACGGGCGTGTAGACTTTGATCTGCCGCATGTGCGTGTCTCGTCCGTTCTGGTGGTTAGCCAACACGGCGATCTGGATCATGAAGGTCCTGATGGGATTGTTCACCAGATCCAACAGAGGGATGTGAATCCACCCGCTTGGCTCCACCATCTCCAGCTGCTGCTCAAACACACACAAACTCGTGTTACAATCAAAAGGTTTATTCTGTGAAAATGCACATAATTCTGCTTATTACATGGTTGCTTACCAAATAAATGAAAGATTGATTTAAGTTATGAATAATTTTATTATGCAAAAACAACGAGAACATGTTAAAAAATACTGTTTAACATCATTACATAAAATTAATGTACCATAGAATGCCACAAATGAATCACAATCAACTATTTCAACTTATAGATTAAGGCTATAACATCTTCAAGTCAGCTTTATTTCTATAGCACTTTATGCAATACAGATTGTTTCAAAGCAGATTTGCAGTGATCAACAGAAAAACAACAGAATCAATTATGCAAACTTCATCATATATGAGACAGATCCAATTTCAGCAGGAAACCAGTTCTAAAAAAAGTCAATAGTGTTATTATTCAGCTTGAGTCAGTTCAGTGTTGGTTCAGTTAAAGGTGCAATATGTAAGATTTTTGAGGTAAAATATCCAAAAACCACTAGACCAGTGTTATATATTTTGTTCATTGAGTACTTACAATATCCCAAATGTTATTTGTAAATCGTGAGAAAATAGCAATTTTAAACAAGGCTCTGGGACGTGTGAGGAGTCGCCTGTCAATTGCATCATACCCGTGTTACCCTTGGTTTCCAGTTTTATTTTGTAGAAACCATGGAAACACCAAAGACACTTTAATATTTACATGTTTTAATAGACAAGGGAACAACTGTTTTGATAAATTTATAGACAGAAAACTAATTATCGTTATATAACAACACGTTTAGTCTTATTGTTTAAATCTTATTTTGCGAGTACCATGCTTTGCCATGCCTCAGAGAAAAACACTATTTTGTGAAGCAGCTAACATAACATAATCAGATGCAGCTTTATTTTTAGTAACAGTAATAAAGCATTTTCTCCATCATCCAATACATTTTAAAATGAATTGCATGCCATTTATCAACACAAGCCATCCAACATTTAATATGATATTCTAAAATCGATCTATCTTACTGCAGTGTGTAACAGTGTCTCACAGCAGCCGCCGTGCAAACGCACAGAGTAACATTATAACACTCTCAAATATATCTAATATGATAAACAGAGCTGCGTTACCTCATACTCATGACCGGAAAAGCGGAAGCAGCGCTGGCGACTGCGGCATAATAAAAGTTCCGCTGCTCGTGAGGCGTGTGTTGATCAATCGCTCCAGCTCCTCGTTCAGCTCAACAACACTCACTCCTGCTCTGCTTCATACTACAGTAACGTAGACCACATGTCCCAAGTTTCCGTGCTCAAACTTGGCGTCATCAAGCTATGCCTTTGTTTTGAATAGGCCTCTAGCGACCTCTAGCGGACAGAATTATTACATATTGCACCTTTAAGTTCAATAACTGTCTAAAGTTTTTGAAAAATCAGACAAAAAAATACAAAGGTACAAGACTGTGTACCAAACGGCTTTGGTGAGGGAAAGAACTGCAATCCCATGAAGCATTGCAAAGAGCATAATCGAATAAAAAAAAAACGATGGAGAAATATAAACCTACTCATTAAAAAGGTTGATTACATATATAAACAACATTTTAATTTTTTTGCAAAATATGCATATAGTCAAATATTTAAGTTTTTTGAGAGCGTAGAGAGATTGACACGATTACGTTCACGGTGCTTTATGGAGTGGGCGGAGCTAACAAGCTCTTTTGGAGCTTTCTGATTGTTGGAATTTTCTGCACAGCATCATGGGTAATGTAGTTTTTCACCATGATTTCTGCTGTTAAACAATATTATTTTAAAACTAAGTTGAAATAATGCGGGCTGGCAGCTTCAACAGAAGTAAATAATATCGATTAACAACATCGTAGCTCACAGTAGGGCTCTCTTTACAGCTTATAAGTTATCGTTAAAATTCCCCATGGAGAAACTGAATAAAGTTTTTACTTCCAGAACCCGACTGTTGCACTCAATTATGAAACAAGTTCAATTCAGCTATAAGCAGCTCTGTGTGTTTATTCAGCTCAAGTCAGTTCAGCTCGTGATCTGCGTCTCTCACCCGGATCTCCTGCAGGTTGTGGAAGTTGTTTCCCACTCTGACCGAGATCTTGCTGGGAGTGTAGCTTTCATCAGATTTATAATCGGCATAAATACACAGCATCTTCACAGTGTCTTCCTCCTAACAGGACGCAACACATTTACAGTCTTTCAGTATCTAGAACATTTAAGTTACAAACCCAAATATATATATTATAATATTCATCATAAATCACGAATGCATATTTTAAAATGTTAAAAAGACACATTTATTAGTATCAAAATGTCTAAATACTGCCAGATTAATCGATACAGTGGATCAATCAGGTCATTTAGTAGCTGTTTGAGACTCTACCTGAACTGAATGTTCACTAGATGTGGCTGAGAGCCATCGGACTGCCAGTACGTCTCCAGATTATCATCCCTCAACTGGTCGACTCCAAAACCTTCACACAGAAAGAGAATCAATGAAAAATGAAACAGAGGCAATAATCAGGTGTGCAATGAGATTAAATAAGACCCACACCTGGCTTGCACGAGGACAACGACCACACGGCTTGTGATCCGATCTCTCGGACGGTACCCGTGCGTTCCAGCTGCTTGGGGTCGGCACCTGGGGGGGTTTTAGTGGCGGTTGCCATGGTTACTGAGGAAGAAAATGAGGACAGACAGAAGGGATGGAATTTAAAAAACACCCACAGACAGCATTAAAAAACACTTATTAATAATAATGCAATGTACAGATGCTTTACATTTACTACTAATACTAATATCGACATATATTAGTAGTTTTTACTTAGAAAAAAACATAGCTCCAGTGTCCAAAACACTTAAACTATGGCAATGCATTTTTAATTTAAAAAATGTTATATACTGATGAATGGGAAAGTGTCCCACCCAATCAACCTGAATTCACCCTACACACACACACACACACACACACACACACACACACACACCCCAAATTATTTTACCTACATAGCATCTTACAATATTAACTAATATAAATATATAGTTAAGAATATTCAGCTGTGTGGTATATATATATCACAGTAACATGACATATACCTGAACACTTAATAAACACATTTACAAAGTAAAAATATATTTGAGTTTTACAATAACACGGTAGTTTAATCAAAAATATCTACCTTTAATCTTTTCAACAAAACAAATCCACAGTTACTCACCGGCGCTCAAAAACACTCCCACAACTGTGTCTTCTCACATTTGTTTCCACAATTAAGGTACGTTTAGGGACATTTTCTTAAAATATAGGTAAAATATAATCGCAAACATCCAAGTACTGTTCGCATTTGCCCGGCATTGGCGCGTTCTAATCACGTCAGGGCACTTCGATTGCGTCGCGTCCCTTTAGCGTCGCGCGCTCTGGCGCCATCTTTGCTACCGGTGTTGTCTCGTGCGCGCCGGAGTAGCACGCGCTGGTCGTCTCTTCACACAGTAAGGAGGAATTCCGAGCTTATTAACGCGTTATACTGCGCTGTTCCGATCAGCGGGAGGTGAGCAGCGTTTTATTGGCATTTTATAATAATTTAATGGCGATTCATAGGTAGTTTGACAGGCAAAAATCGCAGCAGCTGTGTGCGCATGCCGCCCTACGCGCGAGGCCTTTTCCGTTTTTATTTAAATATTCCCGTTATCCACGAATATTTAATGAATGTCATTCTGAAGAACAAAGTGTATGACAACTAAACAGACATTTTTAGAAAAAAATCAGTCACATAATGTGACGTGTTGGGGGTAAAATACCGGTGGGAACTCTCTGAGGTAAATTCTGGCGTCATCGTTATTCCCACAAGTGCGCGCGATAGAGGCACGACGAGTGCGCGCACAATCTCCACGTGTTCGAAATGATTAAATCCATCGATTTCTGATCATTTATAACCGTTTTAAACAGAACTCTGAATGTAATTTTTGTCCATAATGTAAAGGGGGAATACTAGTCTTATCAGATTCAAAGTGTGCTGTGGTGTGGTTACAAATTAACGGTCTGATGATTGAAAGATTGCAGGTTCGAGTCCCATCAGGAGGCTCATGAACTGACTATTGTGTGGTTTTTTTAAGACAATAAACCTCAGGTTATTATAGCAGAACTTTAATGAGCGCACAGTGAGTCACTGCATCTGATAAATGACTAATAAGTAATCAAATGACTAATATCTGTGTTCAGTAGGATGACAGTGCAGTCTATGTATGTTTAAACGAGCTGTCACGTGATGCCAGCGCTGCACTGTCAGAAATGGCAACTCAGCAACTTCATTCATCCAGATGGTGAGCTGTCTGTCAGTCTGACTCATGAAACCGTACATCAGACCAGGTTTTGAGATGGTTTTCTTGCCAGACTTATTCACGGGCACCATAAGGAAAGCATTTTGTGAGCGTGTAACATCTGGTTTCCATTTTATCTGATCATATTCATGAGATCGTGTGTTAACTAGTGATAAACTTGGGCGGTCGTTTCTTACTGGTTCAAATGAAAACTCCAGTCATCATTTCCTGCGCACTGTTGGCATTAATCTTTATCTCCTTCTTTCTAGTGAGGTCTAGACCTCCTCAGTTCCTGTAGATCTCCGTCGCCAGTGCGCGACATCAAACCAGCCAAATGGCCGACAAGAACACCAGAATCGCTATTGTAAACCACGACAAGTGTAAGCCCAAGAAATGCCGTCAAGAGTGCAAGAAGAGCTGTCCGGTGGTGCGCATGGGTAAGAGTCGCACGGTGAATTCGCTTGATTTCAGGTTTTGTGCGTTATTTATGTGTGCTCGTGTGTTTTCTCAGGTAAGCTGTGTATTGAGGTCTCACCTCAGAGTAAGATCGTCTGGATCTCAGAGTCTCTCTGCATCGGATGTGGAATCTGTATTAAGGTATTTGAAGGACCCAATCACACCTCTCCAGCATTAAACTATAGCTTAACCCTGTGAAGCTTGATATATGTGGGCAGTTTCCCAAACAGGGTTTGAATTAAGACAGGAGTAGGCCTTAATCTAGAATAGTTAGTCATGGCCTTCTGAAACACAGATTAAGTACAGATTAAAGGGTTAGTTCACCCTAAAATGAAAATAATGTCATTAATTGCTCACCCTCATGTCGTTCCACACCTGTAAGACCTTCGTTCATCTTCAGAACACAAATTAAGATATTTTTGTTGAAATCCGATGTCTCAGTGAGGCCTGCATAGCCAGCAATGACATTTCCTCTCTCAAGATCCATTAATGTACTAAAAACATATTTAAATCAGTTCATGTGTGTACAGTGGTTCAATATTAATATTATAAAGCTATGAGAATATTCGCGTGTCAAACTGCAGAAATCATGTGACTTTGGGGCTCCGAACCGCTGATTCGACACACTGATTCATTTATGATCCGAAGCTTCCTGAAGCAGTGTTTTGAAATCGGCCATCACTAAATAAGTTGTTGTTTTGTTTTTTGGCGCACCAAAAATATTCTCGTGGCTTTATAATATTAATATTGAACCACTGTACTCACATGAACTGATTTAAATATGTTTTTAGTACATTAATGGATCTTGAGAGAGGAAATGTCATTGCTTTGAATGCAGGCCTCACTGAGTCATCGGATTTCAACAAAAATATCTTAATTTGTGTTCTGAAGATGAACGAAGGTCTTACGGGTGTGGAACGACATGAGGGAGAGTAATTAATGACATAATTTTCATTTTTGGGTGAACTAACCCTTTAATAACATCTGGACTATGAAGTCCTGAACTAAAATAAATTATTTTTTAAATTAATTTAATACCAACTGTGCTAATCTGAATTAGCATGACCAAGGTTGTAAACCGAAGTTGCTTCAGTCCAATAATTGTTATTCTTATGTTTACTTGATGAAAATTAGGGCTGTCCCCGACTAAAGATTCTTCTAGTCGGTTAGTAGTCATTCATTTAAGCCATTAGTTAATAATCGCATGTTTATATTAATTTAATTACTTAAATATACTGGGAGTGGAATATATATTCGGAGTCAGTGTCAGCTGCAAAGATGAAGTTGACGATGCTGACTCTCATCTCCGCAGAAATCCACCTATAGAGAGAAATGCACCTTTCATATGGATTACATAATCGAGATAATTTGTTTTTGATTCGAATTGGTTCGTTTAAAAGTAAATGTTTCAGACTTTCTGTTATGATCAATATATTGTATTATCTATTATGATCTGTTATATTATCTATATTATATTATCTATATATTATGATCTATTACTCTTATCTGTATGACATAAAATGACAGAGTATTTTAAGTTGAAAAAAATTGCAAGTGATCGCGCTGGCGCCTCCATATCTTGCAGTAAAGCGCGTTATACTTAGCTTCTACACTTCGCACGATCACTTGGATTTATAATAGTGCATATTTATCTATGTTAACATTAGAGCCATGTAAAGTTGCTGCTACTTGCTTGTTTCAAATGATAAGCCAAATTTGAGGTTGCTGGATTATAGAAAAATCTTTGGATTTCCTGCCCGACATGCACTAGGACCCACTATTAACTATCTCTCCCTTACAGACTGCATGATTCGCCACTTCCTATGGTTGTTTTTTTTTTTTTTTGCAGCTAACTGACTCTAAACTATCAATCAGACAACAGAAGGCAAATAGTAGATTGTGTGCAGCAGTTTTGATAATGTTGATCATTCATTTAGAGGCTTTAGAAATGTATCAAATATGATTCAATAGGCTCTATAGGGTTAAACATGCAAATCAAACTACATTTTTGTTTTTATGCCAAATGCTCAACAACAACCATATACTTAAACAATTTCTTTAATAATATTTAATCTGGTTTTAATTATTTGTTTCATTTAAGAAATGTCCATTTGGTGCTCTGTCCATCGTGAACCTGCCAAGCAACCTGGAGAAGGAAACCACACACAGATACTGTGCCAATTCCTTCAAACTGCACAGGTACAAACATGCATCTCCTCTGAGTCATCAGAACCTTAATTATGATTCAGCGTGTTGTGAGTTTAATCTGAGTGTTTGTGTTCTTCAGGTTGCCCATCCCTCGTCCAGGTGAGGTGCTGGGGCTTGTGGGTACTAACGGTATCGGGAAATCCACTGCTCTCAAAATCCTGGCCGGAAAACAGAAACCAAACCTGGGGAGATTTGATGTGAGTTTCTTAACACAATCCAGATCTGATCTAGTTCATATGTGTATTGATGTTGTATTTGAGATCATGTTTGTGTATTTTTTTTTTAGGCTCCTCCTGACTGGCAGGAGATCCTGGCGTATTTCCGTGGCTCAGAGCTGCAGAACTACTTCACTAAGATCCTGGAAGACGACCTGAAGGCCATCGTAAAGCCGCAGTATGTTGATCAGATCCCCAAAACCGTTAAGGTCAGTATCAGTCAGCTTTTATTTTAGGTTTAATAATATTTTAAATTAGACTTTATTTTTAATATGTTATTCAATTTTTTTTGTAATTTGATGTGCTTTTGTTTGCTTTTTTTTATTATTATTGTTATTTAAGTATAATTTATTTTAGTTTTTATTCACTTCCAGTTAATAATTTGTGATTCAACTTAAGTTTCGCTTTGTTTTTCATTCGCTATAACTAGTATTTAATTGCAGCTTTATTTCAGTTAACAGAAATGTTAATAATAGTTTTAGTTAATGATGATAACCCTGGTCAGTATGTAATTTTTGTGTTTGACTTGATTTGTGTTGTAATTCTCTATTTTGTCCTGTAGGGGTCAGTAGGCTCCATCCTAAGCAGGAAGGATGACACCAAGACAGAGGAGCTGGTGTGTGAACAGCTGGGTATGTACACATGGGTTTCTTTTTGTGCAGTATTACCAAAGTAAATCCCTTTAAGGCAAATCATTTCACTCGGTGGCCATCTTTGAAATGCCTCTCGGGCAGTTCTTTCAGTCATGCAAATATCTCTTTGAATAAAGAAACATCAAATTCTCCAAAGCTGTTCACCAAGCTTCATATTTCACCACAAATCTAACAACAAGTGTCTCATAAATTGCTTCTAAACACCCAGATCATACAAAAAAAATGCATTTTTCACATGCGCATCTGTTTTTTTATAGCAACTGGAGCTTCTAATGGGGATTGGCTTTTATTTAGAAAGCGGGGTTTGTTCCGCCATATTGCGCGTTACAGTTTTTGCCATTCATAGACAAATGAGTGTGCTGTCTTTGTATATCTAATGTCTTTGGTATTATTAATATATTTAGAAATGTGACTGAATAATAGAGTTAGTTTGGTTGCATCATGTGCATCATGTGACTGGTTGTTCTGTTCCCTGATTGGTTAGATCTGTTGCACTTACGTGAGCGTAATGTTGAGGACCTATCAGGAGGAGAGCTGCAGAGATTCGCCTGTGCAGTCGTCTGCATTCAGAGAGCTGATATGTGAGTCCCTCCCTGTGCTGAAAGGGTTATTATCGTTAACTACAGTGATTACGAGCATTTTTGGTAACTGAAATGAAGCGCAAATAATTGAGAATATAAATATTAGATGAAAAACTAAATTGGAAATGCTGCCTTGGCAACTAACTGAAATACATTTTAAAGGGTTAGTTCACTCAAAAATGAATAATGTCATTAATTACTCACCTTTGTGTCGTTCCACACCCGTAAGACCTTCATTCATCTTCAGAACACAAATTAAGATATTTTTGATGAAATCCGATGGCTCAGTGAGGCCTGCATAGCCAGCAATGACATTTCCTCTCTCAAGATCCATTAATGTACTAAAAACATATTTAAATCAGTTCATGTGAGTACAGTGGTTCAATATTAATATTATAGAGCAACGAGAATATTTTTGGTGCGCCAAATGAACAAAATAACGACTTTTTAACAATATTTAGTGATGGCCAATTATTTTTGGGTGAACTAACCCTTTAAGATTAAACACTAAAATTACTAATTGGAAATATAAGTAAAGTAAAACATATAAATAAAAAATAAACCTAAATAGTAAAATTAAAAATAATAAAATTACAAAAGCACTAAAAAATGAGAACTGAAATTGTTAAAAAAAAACATAACCTAAATCAAAATAAATTATAATAGTATATAAATTTTAAAACAACACTGCTGTGCTACACACTTAAAGAGACAAGTTTAATAATTAAATTATATTATTATAAATAATTACATTTTTTATATATATTTATAATATACATTTTGGTTTTAGTAATTTTGTTTTGAGCTGTCATGTAATTTTTATTAGGTTTTTTTTAATACTTTTTTTGGTATTTTAATTCTTTTTGTAATTTAGTTGCGAAGGCTGCATTTCTAATTTTTAATGTGTGTGTGTTTATGTGTGTGTGTATATATATATATATATATATATATATATATATAAAAAATTAGGGCTGACCGATATATCGCATGCGATTGTCACGCGCATTTCGTCAGTAAAGCCGGTTCCCTGATTACCGCTAAATCGCCATCACCTGCTTTCAAATGGAGCGGCATTTAATAGACAGAGTCGTAGTTCACTGACAAACTACGAAAATCGCGTTCATTATCGCAGATGAAACGCCTTCGATAGTCAACGCGATATTGCGTGGCTTGTCAGTGAACTACGACTCTGTCTATTAAATGTATTATTAAATACAATACAAATGTATAATTTATATGTATAATTAAATATATATATATATATATATATATATATATATATATATATATATATATATATATATATATATATATATATATATATATTTTTTTTTTTTTTTTTTTTTTTTTTCAGCTTTATTTGACCAATTTTAATAGTTTTGTTTAACAATAACACTGGTATCAATGGTGTTTCTCTCTCTGTAGTTTCATGTTTGACGAACCGTCCAGTTATCTCGATGTGAAACAGAGGCTGAGAGCTGCCATCACGATCCGCTCCCTCATTTCTCCAGACAGGTGAGTCTCCTTTCATGTTGAGAAAGCGGCTCTGAAGCTGTCATCGTTACTGCTCTTTACTAGTCCCTAAACCTCGTATTCCTCGGGCTGTGCAGGTACATCATTGTGGTGGAGCACGACTTGAGTGTGCTGGATTACCTGTCCGACTTCATCTGCTGTCTGTATGGCGTTCCCAGCGCTTATGGTGTGGTGACCATGCCCTTCAGCGTCCGAGAAGGTTCGACCCCTTGCATGTGATGTTCAGAAATGTCTCTTTTGACTGATCTTAAAGTCTTACATTTAGTTTTATCGAATTTGAGGTCATTAAAAGTCTTTATATAATATTTTAATTTAATTGCTTTAATTGCTTAATATTTTAATTGCTACTTTTAATTCTTAAAATGATTTCTTTAATTCAACTTTAATTTCAACTTTGTTTTTTTACATGTGCATCAACAATGCTTCTATCGTCTGTTTCTATCGCCTGTGTTTTGATCCAGAGATACTCTTTCAAAAGATGTGTATCGTATAATATTTAAAACACTGATTGCCGGATATTTCCGTCAATGGCGGGGAAGAGTTGTCTCATAAATGAAGGGTTTTTTATTTTGACAATAACATTCTCTTTTTTTATTTCAGGAATCAATATTTTCCTGGACGGATATGTGCCGACAGAGAACTTGCGCTTTAGAGAGACGTCTCTGGTGTTTAAAGTGGCTGAGACGGCCGCTGAAGAGGAAGTGAAGAAGATGTGTCGTTACCAGTATCCCAACATGAAGAAGTGCATGGGAGAGTTCTCGCTCAGCATCACGGAAGGAGAGTTCACAGACTCCGAGATCATGGTCATGCTTGGAGAGAACGGTGAGATGAGAATGCATGTGGGTTTGTCCCCACACAACAGGATTTCTGATCGTAAATATGTATTTAATGTTGTATATTTACGATTTTAGATCTGTGCTGCCCCATCGCCGAGCACATTCAATCACTCTAACACACTTCACACCACTGGAGAATCTGATAAGAGAGTCTGTAGAACCATCAAGATAATCAGGACTTTACCTAGGATTTTCGGAAGGGAAGAATTGGGCCCAAAATCAGCCTGGTTATCTTGTAGTGTGTGGCTGCCTTTAGCTTCAGACACAGATGATAAAGTTCCACTCTCACCTGTGCCGTGTGTCGTTATTGCCTGAGGGCGACACACCTGCTAGCCTAATGTTGCAGCCTAGAAACATCCCGAACACAGGAATTCAAGAAGTTAATATGAGAATACAGGCACTGGGGCAGTGTCTCTGTACATACAAACACCACCACACATTTTTACTGGACCATAAGAAATTATTGAGAGGAATTGTTTTTTATTATGAGTCAATACTTAATATATTTGTTTAAATCCTGCATAGTGCACATTTTAAGGAAGTGATTATTGTGATTTGCATTTTCCTCTAAACAAGTCTTCCTATTTCAGGAACTGGGAAAACCACGTTCATCAGAATGCTTGCAGGCGGCCTCAAACCGGATGGAGGAGGTAAAAATCACCACACACCAATCCAATAGTCAACATATTTCATTTGTTTTAACCACAATTTTTTTTTTTTTTTTTTTTACTAAACCTATTTCATTGGGTTGTAATATTACTACTAGATTCTATTAGATTTTTGATTTTTAATCAAGTTAATCCAAATTTAGAAAAATGGATCTTGAATGTCATATTTAGTCCAGTATCTCTTAAACATCATTTATTAAATTGTGCTGGTTTAAGTTCTCTTGGGAAATTATATTATTACCCTTTTTTTTTTTTTTTTGTTCCACAAGATAACCAAAGCATCTGTCATGGTGTTAAAAAACATTTTTTCATTATTCTATTATTAATGCAAAGAATAATTACTAGAGTCTAATACAGCTAAAATACACTTTTTTTGACTTATGGAGCATTTATTATTTCTTTTTCTTTTGGGAAGTCACAGATTTTATTTTGTTTTTTGGGAGATTTGGAAATTTTCATCCCACAGGAATAGCAAATCTACACACAAACAGGTTGATTTATACATGCAAACAGATATACACACATTTTTAAATTTCTTTTTGTGGTTTCTGAGTGTCTGTTGTGTTTCTCAGGTGAGGTGCCCATCCTCAATGTCAGCTACAAACCACAGAAGATCAGCCCCAAATTTAAAGTGAGTTTGAACTGAGTTTATGAGTGTTCATCTGTACACTATACATCAAACTGCAGGAATCCTCACTCTGTGTGTGTGTTTCAGGGCAGCGTACGAGCCCTGCTGCACGATAAGATCAGAGATGCGTACACACACCCTCAGTTCGTTACTGACGTCATGAAGCCCATGCAGATCGAAAGCATCATTGACCAGGACGTGAGTACACCAGGGTTATTTATAATTCAGTTTAGGGGTGTAGCACCATTGTAGTACACTGCACAGACAGGTTAACTCAAACACAGGGTCACAGGTCACACTGGTTTCGTCTCTGTCTGCGTGTAGGTCCAGAATCTGTCTGGTGGTGAGCTGCAGCGCGTGGCTTTGGCTCTGTGTTTAGGAAAGCCTGCGGATGTGTATCTGATCGACGAGCCGTCGGCCTATCTGGACTCTGAGCAGCGTCTGATGGCTGCCAGGGTCATCAAACGGTAACATCTACAACACTTTCATGTCTTTTGATGCGGTTTGTGCTTATTTTTATATATTAATTTCTTTAATTGCCCGGCAGATTCATCCTTCATGCCAAAAAGACGGCATTTGTGGTGGAGCACGACTTCATCATGGCCACTTATCTGGCGGACCGAGTCATAGTCTTTGACGGAATTCCCTCCAAAAACACTAACGCCAATGCGTACGTACTTCATAATGTGCATTGTAATGGATTATATATTTTCATAAATGATTGTAACCAAAGTTAAAATGCATGTTAACGTGTAGGTGATTATGAAACTAATGTTGAGATGTGTTTATCATCAGACCACAGAACCTGTTGGCCGGCATGAATAAGTTTTTATCCCAGCTTGGGATCACGTTCAGAAGAGACCCAAACAACTTCAGACCAAGAATTAACAAACTCAATTCCATTAAGGTAAACATGCATTTTGAAACAACACTTTACCAAATAAACTGGCAGATATTTTTCTTTAGGATTACATTTAACCCAAAATTAATCACTTTTAAACTTAATTGCCATCAACTCTTGATAATGAAGTTACAATCAGCTTTATTTCTTTAGTGCTTTATACAATACTGATCGTTTCAGCAACTTCAGTGATAAACAGGAAAATAATCGATGCATACTTCAAATATTCTGCTGTCATTATTCGGATCAAATCAGTTCAGTGTTGATTAATTTCAGTAACTATGTAAAGTTCAATCATGAAACAAGTTCAGTTGAGCTTTAATTTGCTCTACAGAAAATGTTATTTAGCTCAATTCAGTTTAAGTTTTGTTCTCATCCGATAGTGTCAGTGCAGTCAAATCGATAATATTACTAATTATAGTCTTTTAATCCCTAGCAAAGATTTTTTTTTAAACATTTTTCACCGTAATATGTGACCCTGGACCACAAAACCGGGTCAATTTTTTTAAATTCTGGAATCTGAGGGTGCAAAAAAAATCAAAATATAGAGAAAATCAGCTTTAAAGTTGTCCAAATGAAGTCAATGGCAATGCATATCCACTCACATTTTTGATATATTTACAGTAGAAAATTGACAAAACATCTTCATGGTACATGATCTTTACTTAATATCCTAGTGATTTTTGGCATAAAAAAAATTGATAATTTTGACCCATACGACTTATGAATGGTTTTGTGGTCCAGGGTCACATATTAGTATCAATACTTCAAAGTTCAGTTGTAAAGCAGCTCTGAAAAGACTCATTATTTGGCTCAATTCAGTTCACTGTTGATTCAGTTTAGTTCAGTAACAGTGTGAATGTTGCAAAGTTCATTATTTATGAAGCGATAGATAATAGTGTCATTATTCAGCTCGAGTCAGTTCAGTTTTGAAAGTACTGTCTTTGATCCAAACTGTTCCAGACTTCAATGTTTGGATTGTGACCATTTCGAAACCTAGCGTGTTGCCTGTTTATGCATCATAATGGGGTTTCACACTTCTGTGAACTCTAGAAATGCTGTCTAAATAGATGCCTGTGATGGATCAATTGAACCAATTGCTTCACAATATGATTCAAATGATGTTTCAAAGTGCTTGAAATGCCACACGCTGGTGATGCTGCTGGTCAAAATGGTGTAAATGCAACTCAGCCAAAACATGCAAACTAATTGCAAATGTTTAAAACCAGTAGCCATCATTGTAGCCAATCACAGACACATCTGTTGAGCCTGTGAACACAGTGGCCAATCAGAATCCGCTTAACAGCGCTCAAAATGCTAGGCGGAAATCGCAATTTTAAAATTTCAGTACCGACTTGGTACCAAAGTCGGTAGTTTTGAGAATACTATAGCCAGTATTTTTGTACCTGTTCATTAAAAACACTTTTTCTGTTGTCATTTTCAAGGATGTGGAACAAAAGAAGAGTGGAAACTACTTCTTCTTGGATGACTGAAGATCCCAATTCACAGAATTCCAGAAGTTTAGCCGCTCAGTATGACATCAAACCGGCAAACGCCGGCACTGCGGACTTACATGTTTGACTGAATTACCACCACTATCACTCTGCCCAGCGGTTCCGTTTCAAACATACAGTTCTGCTCTCTCCTCTCGTTCATTGGTGCGATTCAACAAACAGACAAGACGGATCCTGTGAGATGAAAGCTAAGCTTGTGAAATCTTGCCAAAGAGAGGAGAGGACATGATTTGAGAATGAAACCTGGAAAATATGTACGTTTCTGGGTGAATTATTGTTGTCATTAACATAATTGAAGCTCTTTTCCGGTCACAAAGCGGAGTGAACGAATTTACACACGGCAAACATGCAACTGTATATTTTGAATAAAATATTTTAATCATGTTACACGTGTTACATCATATTAAATAACCTAATTTGGCTTTTGAGTTCAGCAGTCTTGTGAAGATGCAACTGAAGCTGAAATTAAAACCAGCTACATGAAATCTGATGTCTCAGTAATATTGGGTGACACGTCTGTGCAGTGAGAATGTTTACGAATAAACTGACTTTAAAAGGAAAGACCACAACTGAGAAAGATGTTCTTTGGCTTGCATTTGTTTACTTGGTGTCAAAACTACATCATTGTTTTTTTTGTTTTTTTTTCAAAAAAAGGATTTGCAACTAAAAACTGACCTCAAATGGAAACATAACAAAAAAAAATTTTTTTGACTTGGAATTGTTTATTTGGTTTCAAAACCACACAGGGTGAATTCTGGGATACCTTTTTCCCAGTCATCTCAATGGGAAAAAGTGCCCCATATGTACTCCATTAAAAAGGAGTTGCAACTAAAATCTAACTTAATGTAAAGAATACAGAGATGTTCTTTGGCTTTTATTTGGTGTCAAAACTAGACTTGATATAGAAAGATGACAACTGAGAAATATATCTTTAGGCATTTGTTTATTTGGTGTTAAAACAACATCTTTGGATCAGAAATTTAATTTATTTAGAGGCATCAACGTTCATTCAGCAGACCCCAGAGCCCTCTGGAGGTTGATAGTGCACAATAAAGAAACTCGAAGAAAATCAGTTATGTTCAATATCCCAAAAAATACATGCAAAACTTGACAAAAAGGCACTTTGCTGTGTCAGGTGAGATGCCAACGCCATTATACTCTTCACTTTGAAGCACAAGTTGAATTGTTTACAAGCTTTTAAGGAAAATTCAGATTTTTAGGACAGTCTTCTAAGAACCGGAAAAAAAAAAAAAAACATGTTAAAAGATGTAGAACATTCTTGACATACAAATAAAAAAAAATAAAAACTGGAAAGTAATCTGAAAAACTGTAATCAGATTCACATAGATCTGATTAGTTTTATACATTCAAAACAATATGATGGGTAATATCTTTTCCCTTTTAGTGAGCATGTTGGGGGCATTGCAGTCTGTGCTCAAGAAAACAAAATATTGATTAGATTATTTATTAGATTTTATTACAACATCTATGCAAACACATTTTCACTTGGGATTTGTGAAATCAAAACAGGTGAAAGCAAGAATGTGGGGGGGAAAAGACAGAAAACAGTTAAAACCATTGGATATATTACTAATCAACAACATGTACCAAAAGCCGCCCAGAAATTCAAACAACAGATTTTGTGTATCTGGCATCATTGTAAACCAAAAAAAAAGCAGTGTATATCCAGCATTTCAACATCACTGATATGGTGTCCCAACCCTTGGCCCTACACCTCGTCTCCCATACTGTCTATAGGATGACTGGTCATCCGGTCTACCTCGGCTAGGGTAATCTTTCCGCCCACGCTGGATCCGGCCTCGATATCCTCCTCTGTCATCTTGGCCACGTCTTCCTCCAGCCCTGTAGGACTGGCTGTAGAAGGACTGGCCAGTTCTGAGATCGACACTGGGAAACTCCATCTCTTCAACGGACCAACTGTCATCGGGAGAATATGCGTGGATGAGGCGGGAAGGATCCTCTGCAAATTGTCCTGCATGGAAGCTCTTTGCGAAGACTCCCCCGTGTCTCCCTAAGCTCCCATTGGCTAGGGAGGTCAATCCTGCCATATCTCCTTGCAGTGGGCCAAGCTGAAAAGGTTGTCCTAAAATAGAACCATAGGGTGGAGGTTGCATTGTGGCCATTGAAACAGGAATATCTACAGCACCACTCAACTGAGGTTGGCCTCCTGGAAAGCCAGCAATCTTCTGCAAGGACCCATACTGGGGGTTCACAGACCTCTGGCCATTCTCTTGACCTCTGTCCAATGTGAGATGAAATGGTGAGACATCCATCCGACCATGAGGGCCATGGTTTAAGGCTTCAAGAGGCATCGGTGGAGGCGGCATATGGTACCCAACTGATGATGGGGGATACATCTGATTCCCAGGAGGTGGACAGGGTGGCGATGAAAAATGCACTGGAGGGGCAGCTGGGTACGTCCCAGCATAGGCACTTGGACCAGAAGCAGCTGACCAGGGCATTGGTGGTCTTGGTGGCACTTGCATTGGAAGGGATGCAGGCTGATCATTGTACCCTCTGACCTCTGTGGGACCAACAGGACTGCTACTAACTACTACAGGTGCAACGGGAGGAGCATGGCTCTCCATTGAGGTGTCAGGGATGGAGCTCAAATTCTGAGGAGGAGAAGGGTTTTCTGGTTGCCATGAAGTCGGTGTGGGGTTAGCGGAAGAGTCAGAGGAAGGAGGAGGCCCTCTAAGGTTCATCTGATAGGCTTGGTTCAGTGGACCCAGATAAATGATGGGAGGAAACATTGGCTGAGAGTATGCCTGAGGAGAATTAGGTGTATGTTACACTTCTACGTAACTCCATAAACAGGGATAGCCATTAATAAATCAACAAATGCAAAGAAGAATTCTCAAAACTGTGTACCTTGACACCGAGGTTGAAGAAGAACTTGAGGACATTGATATCTGAAACATTACAGAAAGCATTTCTAAGATTAAAAAACATTAAGAAGAGAGAAAGTGACATTGAAGGCCAAGTATGGTAACCCATATTCTGAATTTGTCCTCTGCATTTAACCCATTAGGAGTAGTGAGTAGTAAACATACACACTGCAAACTTTGGACACACCCAGAGCAGTGGGCAGCCTTTCTTTTTTTTTTCTTTTTTGCTGTGGCACCCAGGGAGCAATTGGGGGTTAGGTGCCTTGCCAGTCTGACTCTAACCATTAGGCCATGACTGCCCCAACAGACTCAAATTTACTAGCCATTTAACCCTAAATAATGGGCTTCTGAGAGGATATTGTAATGTCAATTGTCAGATGTCAATGTCAGACAGGTAAATATCAGATCTCTGGGGTTTTCATTACCTTGTGGTAGGTCTTCTCCTTTTTGGGAGAGGGAAAACGGAGGTAGTGGTTCCACCTCTCCCTTCTCGTTCAGAGGGAACCCTGGATAAACCGGGTCCTGAAGGAGCTGAGACCATTGGAGATGAGGATAGGGGAGTTGTCTGGGTTGGGATGGGTTGTCAGGAGCAGGTGCTACACCTGGCGGCCAAGAGATGCTTTGTGAGAACTTGGTTAAGTTTACTAAAAAGCGAACATCTGAACCCAGATTTACTTCTGTAATATAATGCATTTCAAGCAATGTCATGTCTGAGCTTGATCTTTGTCATTAGACAAAACTTACCAGAAGCAGGTATGGCTGATGTTTCAGAGGGTTGTGGATCTGATACATTGCATGAGGATTGAGGTAAGTCTGGAGGTGGAGCTTGGGTGGGACCAGAGGAAGGGGAGATGGAGGGAGGAGGAGCATGGAGAAGGGGGATTGGTGTCATAGTGGTATGAGGATCTTCAGTCTTTGGGGTAGTTGATGGACCACTGCTTACATCAATGGGAAGGGTGGTAGAAGGGGGTTCTGGGGTATCTAGTACAGGGGCAGCTACCGGAGCTTGGACAGAAACAGGTATTGTAGAGGCAGGTAAGATGGGTGGAATGGAAATAAAAGCGGTTTGAATGGATGGGGTTGATTGAACAGGGGCATCTGGGACTGAGCCACAAGATGCCAGAGTAGTTTGAGTTGGGATAGCAGCAGGTAATTGGACAGGGGTGATCGAAGATTCAACCACTGTAATCTGAGATGGTGCTTGATTGGGCTGGGGAATATGTTCAGATGTGGGGAGCACTGCAGTAGGCACTGGGGCAGTTTGCAAAGAGGGTTGGGTAGGTTTCAATGAAGGGGTAGATTGAACAGCAGCAGGGGTGGTCACTGAGACTGCTGCTGCCACAGATACAGGCTGTGAAGGGGCTAAAGTGGACACCAGGGCAAAATGACTGTTGTAAGGGTTTCGAGCAGGGCTACTCTTAGGTTGAATAGGGGTCTTTTTAATTGCCTCAGGAGCAGACTTATCAAGACCAGGGGCAGTAGTAGATTCAGGCTGAGATGAAGATGGGACTGTTTTGGGGACAGATAAGATAGCAGGAGGTAGAGATGGAAAGGCAGGAATGGGTTTCTCTTGTAATTTTTCTTTTATTGTTGGAGAATGTCTCTGCCCTGGTTCATCAGAAGCCCTTATCTAGAACACAATATAAACCAGCGACAAAGAATTTACATTAACATGGAAGGGGTAGGATATATATTGCTTGTTTTGTTGCCATAGACTTGGGCATGGTGACTACAACACTTTTTTGTATACTTGGTTATATCTTGAGCCGTGTTTCCACCACATGACATTTCCCCAAGAACTAGGGACTTTGGGGTGGTATTCGGTGTGTTTTCAATCGCAGGAACCAGGGTCTAAATGAAGTTCCGGGTAAAAATTTCCCCCTCAGAAAGTCCCTACTCATGAGGTAGTACTTTTGGACTTTCGGGGGTGGGACTTGGGTGCTGAATATGCTGGTTGGTTGAGTTCACACAGCATTTTGATTGGTTGACTCCATGCAGCATTTTACAACAATGGCATTTTAAAAATCCGACCGATGGACCAACCACAAGGTTCAGGCTTTATTAAGCTTATATGCGGAGTACGAAATCCATCAGGAACTGGAAAGTCACATGCAGTCCTACATCACCGGACTAATTTGACTAATCTTCACGGTACTTTAGACCACAATGGAAATGCATACATCAACAGGTCTGGGGGAAAAAGTTCCTGGGACAAATTGTTTCAGGTAATTTCGTTGGAAACACGGCTTTGGTTATCTTAAAGACTTAAGTTGTGTCCCAATTGATACACTATGCACTTATACTATGTACTCAACCGTATGGTGTACAAATTTTATAAGGTTATTTTGTCCTTCAGCATCAGAGTCTGATAGCCCCTCCCCCTTTTGCTATCTTATTAAAACTGGGACAGTTGAGTGCCCAACATTAAATATTTTTCGGTTAATTAAGTGCATTATCTGGGAATTTAAAGTACACTTTTCACACTACTTGCACTATTTATATTACAAAATGGCATAGAATAGTGCACAAGTATGCAAATTGGGATGTACATATGTCAACAGTTTAAACCATAACAAATAGGCCTGAATCAGTTTAATCGACTGTTATCTGTGTAAATGACTCAATGTAACTCACCCCATGTTTTTCTTCAGTGGCGCTCTTCTGTCTCTGTACAGGCCTCTGGGACGTTTCTGAAAGCCAAAAACCAAAATAAACTTCAGGATAATCATTCCATTTATAAAAAATATATATATATGATTAACCATATTAGCAATATCAAGGCAATGCAATTATTTTTTTTAAAAGTGACTGCTCATGGTGCGGTATATTTAAGCTTATGTATGAAGCATATGTATAAATATACATTATAAAGATGCAATCATGTCAAGGTAGGTGACATCACCCAGAAGCCTAGAATTTCTTCATCCTGGAATTTTGTTAAACCGGCATATAATGGGGCAGAGCTTCACCGCTCACCTGTCTCCGAGACACACTCTTTCTGTTCCTTCTTCCGAGAGCCTCTCTTTTCCCCTCCTTTCTTTATCACCTCACCAACAGTGGCCTAAATTCAGAGGAAACTATTATAGTTCAAATATATGCATTTATATATAATGCATTTGTATTAATTGTCATTAAGTGAAGTACTTTACACAAGTACAAGTACTGAACTGAATCAACACTAAACTGACTTGAGCTAAATAATGGCACTACTATATTTTTTAGAATATAATTGATTCTGTTATGTTCTTTTTACTGTAAAGCTGCTTTAAAACAATCTGTTTTAAATAAAATGCTATATAAATAAAGGTACGTGAGAGAAAATAAGGGTGAATTGTATGTCAAGGCAATGAACTATGACACTAATTGACTTTCTTAATAAATGTCTCCATTTGTGAATGTACATTATTAAGAAAAGAACATTTGTTGTTATTGTTCTTTTTATCAAAATGTTTATTATCCTCAATGACATTTTTCTGCTGACATAACCATGGCCACGCAATAATATCACCATGCACCGGACAAATCAAACCCTCCCAAACATTACTTCTACCTGAATATCAAGATTCATCACACACTATAGAAGGTAAATGTGTTTGTAATGGCTGCACCGTTTGAGGGCTTGCTCCGAGTGAGGGGAAGTTGTGCTCGTCTTTGTGCAGAAGCTCCAATACGACACTTTCCTCTTCCTCCTCTGGAAGAACACCGACAGGACTGCTGCGCTGATCAGACCGTCTGCAAACAGTATTGTTGAGGTCAAACTCTTTACACAACATATCAAGTGTCTTTAGAAGCCACAAAATGTAGCCATTAAAATTAAAATGTGTCATATTTTTAAATACATGCCAGTGAAGCACACCTGAACTTGTTCCGTCCACCCGCCTGCTCATCTGGGAAGGCCTGCGGAGGCCAAGAGTTTTGCTTATGCATACGACCGCTGGATGCTGACTGAGGTGCGGTTTTGTTTGGCCTCCGACTTCCTCTGTTCTCCCACTCTGTGTAGAGAAACCGAGACAGTGAGTGTGTGGGAGTTGAAGTCTTTCATGTGCGTTTTTGATTTGGAGAGGACGTACCGGAGGGCGTCTGCGCGCCGTTATTTGGTACGCTATGTCTTTTGCCCTTGTCTGAGACCATCTGCCATGACGGCTCTTCAGATGGGAGACGCAAACTCAACAACGGCACAGTTTGTCTAAACACACAAACACAAGGGAATGTACATAAGTAGGGATGATCAATACATGAATATTGGATATTGTTTATATATCAGTCAGTCTCAAGACTTCGGCTATGTATGAAATTGATGATAATGTACTTAATGAAGTACATACTGCTATAATAAATACTGCATATTGCTTTTTTTGAAATAGGAAGGCTGGGACAATATATATCGATGCATCGTGATCTGATATTTTCCAAATGCATCCAAAAAAAAAAAACTTTTTAAACTTAGTTTTTAACAGCTCTAGGCTAATTTTGAAACTGCACACTCAAATGCTCACAAAGAAGAGTGTTCGTGCATTCGGCTGAGTCTAAGAATGTAATTGCACCTCAGAATGATCATCACCTTCATGATGCATCGATGTATTGTCCCAGCCCTATTAAATAGTGTGCTCTGGTTGTATACTGCACATTCACAGACCATGCCCAATATACATACTGCATACTACTTTTTCAAAAACAGTAGGTAAAATGCCTTTCCGAACAATGCCTTCCCAGAAGTCTCTGAAAGCACCTTCAATTATATATAGAGATACACAGAAACACATACGGTCTTTTGAGTTCCTCAATAAACACAGTGACTGGCCCATTGTCAGGACTGACTTCCTGAACGTAGGCGTTATAGAAGCGATTACTGCCACTCAGCTGCACCTGAGAAAGACAGAAAAGAAAACTAAATCAATATTGTAGATAATAATACATTTGATTGGTAGAGCATATTTCATACATAAAATGGATCAAAGTACTTTATAAAGGGTTTTGAACAAAAAAAAAAAATGGAGTGACTACATTTAAAAAAGGCAAATAAAAATTAAAATAATATAAGAGTATCAAATTAATAAAAAAAGTAAAGCAGGGAAATAAATTATAAATTATAAAAAATAAATAACAGCAAATACACAGACTATTGTTCAAAAGTTTGGGGTCAGTAAGATGTTTTGTTTGTTTGTTTTTTAAAGAAATTAATACTTTTATTCAACAATGATGCATTAAATTGATCAAAGGTGACAGTAAAGACATTTATAATGTAGCAAAATATTTGTAATATAAAATATTAACACTGTTCTTTTGAGCTTTCTGTTCATTAAAGAATCCTGAAAAATAAAACGAGTCATGGTTTCCACAAAAATATAAAGCAGCACAACTGGTTTCAACATTGATAATAATCAGAAATCTTTCTTGAGCAGCAAATCATCATATTAGAATGATTTCTGAAGGATCATGTGACACTGAAGACTGGAGTAATGATGCTGAAAATTTAGCTTTGATCACAGAAATAAATTACATTTTACTATATATTCACATAGAAAACAGTTATTTTAAATTGCAATAATATTTCACAATTTTTACTGCGTTTATGATTAAATAAATACAGCCTTGGTGAGCAAAAACATTGAAAAAATCTTATCCCAAACTTTTGAAAGGCAGTGTAACAGTATTAATCAAATGCTACTTAATCAAACACACGCTTGAACTTGCACTTGCACAACTAACCTTGCACTTGTCTCCGATAGAGTATTGCATTCCTGCGGCTATGCAGAAATCTCTCTGCTGCTGAACTAAACACACACATAGTTATTAAAAAATATGTAATTATTCAAATCAAGATGCTAACTACATTTCAAAACAGTAACAAGAAAAATAGATGAAGTACTTCGCTTAGAACGGAGCCACACATCATACTCCACGTTCCTGTAGAGGGCGGGGTTTAGGGACTTTTGCACCTTAGTGGACAGAAGGTCACGCCCCCTTCCTCGAGAGTGGCCCCTCCCACGACCCTGAAGCGCAGACAGATCTGTTATATATCATCCCACAAAGTCATCGAAAGTACTGAAACAAGCTGATTTCAATCTTCAAGAGAGAGGAAATCACCCTCTGCGGCTGTCTGACGTTCATCCCATTGGTCGACTTTTCTCTGCCTTCACTGGACCTAGTAAGATCAAACACACCAACGTTTTTAATAAGACTAATTATGAAACAATGTTTTTAACCTCTGTAATGTGAAGCAGAACAGGATTTGATTTCATGCACTGGAACTGACTGAATGGTTATGTTTCCATGCAAAATTGTGAATTTAACTTGCAATATCGCATAAAACATTTGTGAATAAAGCACTGTTTCCATCTCATGTGTTAAAGAGAAAAAAATTGTCACTTCCTGGGAAACTGGCACAAAATATCAGCAATTAAAATGGAAGTTGCTGCAATCAGAGAAGAAATTGTATATTATAATCCTCTAGATTAAGATATGCCAAAACCAGCCCAATATGGCATCATTAGCTCATTAACAACCATAATCACATTGCCCAAATCATACTGCGACAGAAAAAGTCTCATGCAAACATGCAAATCTGTACCAGAACTCATCTTCCTCCAGGTCAGACTCTTCTCCGCTCTTGCATTCTTCTGAGTCGAGTTTATCTCGTCCTCTTCCTCCTTTCATACATGAACCTATAACCCCGCGGTCGGCGCCACACACTCGATCATACAGCAGCTCGTACAGGATCGCTAGAGATGGAGAAACGGTTTGGTGTCATTCTGATAATGAAAGCATATCACAGCATTATATCAGTGAAGAAAGAAGAAGCACTCACACTGACACACAGCAGCACTTTTCTCAAAAGATTGTGGGTAAACACTGTCATAATGGTTTCCGTTGAGGAAGCACAGTCGCACCTGAGAGTGAAAGAGAGAGAGAGAGAGAGAGATATTTGAGTGTTATGGTGATTACCTTTTTTTAATATAAAGACTAATAGTCTTGCATGTATGATCGTCTGCACCTTATCAGCGAAGCCGTTCTCTGTGATGTTGACGGGAGGTTGATCAGGCTCCTGGAAAATAATGAAATCATGCCTGGAAGAAAGAAACATTACATTGCAATTTAAGGGTGTCGAGCAATGCAACAAAGTTGAGACTTGTTTAACTTCATGCAAATCAGCAGCAATGCGGTGCCTACCAATGGGAGTGAAGATATTGGAGTTCACAGTGAAGTTAAAGTGCACTTATTATGCTTTTTAATGTTTAATAAAGAGGTTTGTAAAGGAAAAAGGTCTGCAAAGTTATTGTCTCCCAAAATAAAGAATTGATTCTGAACTGCTGAAATGAGTCATCAGTAATTCCAGTCTCACTTCCTGTTACAAATCTACGCAAGTTTGTAACAAATTTGCATAAGGCTAGACTATGGTCTTCATTGGCTGTCGGTGAACAACGTCTACTTTGACCCTCAAACACTGTAGTTGTAGCTGAGACTGGACAAGGAATCGATACAAAAAATTGACGCCATTGTTACTGTTCGTATCACTGTATAACAAGTGCAGAGTAGACCAATCACAACAGACTAGGCCATCTGACCAATCAGCGCAGAAGTAGACCAATCACAACTGACCAAAGTCCCTTTCAAGGAAAGTCTGTTCACTCGGCAGCCATTTTGGGCATCCAAGACCAAGTCCTATCTATTTAAATGGGGGAATCCTGAAATCTCATAAACTGCTTTGTGAACTCACAATGGGCTATATGCATGGAGCGTTCTTTAGCTGGAAAATTTCCCAGTGAGATGTCATTTGTTGGTGTGTTGAGCATCAGTAGTGTAATACTTAGATTATAATCAGAATATAGTCACTTAAATATTCAGGCATAGCATTAATTTACTTATTCAAACGTAAGACAACATAAAAAATAAATAAATAAAGACGTACCTCATTGTTCCTCCTCGGCTAAATTCAATTCGACCATCAGTTTTTACACTTTTATGTGAAAAAAAAAGCTTCAAAAATTAAATATTTATTGTGCACTTTAGTTAGATTAATTGAATAAAATGTGTGTTTTCACAAGTGTGCTGAAATCATTGATCTTGCACTGACAGCTGCTGTGATTATAAAGAGAAGCGCGGTGCTCGCTTTCTGTGTCATTCATTCACAAGAAAAGTTATTGTTTTTCAGGAGATTTTTTTGGAGTATTTCATACTTCACATTGACAAAATGTATTTTTAAACCTAGTTATTTTATAATGTTTATCATTTGGTCAAAAACGGAGGAAATGGCTGATATGTGCGCAAATAAATGCTAATTTGCCGCCACCTGCTGGTTAAAGAGGTAATTATTGTCTTTTTTTTGTGTGTGTTCTATCAAATGTTGAATTTCCTACATTTTTAAATGTTCCGTTTTACAATAAGGACAATCTCAGAAGGATGAACAAATAATATTTGTGGTCATCACATTAAAAATAACATTTGAAGTGCTGAAGGGAAAAAATGCATGTGTGTGTCTAATTACAGATACGGCGTTTTTAAACAGTCCCAATAGCTTCGTCTTTATTGCAATCGATAAAACTGGTTTATTGAAATTAGGTAAATGTGATAACTGCATTAAAATATGAATACAACATTAAAAAGTCAACCACTGATGGCTTTGTGTTGATGTACAGCGATTACAGAATGAACGGCTAACAGTTCACCGGAAATTCCCGAGCTGGCTTAACGACATCCAGGAAGTAACTGTGCATATAGCCTATTAAATAACATATTTCAAAACGGCAACAAAATCTGACATGAAATGTCCCATAAATGTTGTTTCTTATGCTTAAAAAAAGCTTATTTTTCAGGCTAGACAAGCTAAAGTGTATGTGCAGTCCTAAGCGGGAGTCTCAGGTTTCTATGGGAACCGGAGCTTCGCAATGACTTTTTCAGTCAGCGATTGGCTCTTTTACTCAGAAGGCGGGACGTATTCCACCATATTGCGCACTGCAGTTTCTCCCATTCATAACTAATAGGAGTGAACCGTCTTTCTATACATCTATAGTCTTTGAACAGACTGGATCATCTGACCAATCAGAGCAGAGCAGGCTCCTGGAATGGCGGGGTTTAGAGAGATCGAATCGTTTCAGACACTGTGAAAAATGAGCTGATGCTGCAATGAATATTATGAGAAAATTGTTTTTTTGACCTTAAATGCATGTAAATCTATTGTAGGAGACTCCAGAACAAAACCTTTAAAATAGCATAATAGGGGCACTTCATGTTACTGTTTCATTGTTTTATATGATTGGTCTCACCCACATGCAGGTATGTCATTTAAAAAAAAAAATGATGCATGGAAAACTGTATCAGAAATCGCTTCCATTCATTTAATTCATGCACTGATAATCTTGTTCATCATATGATGCATTTTGCACTGCTGTAACTTACATGCAAACACTTTTCCCTCGAGGATCATCAACAAGAAAACCGAATCCTTGTCCAATTATAATTACATTTTATAAATCCCATTTCGAGCAAATGAGCATAATGCACAACTGGCCATAGCTTTTCAAAAGCCAATAACATCTAGCAGACAACCAATACTTGGTGACCGCAGGCGATAAAATCACCGTCAGACATCATTACAGTTCATGCCTCAAATTATGCGGTTAAAATCCATAAGTAAATGTAATATTCTCACTTATAGAGCTCAGCCAAAGCAGTGATCTCCACCTGCCCAACCCAGCTCTAAACAGATGGAGAAGAGAGAGTGTTAAAAACATCTACGTTTTAACATTAAAAGAGTCAATCACAACCAAGTGCAAACTGAAATGAGAAACTAAAGCTAAATCACTTTTAATAAGAGTGTCTGTCTGAATGAACAAAGTTTTCTTTATTGCAGTTGTTACCTGAGGATCCTGCAAATTCTCCAGGTACTTCTCAAAATTGCCTTCGATAAACTACGTCACACATTGAGAGAGAACAAAGACACCAAGTTTAATACAACAGGTCAGAGGTCGACTGACACTTCTGATGTGTTCATGATGGAATGTGAAATATAAATATATATGAATGTAAAATGTATTTCATGAAGTCTCACCAGCTCATAGGTAGATCTGTTCTGTCTCAGGTATTTCACACAGGCCGCCCGCACTTTTGTGTGTAAACCCTGACAGTGCAACACCTGTCAAACACACACACACACACACAGTCTGTTTATACTAAGAAAAGGTGTCTGAGTCATACGCATTCAACCATCATAACCTGGAATAACAGGTTTATCAAAACAAAGTATTGAATTCATTCAGAATGCAAAACGCAAACTTCAGGAGTGATGATTCAGCGTTACTTTAACTCTTTAATATTAACATTTATATTATTTATATTAATATTTACATTTATATACAACTGCCTCAATCCTAGAGTCCATTATATATTTTTTATTGCATTAACATTATTAATAATTTAATGTGAATAACATTAATATGAACTCAAATGCATACAACAGTTTCCAGACATATCCTTAAGTTCATCAAACAAATAATCAATGCTGTAAGGTTATATAAAACACCTGAAACTGCATAATAACTTCGTATATGAATGAATATATGTTGAATATTTAACATTCGTCTCGCATAATTTCATAAGAATGACGATTTTCTTCAAATAAAGAAATTAGTAATTATAGTGAGGCACCTGATCAATGATTATTAAATAATTTATTTCCTGCAGGGATTTAAAAACCTGCATAATATCTTAATAAAAATGAATATTTAATAAACAACTCATATCATACTTTATGAGAAATTAAGTAAAAATCAAGACGACAATCGATAATATCTAATGAAACATTAATAATTATAGTTTATATACTCAATTCATGCCTTTTAGAGATTAAATAAGTAATCATTTATTCAAATAAGTAAACATTTATTAGTATTTAAGAATATATAAACCACAACTATGTTGTTGTTATTATTATAAGTGCATATGTTAGCATAAACTGCTAGTATGCTAAAGCTAATTAGCTTCAGATAAACTAAAAAGTGATTTTGACAAACCGAGGAAACTACAAACCGTGACATTTAGATCACAAGAGGTATGAAAACAGGGCAATAAGTTTTACTTTAGTGACTTTGTGTGACATTTTAGATACTTTAAGCACACGGCGAGACACATTTAAGGCGTATTATGAACGTTTTAAGTGTTTTTAAGTAGTAGCTGTGTTTAAAATCGTGACACATTAAAAATTGGGATTATAAAGATCAGTATCGGTCTTCTGACCTGTTCTGCCACGGCCCTGAACAGACATGACCCATCCTTGGCGATCTTTTTGCGGTAAAAGCCCAGCGACCGCAGGTACTCGTCCATGCGGGACTCATGCGTCCTGTCACCGGCCAGCTGCTGCTGCGCGTCCGCTGATGACGCCCGGAGCTCCATGTTGATCCACTCCAACACAATCCCGATATATATCACACTATATCTGAAGCTTGAGTTTCCTTACCATCCCTGCACCCCAGCAAGCTCTCGTGAATGCTCCTGATGGACTGGATTTACTGGATTCGCTTTTGATTTCAGTGCAAAGGAAAGTTGCAAATGTTTAGTTCAGTTGCATCCACAATACGCGTCCGATGCTAAATATTGTATCCCAGGTGATCACGAGGCCGTAAAGCAGGTAAATGTGCAATTTCTTAAGGCATTATAACACAATTGAGAAAATAAAAGGAACTGAGTGCATTGTAGGAGACGCTGGGAGATGTAGGCGAAAAAGAAAGTGAAACTACACAACCCATCCTGCATCTAAAGGAGCAGAACTGAAAGAGAAACTAACAAGTAAATAAATAAATAAATATATATATATTTATAAAGCATTTATTTATGTATTCACAATAACGCAGTGACACTAACATAAAAAAATGGAGGAACAGTTAAAAATGATGAACAGTTCACTCCTATTAGTTATGAATGGGAGAAACTGCAATGCGCAATATGGTGGAATACGTCCCGCCTTCTGAGTAAAAGAGCCAATCGCTGACTGAAAAAGTCATTGCGAAGATCCGGTTCCCATAGAAACCTGAGACTCGCGCTTAGGACTGCACATCTGCTTTAGCTTGTCTAGCCTGAAAAATAAGCTTTTTTTAAGCATAAGAAACAACATTTATGGGATGGTTCATGTCAGATTTTGTTGCTGATTTGAAATATGTTATTTAATAAGCTATATGCACAGTTACTTTCTGGATGTCGTTAAGCCAGCTCGGGAATTTCCGGTGAACTGTTAGCCGTTCATTCTGTAGTCGCTGTACATCAACACAAAGCCATCAGTGGTTGACTTTTTAATGTTGTATTCATATTTTAATGCAGTTATCACATTTACCTAATTTCAATAAACCAGTTTTATCGATTGCAATAAAGACGAAGCTATTGGGACAGTTTAAAAACGCCGTATCTGTAATTAGACACACACATGCATTTTTTCCCTTCAGCACTTCAAATGTTATTTTTAATGTGATGACCACAAATATTATTTGTTCATCCTTCTGAGATTGTCCTTATTGTAAAACCGAACATTTAAAAATGTAGGAAATTCAACATTTGATAGAACACACACAAAAAAAAGACAATAATTACCTCTTTATCCAGCAGGTGGCGGCAAATTAGCATTTATTTGCGCACATATCAGCCATTTCCTCCGTTTTTGACTAAATGATAAACATTATAAAATAACTAGGTTTAAAAATACATTTTGTCAATGTGAAGTATGAAATACTCCAAAAAAATCTCCTGAAAAACAATAACTTTTCTTGTGAATGAATGACACAGAAAGCGAGCACAGCGCTTCTCTTTATAATCACAGCAGCTGTCAGTGCAAGATCAATGATTTCAGCACACTTGTTTTACACACACATTTTATTCAATTAATCTAACTAAAGTGCACAATAAATATTTAATTTTTGAAGCTTTTTTTTTCACATAAAAGTGTAAAAACTGATGGTCGAATTGAATTTAGCCGAGGAGGAACAATGAGGTACGTCTTTATTTATTTATTTTTTATGTTGTCTTACGTTTGAATAAGTAAATTAATGCTATGCCTGAATATTTAAGTGACTATATTCTGATTATAATCTAAGTATTACACTACTGATGCTCAACACACCAACAAATGACATCTCACTGGGAAATTTTCCAGCTAAAGAACGCTCCATGCATATAGCCCATTGTGAGTTCACAAAGCAGTTTATGAGTCAAAAATGGAGGAACAGTTAAAAATGTTTTAAATAATAGAGGCTAAATGCGCTTATGTGAATATTTTGAATCAGATCTCTTCCATTTTATAGTTTACTTATAGTTAATCATTAACCCTACTTTGTTTCTTATAACATTTCGTAATACATATATCAATCATACATATAAATTAAAAATATAAGCTATATAAAATGGCAAAGATAACAATGTTTTCTGATAATATAATGATCATGATAAAGACTTCGTATTTTGTATTATATATATATATATATATATATATATATATATATATATATATATATATATATTCGAATTTATAAAGTTTTATATATAGATATTTTTCTTGCAAAAACGCATCCCTTCGCTTCAAAAGGCCTTTATTAACCCCCTGGAGCCGTATGGATTACTTTTGTTATGGATGGATGCATTTTTTCTGTCTTCAGAATTTGGGCTACCATTCACAACCATTATAAACCTTGGAGGACTAAGGATATTTTTACATATATCTCGGATTGTGTTTGTCTGAAAGAAGATTGTCATATACACCTAGACTTGAGGGTGAGTAAATCATGGGATAGTTTTCATTTTTGGGTGAACTATCCCTTTAAAAGGGTGTGCATTGACGTCACTTTCCCGCCAGAACACACTCCCTCAGCTGGACTGAGTGGGAAAATAACTTGACTGGATTTAATAGGGGAAACTGCGAAAACTCGAGTAAAACAAACGATTACACACTAAAGGTTGGGCTCGAATGTGTTTCTTATAAGAGGTCAAATAAACCTAATCCATGGATATTGGCATGCAGCCAGGAATCGTGTTTCCTGACATTTATATGTGCCTGATTTCGATGCCGAGGAAATACATAAAGCAAATCTTCCTGTGAATATTTTATATAACTACAATATAGATAGGTTTAAATCCGAGTAATCACTTATATCAATGTTATATATCGTCATATCATCCAGCCCTAAAACTTGTATAGTTTTTTGTCAGTGTTTATTTAAAAACACCTAAATATGCAGAAAATAAGATGGTAAATATTTAATTGATGAGTTGTCAACATTATAACAATACAATATATAGGGAATGATTTTACCCCAAAATCCAACATTTTGACACAAAATGATAACTGCAAATTCATGTTTCTCTGCCTGGAGTCAAGCTGTTTCTGTGAATTGCAGTGATCCAACTCATCAATTAAATATTTACCATCTTATATTCTGCATAATTGGATGTTTTTAAATAAACACTGACTAAAACTATACAAGTTTTAGGGCTGGACAATATGACGATATATATAACATTGATAAGTGATTACTCGGATTTAAACCTACCTATATTGTAGTTAAATAAAATATTCACAGGTAGATTTGCTTTATGTAACAGTTATTTTCCCGGCGTTGAAATCAGGCACATATAAATGTCAGGAAACACGATTCCTGGCTGCATGTCAGTATCCATGGATTAGGTTTCTTTGACATGTCATAAGAAACACTTTCGAGCCCAACCTTTAGTGTAATCGTTTGTTTTACTCGTGTTTTCGTAGTTTCCCCTATTAAATCCAGTCATGCAGCAGCTTCTTTTGCCAGTTGCCACTCAGTCCAGCTGAGGGAGCGCGCCGGCGGGAAAGTGACGTCACACGTGCATACCCTCTATTGTTCTGTTGCTCAGTACTGGTTGTCAAAACAATTCAAAAATTGTTTCGTCGATTTACTTCGAACTGACTGATTCGCACATTTTACTGACATTTGGCTTATTATTCTCATCTGAATCTGACAGTATGAATGAGAATAAATCATATAAATGTCTTGATAGGCGTGACTGTGAGCAGATCAGGGTGTTTTCTCGGAGGTCGTGGGAGAAGCACGAGCAGCAGCGCGAGAGAAGCGCGACCACGTACGCGGCGGAACATCCACATAAAACAATGGACGAGCCCACAGCCGGGCGCGCGCGCCCCTGCTCGCCCACGCGGAGACACAGACCTCATCCCACACGGTGGTTATTAAATGAACGTATTGAATAAACGTCTTTTGTTGCAGATAATGAGATTGATTTATCTCATTTCAGGTCCCTGTACATGATCAAAGAACCTCCTCATAAAACACACGCTACAGGTAAAGAGTGTCTGTGAAAAGTATCATTTTAGAGTCAGTGTTTGGGTTCATATTAATCTTTGGAAGCTAACGTGTGTGTCAGTAGGTGAATGCTATCAGGTAAACAGCTATATACACCAGGTGAGCAATAATAATCTGTGCATTATTTTTATTGGTGATAATATCAGTGTTTCTGATGATAATAAGCCTTCTGACTTTGACTGACAGGCTTTGTGTTCACGTGCACTGCCCGAGTGTATGCCAGCTGTCAATCACTGGCTGAGAAGAGCAACACAACAGGGTACATGCTGTACACACTCATGATGCTCAAATGCTTGATATATTATATAATAATGTGCTTTATTGAATAATTTGTGTTTTGTTTGTGTTTCTCCAGATGTGCAGCTCTTGGAGAGGATGTTGAAGAATCTCTGATAAGAGATGAAATGTTTTTTGATCGATGTAAAATCAGTCTGAGAATAAAGTTTGACTCGCTGAGCTCAGTGTGTCTTTACTGGAGTCCATGAGATGGGGATTGTGTGTGTGTGTGTGTGTGTGTGTGCGTGTTTTTGTTAATTGTGTGTGTGTGTGTGTGTGTGTGTGTGTGTGTGTGTGTGTGTGTGTGTGTGTGGAGGAGGAGGATGTAGTAGTTCCTGGATCAGCAGCTGTTGCACATCCTGGACCAGAGAGAGAGAGAGAGAGAGAGAGAGAATAAAAGACATCAGGGTGAAAGGCAGAATTAGAAAAGAAAAAAGCTTGAAGTTGTGGGAAGTACGAGAGAGAAGAAGTTCCAGGATTGAAACTTTAGTGTCAGTTGTTTGTTTCGCAGACAAGCTTCTTCAGTGTAAGTATGTATTTCATTTATATCATTGATCACCTGAATGCATCATATGATATTATAGATGTAAATGTTTATTTTATATTTCTTTGATAACATTTCTTTGATTTAACACTAAATCTACAAATGTAAAATCATATATAATGTGATTATTTGCATGCATTTAGTCAGTTCTTATACTTTTGTGAACATTTGTGAAAGAATAAAGATATATAATACATGTAAATGTATATTTTTTCAAATATTTGTGATGAATTGACTAAATGGCTTCTTTTTTTTTCAACAATTTATCAAACTTTTACCATTAATTTCTGCAAGTGCTGTAACGGTTTGATTTTAGAATATTCTAACATATAAATGATATATAAAATAATAAAAAAAAAAATCAAAATAAATACATTTGAAAAATATATTTAAATAAACAAATAAAAATGCTGAGATGAATTTCCAGGGAATTCATAAAGTCATATTCATTTAGCAGACGCTTTTATGCAAAGCCACTTGCAAACATGTAAATGTGTAGATAGCAATATGATGTAACAAAAACACTAATGTACACACAGCTAATATCAGTCAAACACAGACTGGTCATAATGATGATGGTGTGTTTGATATTTCCTGTAATCACCAGAAAGCTCATGATGAAGATGATGCTGATGAAGGCAGTGTTGGCTGGATGTGTGATTATCTGTGTGTTTCCCGGCCGTGGCGTGTGTTTCTCTCGAGGAGCGAGCGTCTCGTCATGTGTGAACATGAAGCCCGGACACATCAGCTCCTTTCCACAACACACTCGCACACACTCCTCCATCACCATCCGCAGCAGCCGATCAGTGTACCTGCCACAACACACACTCACAGGTACACACAATATCTATCTATCTATCTATCTATCTATCTATCTATCTATCTATCTATCTATCTATCTGTCTGCTTACATTTGTCTATCTATCTATCTATCTATCTATCTATCTATCTATCTATCTATCTATCTTTGTCTATCTATTTTCCTTTCTATCTATCTTTCTCTCTATTTTTCTTTCTATCTATCTTTGTGTCTCTATCTATCTATCTATCTATTTGGCTATCTATCTTTCTGTCTATCTATCTATCTATCATTCTGTCTATCTATCTGACTATCTATCTATCTTTCTGTCTATCTATTTTTCTTTCTGTATGACTATCTATCTATCTGCTTATATTTCTGTCTATCTATCTATCTGTCTGTCTCTTTTTCTTTCTGTCTATCTGACTATTATTCTGACTATCTTTCCGTCTGTCTGTCTATCTATCTATCTATCTCCTTACATTTATCTATCTATCTATCTATCTTTGTCTATCTATTTTCCTTTCTATCTATCTTTCTCTCTATTTTTCTTTCTATCTATCTTTGTGTCTCTATCTATCTATCTATCTATCTATCTATCTATCTATCTATCTATCTATCTATCTATCTATCTTTTTCTTTGTCTATCTGCTTATGTTTCTTTCTGTCTGTCTATCATCTATCTGCTTATATTTCTGTCATTCTATCTATCTATCTATCTATCTATCTATCTATCTGCTTACATTTGTCTATCTTTCTATCTATCTTTGTCTATCTATTTTCCTTTCTATCTATCTTTCTCTCTTTTTTCTTTCTATCTATCTTTGTGTCTCTATCTATCTATCTATCTATCTATCTATCTATCTATCTATCTTTTTCTTTGTCTATCTGCTTATATTTCTTTCTGTCTATCATCTATCTATCTATCTATCTGACTATCTATCTGTCTTTCTGTCTATCTATTTTTCTTTCTGTATGACTATCTATCTATCTATCTATCTATCTGCTTATATTTCTGTCTATCTATCTATCTGTCTGTCTCTTTTTCTGTCTGTCTATCTATCATTCTGACTATCTTTCCATCTGTCTGTCTGTCTGTCTGTCTGTCTATCTATCTATCTATCTATCTATCTGCTTATATTTCTGTCTGTCTATCTATCTATCTATCTATCTATCTATCTATCTGCTTATATTTCCATCTGTCTGTCTGTCTGTCTATCTATCTATCTATCTATCTGCTTATATTTCTGTCTGTCTGTCTGTCTGTCTGTCTATCTATCTGCTTATATTTCTGTCTATCTATCTATCTATCTATCTATCTATCTGCTTATATTTCTGTCTGTCTGTCTGTCTGTCTATCTATCTATCTATCTGCTTATATTTCTGTCTGTCTGTCTGTCTGTCTGTCTATCTATCCATCTATCTATCTGCTTATATTTCTGTCTGTCTGTCTATCTATCGATCTATCTATCTATCTATCTATCTATCTGCTTATATTTCTGTCTGTCTGTCTATCTATCTATCTGCTTATATTTCCATCTGTCTGTCTGTCTATCTATCTATCTATCTATCTGCTTATATTTCTGTCTGTCTATCTATCTATCTATCTGCTTATATTTCTGTCTATCTATCTATCTGTCTCTCTTTTTCTTTCTGTCTATCTGACTATCATTCTATCTATCTGACTATCTATCTATCTTTCTGTCTATCTATTTTTCTTTCTGTATGACTATCTATCTATCTATCTGCTTATATTTCTGTCTATCTATCTATCTATCTGCTTATATTTCTGTCTATCTATCTATCGATCTGTCTGTCTCTTTTTCTTTCTGTCTATCTGACTATCTTTCCGTCTGTCTGTCTGTCTGTCTATCTATCTGCTTACATTTGTCTATCTATCTGCTTATATTTCTGTCTGTCTGACTGTCTGTCTATCCATCTATCTATCTGCTTATATTTCTGTCTATCTATCTATCTATCTATCTATCTATCTATCTATCTATCTATCTATCTATCTGCTTATATTTCTGTCTGTCTGTCTGTCTGTCTATCTATCCATCTATCTATCTGCTTATATTTCTGTCTGTCTATCTATCTATCTATCTATCTGCTTATATTTCTGTCTGTCTGTCTGTCTATCTATCCATCTATCTATCTGCTTATATTTCTGTCTGTCTGTCTATCTATTTTTCTTTCTATCTATCTATCATTCTGTCTATCTATCTGACTATCTATCTATCTTTCTATCTATTTTTCTTTCTGTATGACTATCTATCTATCTGCTTATATTTCTGTCTATCTATCTATCTATCTATCTGTCTGTCTCTTTTTCTTTCTGTCTATCTGACTATCATTCTATCTATCTGACTATCTATCTATCTTTCTGTCTATCTATTTTTCTTTCTGTATGACTATCTATCTATCTATCTATCTGCTTATATTTCTGTCTATCTATCTATCTATCTATCTGTCTGTCTCTTTTTCTTTCTGTCTATCTGACTATCATTCTGACTATCTTTCCGTCTGTCTGTCTATCTATCTATCTATCTATCTATCTATCTGCTTATATTTCTGTCTGTCTGTCTATCTATCTATCTGCTTATATTTCTGTCTGTCTGACTGTCTGTCTATCCATCTATCTATCTGCTTATATTTCTGTCTGTCTGTCTGTCTATCTATCTATCTGCTTATATTTCTGTCTGTCTATCTGACTATCTATTTTTCTTTCTATCTATCTATCATTCTGTCTATCTATCTATCTATCTGCTTATATTTCCGTCTGTCTGTCTGTCTATTTTTCTTTCTATCTATCTATCATTCTGTCTATCTATCTATCTGTCTATCTATCTGTCAACAAAGTGACTAATAGTTATGGTGTTGTTCTGTCAGTGACGGTTCAGAGCTCCCGGCCATTTATGGGGTTCCTGCTTCAGGCTCGCTCTGTTCTGGAGGACCGGGTCGTCGGTGGAGAATTCACGCTCCACCCTCCCAACACACACACACTGTCCTGCCTCAGCACGGACGACACCGTCACACACTCAGACAAAATGCTCAAGAGGAACCTGTCCTTCAGCTGGAGGGCCCCGACACAACCCAGCGGAGACCTGCGCTTTTAGTAAGAAAAACATCAACATGGCTGCAACATTGTGACTCTAGTTCAACCAGCTTAACCAGATAGACATGTGCAGCTTTGGATAAAAGTGCATGCAAATGCATTATTTTAAATGTCTAAGCAAGAAACACACGTCATGTCTTCATCTGCACAACATAAAACACACACAAATGTGAATTTAATTCATTTTTCAATCTCTCTCTGTAGCATCACACTGGTTCAGTCTTATTTTGTGTACTGGTCTCGAATCAGATCGGCAGTGGTGCATGATGGGACACGTAGTTCACAAATCACAGACAGCGTTACAGGACAACCGACAGTCAATACAACAGGTGATTATGACCAACACATAATATATGCACACACATCCTGATTAATTAGTGGCTAGTAATAAATAAGCAAGACAACTTAATGATAAAATGTAGTTTATATGTAATGCTTTGTGTGTTTATTTATTTTGCGCAGCTTCAATAGTGGAACAAACAGGCAAACACACATCCCTCCCAACATACACAACCACATCTACACACACTAACACACATGCACCATATAACACAAACACTCTCTCAACATATAGCACACACACAACCCCTTTATTTAACACACAATCACTAAATGACACTCAAACATCTCTGCCCTCATACAGACACACATCTACACAAACTTTCCCAATCACGTCTTCATCTCAGAGCATCTACAGCTCTACAAACGCTAAAACAGACACAAACACACACACAACAACTGCTACCAACACACACACTCTCCCGAGTCTACTGCCTCAGACCCACAGCACAGATACACACACATCCATGCAACAAACACACACGTATACGCCTTCAGCACACACTCGCAACACAGGGATCTTCACAGCATCCCTCCATCCTGAAGCTCTCCGTCGAGCCCTCTCAGACTTTCTCCCGTCACGTGAGCCGACAGAGGGCGCTGTTTCTCTGACCCAGCGCAAGAAAGACACTTCTAATCTGTATGGGGATGTTGTCAAACCGCCCAAACATGCTAAAGACCCGTCTGGAGTTCCGGAGAGAGGGGGCGAGAGGCCGGAGCGTGTGCCCGGGCAGAGCGCGTCCGAGCTGGGCCTGCTGCTGGGACTGTCGGCCTCGCTGGGAATGGCCGTCGCCGTGGGTCTCCGATACCTGCAGAGGAAACACTGCCGCAAACGCACCGCTGTGTCGCTTAACGACTGTAACCATGAGGACAGAGGCATCATCCACGTGCAGGAGTGTGGAGACCTGGTGCAGGTGCGCAAAATACGGCAAAATAGCTTCCTGGTGCTGCAAGCCGAGTACAACCTCATAACACCGACCGGAAACTGAACAGGCATCTTATTCTCACCACAAGGCTGCATTTATTTGATCAAAAGAAACTAAAATAAAAACAGTAATATTGTGAAATATAAAATAACTAGGGATGTAACGATTCACTCAACTCACGATGCGATACGATTCACGATACTGGTTTCACTACACGATTTTCTCACTATTATTTTTTTTTTTTTAAACAAAATAAGATTTAAAGGATTAGTTCACTTTCAAATTAAATTTTCCTGATAATTTACTCACCCCCATGTCATCCATGTTCATGTCTTTCTTTCTTCAGTCGAAAAGAAATGAAGGTTTTTGATGAAAACATTCCAGGATTTTTCTCCATATAGTGGACTTCAATGGCCTCCAAATGGTTGAAGGTCAAAATTACAGTTTCAGTGCAGCTTCAAAGAGCTTTAAACGATACCAGACGAGAAATAAGAGTCTTATCTAGCGAAACCATCGCTCATTTTCTAAAGAAAAAATTAAAATTTTATACATTTTAACCATAAATATATATGCTAATGCAAGTATATAACAATTAGTTCAAACTTTGACCTCTGGAGGGCAGTAATACACTTAGCAGTGTCTACACTGCTGGAATTCTAATAGAGAAGAAGAAGAAAGCTAGTTCAAGATGAGCATTTATGGTTAAAATGTATAAAATTTTAATTTATTTAGAAAATGAGTGATGGTTTCTCTAGATAAGACTCTTATTCCTCGTCTGGGATAATTTAAAGCTCTTTGAAGCTGCACTGAAACTGTAATTTGGACCTTCAACCGTTTGGGCTCCATTGAAGTCCACTATAAGGAGAATAATCCTGGAATGTTTTCATCAAAAACCTTCATTTCTTTTCGACTGAAGAAAGAAAGACATGAACATCTTGGATGACATGGGGGTGAGTAAATTATCAGGAAAATTTTATTTAAAAGTGAACTAATCCTTTAAGAAAGATTTTAAATGAAAAACTGTTCTTTTATTATTTCTAAGACCAAATGCTGCATATTTTGTGAAATTTAAATATCTTGGGTCAAATAACAAAACTGAATTGAAGTTTTAGAACTAATCCCAAAAAAAGTTCCTCCAGTTAGATCTTCCAATGCTGTTTTCTTGGGAGGTTTGTTTCAGCTCAGCTTCAGTTTCACATCGTTATAAAGGCAAGATTTTAATATTTGCTATAATTTGTATCTTTACACTTTCAATAATTACTTTTGAACACATTTAGAAAAATATGCTATAATAATAATAATCTACTCTACAGGGTAGAGTGGGGGAAAAACGCCCCCTTGGGGTGAAACCATAACCCCAACTGTTTTTTTTTTCTCCAAAATAACCACTAGATGGAGTCAAGATGCATTTTGTTGTTGTTGTTGTTGCTATGGACTACATTGACAAGAGTGATGTAGAAGTATTGACTGTGACCCTTTGACTGGTGACGAACTTGAGAGAAAACGGATTTCGTGTTAAGTGATCTAATTTTCAGCAGTAAGAAAATAAGTGTTTTAAAGCTTGATGTTTTACAGAACATAGTAAGGCCTGTAGTTAGGAACAGGGTGGCCAGGTTTTCACAACAAAACCCACCCAATTTCCCCTCAAAACCAGCCCAAAACTAGCCCAATCGCGTTCCGGGGAGTAAAATCCGTTTTTGGCGGGGCTCCCCTGGTAAAATTCGTATTCCAGGGGATAGATATCACGTTATTTGGGGTCGCTTCAACCCGCGGACATGAAAAACAACCCGCGACAACAGTGTAAGAGTAACCCAATTCCGCGGGAAAACCGCTGACTTGGCAACACTGGTTATTAAGTACATGTAATTTAAGGAAAATATATTTATATTTTTAGAATGACAATTTTTTTTTCAAACACTGTCTGTGGGGTAAAACGCCCCCTTCGCACTATCATAATTAGTTACTCTGTTCTGAACATCAAATCCTTTGTTTTTACAATCTAAGGTGGTTGAATAAAAATAGACTTTATATTTAAAAATTACCTCAAGTTAGTATCAGCTAGCTAGTTAGCTTGCATTAGCTAACAATACTTTTCAAATAGTCTATTATAATTTTGTAATTCATAATTATTGGTTATGGTTAAGACTTCATGACTGATTTAGTTTATATTAGTTAGTAGTAGTAGATTTTGCTGTAAATAAAGCAAAATTGTTTTAACATAGTGGGGGCTTTTTACCCCACCTGTGGGTTAAAACGCCCCCTTGATACAAATTTCTTTTTCATTTTTTTTTTCTTTTTTTTTTGCTACAAGTCTAATAACATGAAAACTCTGGACATTTTTCATACTTGGTTTACAATTTATGTAATTATGATAACTATTCTGGTCACTTTTGTTTCATAGAGAAAAATTACAAAGTCTTTAAGGGGGCGTTTTCTCCCACTCTACCCTAACATTTACAGTAAGATGTCATTTGTTAACATTATTGAAATATATTAACTAACATGAACCAACAATGAGCAATACATTTGCTGCAGTATTTATTAATCTTTGCTTAATATTAATAAAAAACACATTTTTTTCACTGTTTGTTTATGTTAGTTCACAGTGCGTTAACTAATGTTAACAAATGCAAGTTTTGATTTTAATAATGTAACAGTAAATGCTGATGATTAACTGAGACTAATAATAATTGCTGTAAAGTATTGTTCATCCTTAGTTCATGTTAACTAAAGTAGTTACCTAATAAACCTTATTGTAAAGTGTTACCAAAACTCTCTGTACACATTTAGAGAGTACAATATATACTTGATAAAGCACAGCTTTCTCCTTCAGTGGTTATTAGGGTATATTAATATAATCTTGCGGTATCTTCACCTCAACACTTACATTTTTAGTCTTTGTAAATGCCAAACCTGTAATTTTAATGAGGATGGGTCGTCATCAACGTCAGTGCTTCCCGCTGCTACGCTTGACGCTCGACTTGCTCGCTGCTCTCGCGCCTGTAAAGCATGTAAAGCGGCATCACAGTAATCCGCTTCAGCGCCCCTGCTGTTTAAAATGTGTATCGCGATTCGGTTTACATCTCAACTGACTCGAATCGTCACAAATTTTCATCGATTTTCAACTGACTCTCGGTGTATTGTTATATCCCTAAAAATATTGCACAAATAACTGCATCATTACTCCAGTCTTCAGTGTCACATGATCCTTCAGAAATCATTTTAATATACTGATTTGCTGCTCAAGAAACATTTCTGATTATTATTAATGTTTAAAACGGTTGTGCTTTCAGTGTAAACCGTTATTGTTCTGTTTTTATCTTCTGGCACTGTTCGTGTAGCGGTCAAAAATGACCTTGTTTTTGTGCACAATACCAATGTGCTTATTTTTGACCGCAAACAGTACAAGTGTGGCTATTTTTTTCAGGACCATTTAACCTTTTCGAATCATGTCCATGATTTTTTGTGTTCACAGAGCAAATGCCAATACTTTTAGTTTCATACCAATCCGATAAAGTAAAAAAATCTTAAAAAAAAAAAACAACAGCACCAGAGGGTTAATGCAGCCTTGCTGAATAAAAGTTTGTTTCTTAAAAACAAAACTTAAAAGCATACAATTAAAACACAACAGTATACAAGTAATCCTTTCCTTAATGACTGCAAGACAAAAAAGCAGATAGTGCTTTTGCCCTTAGTGAAGATAAAACGTGTAATAACCATAAATGATGCATTTCAGTCTGAATACTAGTTTAAAAGCTCAATTTTAACCATAAATAAAAAACACAATAGTGTCTTTTGAAAGGTAAATCAGGGTTTAATTATTTAGTTTCAGTGTTCTGACCAATTAGTCTAGATATGTTAGATAACTAAACTGTGATTCGAAAAAATAAATTTATTAAAAATAAGTTTGTTTTGAAGTGTATTGTGTATTTGTGGTCAGTTCCACTCCTTTTGTTGTCATTTTTTGCATGATGCACCACAAAACCTCATTTAGACAGAATTTATGACACTGTTTATTGTCTTCAGTAACAGAACATGGCACAGTTGAACAGCTGATCTTTGCGTTTACTGCACCAAAACAAACGACCAATGAGTCAGTCAGTAATACTCATCACCAGGTAAATGTAAAGGATGTTAGCAGTGCATTAAACAGTTTTACTGCTACAAAATACATGAACGAACTCCCTGGAAGTCTAAAGAACAGAAACAAATCCATTTGACAAAGTCTGAGTGCTGCTGGAGTAAGAAAAGATTTTACACTTCATATAAAAATAAAAAATATACATTCAGGAATCTGTTTAAAAAAAGCTCATGGAATCATTTTCCGTCCCTGCCGTGACGTCTGAGGTCCCGCGGTCGCGTTAAGGCACTTATCTCACTTATACGTCCAACGAGAAAACCTCCTGTTATCGGCGTCTCGGTCTGGTTTGGTCTCGTTGTTTCTGGTTTGGTTTAGTTTAGTTTGGCTCAGCCAAGAGTTTCACAGCTTCCAGTCGACAGTGTAGTTCAGATGGGTGTGAGAGTCTGTGAAGAGAGCCAATCAATTCATTTTTCCTCAACACAGAACAATAATATCTGTCATTGCAACATCTTATGAAACAGATGGAATACAACTTATCTGATATGCACATCAGAACTGAGTTTACACAGTGTAAAATCAAATTTTCTGTGTGTGTTACCTTCTGTCTGCCGCTCATCCATGTTTTAATGGAGGGCAGAAGGATGCTTCCCAGCAGGATCTGAGCGGGATGGTAGATCAACAGAGGCACTGATATCAGAGACAGATGCTCATAACCCTCAAACACGATCTTCAGCATGGGGATACCTACACACACACACACACACACACACACACACACACACACATTAAACCAGTGTTTTCAATTAGAGAAGGTATGAAACAGTTAATATTTGCGTCATCCAGACAGAAGCTTGTGTTTTACCTAAAGTGAGGGATTTATGAGTCGCACAAAACATGATCGCAACTGAATCCGCTGCCGTGAAACCTGAAGATTTCCTACAAAATAAGATATATATAAACACCTTATGTTGTCTGTCACAGATCAGAGAGTGAGTGGATCAGGTTTAGCCAACATTGTGAGGATCAAATGAGCCCAAAATGAAAGTAAAACCTGAAAACACTTACAGTACCATGAAGAAAAAAACGCAATAAATCACACAAACTTATGTTTTAATCTAAAAATGCACAATTGTTTGTAAGAGGGTTACGTTTATGGGTAGAAATATCATTGGCTCAATATCAAAAGGAAAGTTCCCTGCATGACAGAAAATTGAGTGTTTCTCACCTTGTAGACAGGAAAAATATCAGGGACATGAAGCTCAACTGAATGGAAAATACTGAAAAAAGGAAACAAGAACAATATTATTATATATCTTTACAGTCAAGTTTTCTTGCACCACAGACAAATCACCCCCTTTTTGAGCACAGACAGGAAAATTCAACATAAAAATGAAAAATGCATCCAAAAATAACTTGTAAATAATGAATGCTTTGGAATACAGACTTGTAGGTTGGTCTCTTTATAAAGAATTATTGCTGAAGTTAAAAGCATAAAAATAAAAGTTTAAGGTTACCCTAAAGCAAATGAACTAAATATTTGTTATTTTATATGAAATAAATATTTTACAAAATAAAATTGCTAACCTTATATGTAACTAAGTTTTGTTCCAATTTGAAGTTCATAACACAAAAATTGAGGTTCTTGTGAAATTTTCGTTCAGGCACAAAAATAAACACCCAAACTACATTGGAAATTTTGAAAATTGATGCTTTCTCTTGTCAAAATTAATACTTTCTGTCATAATATCACTTCTATCACCAAACAGTGGCCAAATATGGAACCTCTACCACAATATGTTTTGTCAAGATTTGAAAAAGATTTTATTATAAAATAATGTAGTAAAATTTGCAATATTTTAAACATGAGATCATTCACTAGGGGGAGGAGCTACTAAAAAGTTTTAAATTATCCTAACAATGTTTATGTATTTTTAATGCAAATTTTGGGATACGGCATAAAAAACACACGGGATGGAAATGCCATGATGTGCATAAATTCTAAAAATGCACATAAAAATTGAGGCAGATCTTTTATTTTTCCAAATAAAGACATGTTCATAAACTATGATAAACACAACAACAACAAAAAAATGTGACTTTCCTCAGCAGAGGCTGTGATTGGATAACTGGACTAACCAGCGGACCAATCGCTTTACATAATCTCAAATGTTGGTTTGGTGTTTCTGAAACGTCAAAGTCTGTCATCAGAATGATTTGGTTTAATTCCTCCAAAAGCGTCTCACACAATTGTGTTCCCAAACACCAGCATCTGAACTTAAAGATGTCGAAGAACATGTTTTCAAAAGATGTAATATAAGTTTAAGGTGTCCCCTGAATGTGTCTGTGAAGTTTCAGTTCAAAATACCCCATCGTTTTTTTTTCAATTCATTTTTTTAACTGCCTATCATTATAAATGCGCCGATTCAGGGTGTGCGGCCCCTTTAAATCTCGTGCTCCACGCCCCAAGAGCTCACGCTTGCCTTAAACAGCATAAACAAAGTTCACACAGCTAATATAACCCTCAAAATGGATCTTTACAAAATGTTCGTCATGCAACATGTCTAATCGCGTAAGTACAGTGTTTATTTTGATGTTTACATTGATTCTGAATGAGTTTGAGGCTATACTCTGTGGCTAAAGCTAATATTACACACTGTTGGAGAGATTTATAAAGAATGAAGTTATGTTTATGAATTATACAGACTGCAAGTGTTTAATAATGAAAATAGCGACGGCTCTTGTCTCCGTGAATACAGAAAGAAACGATGGTAACTTTAACCACATTTAACAGTACATTAGCAACATGCTAACGAAACATTGAGAAAGACAATTTAGAAATATCACTAAAAATATCATGTTATCATGGATCATGTCAGTTATTATCGCTCCATCTGCCATTTTTCGCTATTGTTCTTGCTTGCTTACCTAGTCTGATGATTCAGCTGTGCACAGATCCAGACGTTAATACTGGCTGCCCTTGTCTAATGCCTTGAACATGAGCTGGCATATGCAAATATTGGGGGCGTACATATTAATGATCCCGACTGTTACGTAACAGTCGGTGTGTTATGTTGAGATTCGCCTGTTCTTCGGAGGTCTTTTAAACAAATGAGATTTACATAAGAAGGAGGAAACAATGGAGTTTGAGACTCACTGTATGTCATTTCCATGTACTGAACTCTTGTTATTCAACTACGCCAAGGTAAATTCAATTTTTGAATCTAGGGCACCTTTAATATCACATGACAGCTTTTACTGTGTTTCGTCTGACGCTCTGAGACAAACTCATTTATGATGGAGGAAAAAAGAGCCACAGTTTCTTCCCAAATTGCAGCAACTTCCATTTTTATAACAGCTATTTCAGGCCAAATTCCCAGATAGTGATGATTTTGTTCTCTTGAACACATGGAATGGAATACCATATTCGCAAATGTTCAATTCCGAATCACAACTTTGGATGGAAAGCTCACAGGTTAAACACAAACTCACTGATGAAGACGACGAGGAGCAGGCTCAGATGGTCCAGCTCAATGTTGGGGTTGGAGAAGGTGTCGCAGAAGGTGGTGTAGATTATCATGAGCAGAACGACGCTGCTCACCGTCCCGAACGGAGGCTTCCGGCGGTCCAGACACTCTCTCAGGAACCTCCTGCAAACCTACATACACAAAAACATGTTCAGTATCAACTGCTGTTGTGAAATTATTCAGAACAGAAACTCAGATTAATGTTCCTAATCCATTCGCTTACAAACGCCATTTGCCATTTTTGCATGTGAAATTAGATAAAGATAAACAGTATAATTTACAATCCCACCTGTCCAACTATGAGCGGGACGACCACCGTCATGAAGAGCTGTGAGAAGATGGAGGTGAACGGGACAGAAGACGAGGAGCCCAGCTACACACACACACAGTGAAAAACAATTATACACACAATACCTTCAGAAACAAACACTGAACAATCAATGGAGTATACAGTATATCACACCCATTCAACATGCTCATTGTTCAACACAGAAAACAAATAAAAGAGCAGTTTAACTCACAAACACCAGCAGCAGGAGAGGAGTGACCACAATCCCCTGCAGACAGGACAGAGAAATGAGACTCTTTCACATTATACTTCTTTTCTTTGCTCTTTTGTTCATCTATTTCTGTCTTTTACACTCCATTACCTGTTCTCCCTTTCTTTCTCTCTCTGCATTATCACACTTACCAGAAAGCTCCCAAACGCAGAATTGAAAATGGCTGCAGCCTGTAAAGAAAATAATATATACACTTTAACATTAAAAAATACATTAAAAACAAATTATTGTTAATTTTGATGTTTAACTATGATGTACACCAAATATTGTGATTGTTCTGTTGTATAGTTATGATTGTGAATGTGATCATAACAATGGTCATGATTTTGTAGTGAGGTCAGTTTGTAAAGTTCATGAAACATTTGTAAAGTTGTGATTGTTGTGATGGAATGTGACTGTAAAGTAGGGATGCACCGATGTATCGCCCGATTTTTGCTAAATTTACAACCATCGGCATATCGGCTGTAGCAGAAAAAAGGCTGATATAACAAACTGATGGTTTATTAATCAAATGGTTTACTAATCAAATATCAAAAGATCGCAGACTATTCTTGACTAAATAACTTTTGTAACTTTCATAAGTGCAGCGGACCCCATCCGAATGATGTCCAATGATGTCTTTACTGATGTTTTATAAAGTTTATTGCATTCGTTTTCACTCCAAACAAATCACCACAAAAGCTAAACAATACAGAGCACAAGAAGTGCGCATTAAACTCTCTCTCTCCATTGCATTATCATCAACATACAGCAAATTATGCAAAACACTTATTACAACTAACAGTAAACAAATACATACAGATCTTATGCCTTTTCGGGGGATGCTTAATAAACTGACAAACTTTAAATCTGCAAAATATCTCTGAAGAACTGCATGCTCTCCTTGTCTGTCCGTAGGCTAGAACACCCATCAAAATAAGAGTCCTGCCTTAGAAAAGGTGATAGTGCAGATCTCATACATATTTAAACTTACAAAAAATATTAAAATGTATACAAAAACAAATTAGAAGATTGGTCACAATAAAGTCTGTTACAATAAAGAAGGATTAATATGTATTTAATTTATACAGTGAAGAATATGCAGTGCTATTTTACATTTGTTTACTTTATTTCTGTACCTGAAAACTATTAAACCTACCTAAAAAGCACTGTTTTATTTCATATGTATCTTTGTTCTGTTGTCCTTATGTAGGCCTGCTGAATGTTAAATGGATCAATCCATGTTCATTAAAAATGATTTGATGATGCAGCAATAAACCTGCTAGTATATTTTAATGCAGGTATTTTTGAACTTTGCTTATTTAAAACATGATCAAAATACTATCTATTTTGATGACAAAATTTCAAATAAGAGAGGAAGTGACAAATATCGGCATTGGCCAATAATTGTTTGTTAATATCGGTATTGGCCCAAAAAAAAAATCATATCGGTGCATCCCTATTGTAAAGTGATAGTTGTGATTGAATGTGACTGTAAAATGAGTGTGTTTGTAAAGTTTAAATTTGTGATGAGATTAAGCTTGTAAAGTTCTGATCATTGTGATGAAATGCATTTGTACAACGTGGGATTTGAGTTTATTATGTACCTCCGAGGACATCTGGATCAACATGCACATTCCCAAATTTCTATATAACCCAATTATTGTTAATATGCAATTCATTTTTCCAGGTGCTCATTGCTTCTTCCTTCAATTAAACTGCTAACAGTGATTGTAAATTAACTGCCTAAATTATTACATTATTATATAAATGCATCTCTAAATTTTAATGTTGACATGCATTCTCTGTAAAACTGCTTTGAAACGATATGTATCGTGAAAAGCGCTATACAAATAAATGTGAATTGAATACGTAGCACACCAAATTTCGATATCTGTTGGAAAGTTGAGATTTTTCTATAACAAATTGTGATTATAACAGTGATCATGATTTTGTGGTGTGGTCTGTTTGTAAATATTTGATAGAGTACATATGTAAATTGTTGTGATGGGAACAAGCTTGTAAAGATTTGATAATTGTGATTAAATGCATTTGGAAAATTTGGGATTTTAAAATAAAGTAAGTTTCTTTTATACCTCATTTCCTCCTACAGATTTAGTGAGGATGACAGCAGAGGAAACAGGAGGAGGCATACATGCCACTGTCTGCAACCTGAGAGAGAGAGAAAGTTAATTAATAATAACACGCACAACTGAATTTAAATCACATTTACTCCCCTGTTTTCCACACTGGATTGAGCAAGCCTCTACTCTAAATACTGTCCCTACCCTGAGTCACTAATTTCAGCTAATGCTACAACAATAGTGACTCATAAACTCCAACTTTATAAAAACATGAATGTCTTTTCTGTCTGTGAAAGGACGTGTGGAGGTTGCAGGTGAACACAGCGACTCTCTTGCAGGAAAATAACCTAAAGCGCCAACACAGAAGACCTCTGAGATCCAGTTACCCACGGAGCAAACCCACCGACAGAGACTTCATTCAGCCGAGCAGTGAACAGGTAGAGAGGGTGATTGTGTACGAGAAGGAGGTCTGAAAACACGCGCGCACTCACCCTCTGAGAAGCCATTCGTTGATCGCCGTCAGGGCCAGAACTTTGAGAAGCAGCCAAATGGCGATGGGGAAAAATACTAGTGTAAACGTCTGGACGAAGAAATGCAACTTTACGTGCATTAATGCACTTGCTAGCTCCTGGAAAACAAAGCAAAACAGAAGTTAGTTTTAATTTAAATCTGTAAAATCATAACAAAAACCAAACAGGTTCCAGTCATACCTCTGTTTTCAAAGACAAGCCACTGTTAAAGAAAATAACAGATACTGCAACATAGGTGATGGTGATTTCTGGCCGGAGAGGACCTGAAAGAGAACCGACTTTAATGAATTATGATCGTATATATTGGTTAAATTGGATTACCATGTTTTGGGACAATAGGAAAATTGCACTAAGTTACTAACATGGCAATTTGGACAGGAATCATAATAATAGGTTGTAGCACCATATAAATACCATGGTATATGAACATGGTAATTATTCAGTACCATAATATTTGGGGTACAATATTTGTCCCCAATGACCTTCTAAAGTGTAATGTTATGTGATATTTTTTTATATTCTTGTTGGTTGAAAACAATTTTTTTTTTAAAATATGTGATGCTTGACCACAAAACCAGTCATAAGTCGCATGGGTATATTTGAAGCAATAGCCAACAATACATGGGTCAAAATTATCAATTTTTCTTTTATGCCAAAAATCATTAGGATATTAAGTAAAGATCATCTTCCATGAAGAAATTTTGGAATTTCCTACTGCAAATATATCAAAATATGCATTGGATATGCATTGCTAAGGACTTCATTTGGACAACTTTAAAGGTGATTTTCTCAATATTTTAATTTTTTTGCACCCTCAGATTCCAGATTTTCAAATAGTTGTATTCAACCAAATATTGTCCTATCCTAACAAACCATACAACAACTTACATCTTTCTCGTAGTGAATTTTGAGCTATTCTAAATCTCATTTCAATTGCATGTCCTGATTTTGGCGAATTAGAATTTGAATATTTTGATGACCCTGGAACAACATTCCCGTTTGAAAATTTAGTCATAACCCTATCCCCCTAAACCTAACCCTGCCCATAAGTTATCCCTAATATCAGAGGGAAATGATAGGTGAATATCACTGATGTAGAAGCACCTAACCCTGGTTGTAAACCTAAACTTGACAAACTGTAAACTTGTCCCTCAAGTCTGATTGCAATGTTGTTCCAGAATCAACAAAGATGTACTTTGTGAAATCAGGTTCTGCATTTCTGTCTATGGACTATATAACCTTCAAACTTCAAATGGGTGTTAAACTTCAAACAAGTCATTGTTAAGCCAACATTCAATGTTCTCACACATGTATAAACAGGAAAAACAGACTTTAAGGCAATTATGCTCTACCCGGACAGGATTATTCAGATCCGGGTGTTGCAACGTGTCACAATGACAGCTAGAGTAAAAACAACCATCAACCTGTTGCCTGTTTAACCCACTTCATGACCCATTTCAGATCAAGTCTCCATCTCTATGCTGAAACATTTACAAGCAATAAATATGACCTCATCCCTCATTATAATTACTTCCATTTTATATCAATGCAACTGATCAATCAATCATCGATCACACCCCTTATTGTGTCATATTCACGCATGATCATCCCAAACATTTCTTAATAGCGATCACGGCATAATTCTTTATTATTTGCGCATTAACTGGTTTTAAAGTTTAAAGCATGGACAGGAATGTGTCCAGGTGTGTGTTTGATCATTCTCACCTCCTTTCACTCCCACGGACGGCGCGAGCTTGGCGCACGTGATGACGAGCACTATCCCGATAATAAACCATTCTTTCCGCACGCGAGCGAACAGACCCATCGCCCATCAAACCGACGAGCGTCTAAAACCGACGAGCTCAGAGAGTCCGTCGAGCCTCGCTCTTCCGGACACATATGCGATACCGTAACGACCGGTGTCAGCGCGCAATCGCTTTGTCAATATACTACAGCAGGGTTGCCAGGTTTTCACAACAAAACCCGCTCAATTGCTCCTCAAAACTAGCCCGAAACTAGCCCAATCGCATTTCAGGGGGGTCCCACGGTAAAAATGGCGTTCCGGGGGGTAAAATTAACGTTTTTGGAGGGGTTCCCCTGGTAAAATTCGCATTCCAGGCATGGGCGTTGGAAGCAAAAAAAAAAAATAAAAAATGTACTGGTGTGTGTGTGTGTATATACTTTAAAACCATGTCAACAAATACATACATTCATGCACAGTTAAAAAAAAAACACCCACATACAATGGTTCTGACACCCAGGAAATCGCGGACTTGGCAACACTGTACTACAGCGAGCGCGATGAAAAAAGGTAGCCCTATGCTCATGAATATTCATTACTGATGCGTGTTGAACAATCAAGTAACGTCACGTTTGTATTTAATATTCATAAGCAAAACGGCTAGCGCGACAATACCGTAATGACTCATATCAGAGCGCACAACGTCTGCAAAGAAAAGAATAAATAGCTAAATATTCTTATCTTTATTATCAAAGAAGAGAATAAATAACTAGATATTCTTATCTTCTGCTTTACATTTGTGTTTTTAACTGTGTTTTGGTAAGCAATCCCTCGCACCCACAAACTTTCTGCATTAGTTATTCCTTGATATAAAATAAAGATTTAATAATAAACCATCAACTCTAATTCAGGGATTCCCAACCTTTTTTGTCAGCCAAACCCCTCTGAGCTAAAAGATTAAGTCCGCCTGAGATTTTATATTCATATTTCAATAATTGAACAACTCATTTGCATGCATGTTCACGGTTCTCTGATGGTCACATGACATGCAGGTAAATAAATAAAATATATTACATTTTTTAGTAAGTGCTTTATTTTTAATGGTTTTAATTTTTTATTTTACCTTTTAATTACTCATTTAATTTAATTGTTTAAATTTTTTTTTGGGGGGGGGGGGGGGGTTGTCTGAACAGTGAAATTTCAAATGCAAATGCTGAAAAGAAATTAAACATTCTTTTTGTGATCATCTTTTTAATAAGTGATCACAGAAACTATTTAATACAAAGTGAATAAAAACATGAATTTCTAGTTCATTCTTCTGTGTCTCGACTCTTAAACCCGCTGCTCTTCATCATCATTGCTCACACTCATCCTCTGTGTGAATGAACATGGCCGCACTGAACTCTGGGCCTGTTCTGGTCGGGTCTCCTCTACAGAGAGAGGAACATCCAGAGACTGAAGATCCATTTCTATTACACAGAAAAGATTAACTTAAACACACTATACAGATCTTCATTCAGAAACAAATGATACAAAGATCATGTTTTGATTGTGAGTGTGTTAATAAATGAATAATATGTTCTTTAAAGAATAATCATACCCTCAGAGGAACAAACAGAAGTCATCATCCTCCAGACAGCAGACAGACAGCTGAACACTGATGGACAAACACACGTGACTGCAGAGCCTGGACATTAACAGAAACAGATGTTACTGACGCCATCTAGCGGTTCACTGACTATCTGCAACTGCCTGTCCAGCGCAACCTAATATCCCTTTTAGGACCGCAGCAGTTTCAGGACCACATTTCTAGGACCCTAGTTTTTGTGACAGCACCATCTAGTTTAAAATATTTAAACAGGCTTACCAACGGGTAGGTTTAGGGCTAGGGGTTGGTAAGGACAATATATAAATTAAACTTAATCAATTAAATAACTAAATCATTGTTATAGGGTCCTAGAAGTGCGGTCCTGAAGATGCAGCCTCTGGTATTGCAGGCAGATGCTACTCGATCGGGCGCGCAGCCATGTACAATTTAGTTGACGGAATGCTTTCATTTCGCCCTCATTTCAGTTACAGATACCACATTAGGCTATTTAATGTATTGGCAAACATGAACTAACAACAATATGTATATAAACAGCATTTATTAATCCTAATAAATAATAATAAAACACATTTTTAATGTCTGAATCAGTAGATGTTGACATTAACAAGAACTAAGATTAGCCTAATAAATGCTGCAGAATTCATCGTTATTAGAGTTACAAAAAAAAAAAAAAAAAAAAAAAAAAAAACTCAACTGAACTTATGGACAATAATTAAAAATGACAATAAATGGTTTTGGTTTTCTTGTGTGTGATTAACGTTGGCTCATTGAAAAAGTTACAAAATTAGAATTCAATCAAATAAGATCAAATCTGTTAATCACTCAGCATTAGGTATAGGCCTATACCTGCTAATTATTTATTATTATTATTTTCTAAATAGTTTTAATAGATTCTTATAGACTATGAAATATCTGAACGACTTACCTGTATTGGAGTTTTGCATTGCTCGATGTGATAAAAATTTATAATCAAGGGGTTCCTTTCAGCTATGCTATAGCGTTCAGTTCAGAAGTTACTGTGGTGTGAAGTTAAGTGAAGGAAATCAATCAGAGGCATTTCCATCACCCTAGGCGAGACATTTCCGTGTATAGGCCTACTGTAGCTACAATACTCGGTGTCCATTGGCTAGATGAACTGTCAGTAACTTCCGGAGCTTCACTTGTTTGCTTCTGTCACCCATTCCGCACCTAACGCCGAAGGTGGCCGCTGGCCAAAAAAAAAAAAGGCTTTTCGGAACGACATTTAAACATGAGTCCAAGATGTCTGCGCCCTTGTTGTCAACATCAAATAGCGAAGAAGAGGAAATTACGGCCAGACCTCCTTCAAAACATCGTAAAAAAGGATTTTAAATGCATCTCACGTCCATTAATAAAGATTAAACAAAGTATTTTACACGCACATACAGGAAATAGTGTCAAACGGTGGCTTGGTTTGCAGGGTAAGAATCAGATAATAGCAGAAACATACAGACATTGTCTAGAAATCGAGTTTGAAAATGTTCCCGAAGATGCTGGATTTCACTCCACTTGCTACAGGCGTTTCATTGATAAAAAGCGCTTGGATGCGGCAGAGAAAGTTCTGAAGTTCAAGATGCTACACCAGGTTCTTGACAAAGTCTACTGCAACAGTTACAGGTTCCTCAGAAGAACAGTGAGTTATTATATTGCATTATCAAATGATAATTAAAAATTGTGATACATTTAAAAAGTAAAGCATTGACAATCTACATAGTCTGTTTGTTTGTTTGTAAACAGTTTTGACTGCACAACTCACAGTAATTCACTATGATCAAATGTGTAGTGGTTTGTTAAGGTAGATTAAACTAGTAATGTTCTATTACCAATTATTATATTTTATATTTAAAATAGAAGCCATTGTGAAATAGTTATGGCACATAAAATATCTTTTCTGTTTTTTCTGTTTTCTTTTCAGAAATGAGCCAACCTTCGATGCCAGCTACAAGATCTTCTGTGAGAGGAACATCCACCATAGAATAATTGTAAACCAAGAGGTGCTGACATTGATGCATCTAAGAAGGATCTTTTTATATTTTGTGAAAAAATAAAAAAACATGAAGATCTCGATGATTCAACTACAGGTAATTTAAATACCACAAGTTTCTTTTAAATACGCAGCTTTGGAAAGAATGTTTATGCAACATTTTTATTTTTTCTTACAAAAATGGAATTTATAATAATGATAATCATAATCATATTTTATAATGTGTAGAAGCTGGTACACAGTGTATTTTAACTTGGTTGTTTTCAGTGGGAATATATCTTTATTTATACTGTTGTGATCATCTTTCGCTGTATCTTTGTTTCAGGCAGGATACTGTACAATCTGATTTCCTGGATTATTGGTGCAACTGAGGAACCAACACTGGCCCATTATGTTGATATTCCAAATGATTTGAACCTAAAAGTGATATCTGTTTGTCAGGACATTGTGTATCTCGCACCTAAGGACTGGAGGCAGATTGGAAGATGTTCCTGTATGTCTGCAAGACTTTCTTGTACTGATTTTTGTCAGTGCCAAAATTGTGCAAATGTTTCCCAGGAAACAGAGGAAAGAACTACATGTGGTAGGGATGATACTGATGAGTAAAGACATGCTGTGCATTATTTTAGACTGATTTTGAGCTGTAATGAATCTTTTGTAGAATTGTTCATTTTTAGCATTATTCATAATTAAGGGGGGTGTGGTCACATTTTGAGTCATTTCAGCCAACCTGGGCCAAAGTGTGCTGCTTCTTTATATTTGTGTGATTACACAGTGCCTATACTGAAAATTTTGATGTATAATACATCACAGTTTTGCTAAATTTACAATGTGTATATTTAATTTTGCTTGGTGGCAATCCGTTAATTTGAATTGTATTTTCTACAAATTTGCCATATTTCATGGTCTACATTCACACTTCAGTATATAATGCACCAGTACCTGTCTCAAATGTTTAGGTACATGTATAAAGGTCAGTTTGAGAGAGATTTTGTGTTGCTAAAATGAATATAAATAAAGTTATAAGCAAAACTAGCAGCATAAGATTTTCGTTTTTTAAATTCACAATTATACACATTTATGGATTGTAACAAAAAACTGCAGGATATTTTGTGGAGAACTTTTAACATAAAGTCCATAAGGGTGTTGTCTATGCAAAAATGCATTTAAAAAGTAGTCACTTTTTCTAGAGTTCACTTTATGGCTAAATATAACTAAATATGAGGTAAAAGTGTATTTCTCCGTATGTGTGCACTTTTGGACTAAAAGTATGCACTGTGATTAAAAATAAATGCGAGCAAAAGTGATTGAAGGTAGAGGTCTGTGTCTCGTTATTCTGTTCAAAAAAATCAGTAACTACCGATTGATTTTGCATTCCTATCAGAAATTAAGAATTATTAGTGTCATTGTGGCAAATATCGAAGCTATCTAATTGTAAAATGTTTCTGTTACAGGCAGCTGCCAAAAAAATAGTATAGCTCCACTATGGTTTGTGATTTATTTTCAAGGGGAAAAAATAATAATAAAAAAAATAATAAAAAACTTTTCAAAACATCACCCCTCTGTTTTTTTCACAAATCTGTATTGGCCTACACACACACACACACACACAAAGAAGAAGAAGAAAAAAAACCTAAACCCACCACCTTGACCTGCATATAGGCTACTAAAGTACACAGCAACATACACAGGACAAATCCAAACATTATTCTGAATGTGTGTGAAAACAACATGATACTGAAATGTGTCTGTGCATAAATACAATGTGTGATCAGCGCTCATACATGATTTATTTGTGCATCAAAATAACGGACTCACGCGTGCTTCTACCCGCAGTCGTCTTTACTTTGATGGTTAACTATGTAGGCATTACAGAGTTAACCTTTTTAATCAGCTGAGGAGAAACACAAGGAGAATAAGAAGGCTAAATTAGTTTAAATTTGCCTTCTGTTCTGCTTTGGTCAAAATGATTCTGCCCATAATAGACAGATCTCTCATAAACCAGTGATTAAGAGACATTTTTCACACTCTATTCACTTCTATTGTAGTGTTAAAAATTTCTCTTAATCACTGGTTTATGAGAGATCTGTCTATATATCTTCTATATTTAGTAATTCTAGACAGGTATTTCACTTCAGATTTGACTGGAATTGATCCTTATCACACGGATACAGAACAGGTCATATTTTTAAAATTCAGACCCATGCTCTTGAAAAATCATGAATATTCATTGCTGTTGCGTTTGAGAATCAAGTAGAAACGTCAACATTTAGATACGTCAGCATATTTTATTTGGCTATTATTTAATATTCATAAGCAAAGCTTCTGGCTTCCGTTAAGCAACAAGACTCGTATCAGAACGCAAATATATAAATGAAAATTTTTACATTTACTGCACATTTATATTTTCAAAAGTGTTTGGTAAGTGTTCCCTCACACCCATCTGGATTGACTTGCTGGTTCTTCCATATGCGAAATAAAGATTTGATAATAAGCCGTGTTTAGGCCTACATAGTGAAACTGGTTATTATAGAAATTCACAAACTTTCTTTTGTTGGCTGAGTTAAAATATTTACTTTGAAGTCCCACTAAGATTTGAAGTCACTATTTCATTAATTTAACAACACCTTACAGGTTTTCTATGGTTACATGACAAGCAGGAAAAATGTTTCAGCGTTTTTAGTAAAGTGCTTTGTTTTGAATCACAATATGAAATCAAGAAAATATGAATTTCTAGTTCATTCTTCTGTGTCTGGACTCTTAAACCCGCTGCTCTTCATCTTCATCGCTCACACTCATCCTCCTGTGAATGAACATGGCCGCACTGAACTCTGGGCCGGTTCTGGTCGGGTCTCCTCTAGAGAGAGAGGAACATCCAGAGACTGACCATCCATTTCTATGGCTGCAAATTTAAGAAATGATGAAGATGAGCTTAAACACACTGTACAGATCTTCATTCAGAAACAAATGATACAAAACTGTTAATAAATTAATAATATGTTCTTTAAAGAATAATCATACCCTCAGAGGAACAAACAGAAGTCATCATCCTCCAGACAGCAGACAGACAGCTGAACACTGATGGACAAACACACGTGACTGCAGATCCTCTTTCTGTAACAGTGACAGAGACACCATTAGTTATTTTGGCAGTCTAGCGCCATCTAGCGGCTAATTATTCGACTGATCTATGTCGCTCTCTAATGTGTGGTACTGTCACTTTAAGAGTGGAAAATCACTTAAGTCAGTAAAAATGTATATTTTTAATGCATAACAATGAGCAGCATTTAGCCAATTAATCTAGGTTAATAAAAACCCAAAGGTATGTGTATCAGTGGAATTCATGGAAAATAATGTTTTTTTGTAGGCTAATAAAGTATGCGAGTGTAGCTTTGGTTACACTCGAAACTGTTCATCGAAACTGTCACTAAATCAAATTTCCACCAAACAATGTCAAATCTCCTTTCACTCACTGATTATTAATAAAACACCAAACGTATACATGACAATAATAAGTTTTCAACATTCTTGTTGCTATTTTGGAAACGTATAATAATGGTATGTGCAAATAAAAAATAGGGTTGTTTAACAGGTCACGTTTTACAGTTTATTTGAATATTTACAATATGTTTTGCACAAAAACTTTAAACTTCATTCTATATTTAGGCTATGTTTTAAAAATAAAAGTATAAATGTATTGAAACTTTTAATAAATACAATACAATATACAATGTTAACTTACTTGTATTGGAGTTCGGCATGCTCGAAAATTGTCTTACTGTGCGACTCTGGAAGCTCTCATTGCGGGAGATAACTTGATTGTGAGAGGAACTCTGATTGGAGCTCAAGGGTGGAGCTTAACCTGTTGGAGAAATATGGGTTATGGGTTGGGTTAGGGTGTGGTTGGAGGATGCAGCTCCACCAGTCATGAGCACAGAAAATCCCCAAGCGCTGTGAATGACGATGGAAAGAAGACATGACACGAATAAAAAACACCACTTTTTAAGTTTCTCTATTGTAGGCTACTTTAAATGTCATTAATTATAGCGTTGTCATTAATAGTCCAGTGCCATTCAATTTAAAAGTTGTGTTTTAACATGTTTTGACACACTTTGACATAATTTGATGTTGTATTATAACCTTGACTACATTTTTGAGCAAGTAAATATACTTTTTACTGCAATACATTTGTGATGAGTATAGCAATTACACATTACATTTTGCATGGCATCTAATTTTCTGCAGCGTGTTTCTGCAAGTGCATTATAACAGGAAGTTGCAGAACTGCAAGGGATGCATTAGGTCATACAGCTGGTGGTGAGGCTGAAACCACAACATTATTTTATTTATCCGCTATTGACAAGACCATTTTGAAGGACATTGTTTTAATGAAATTATCGCCTTTTTGTGCACTAGCTTAACTGAGACTTAAGAGTTTGTAGACGTTTAAGAGGTAGTTGTGTCGACCTCGATTTATTGCAATATTGAGGTGTTCAGTTTAATTTTGATTTTAGAAAATAATCATGATTTCTCACCTTACAAATCAATCGATTTTTGTTTTTCACTGGCATGTCTGTTAGATGTTGTGGATTAGTGCATCTTTGAGCCTATAGTATGAAAGTCAGATATAAAGTATAAAAAGTATATAAAGATATAATAGGGCTGTAGTCAAGTCAACTTTTGTCGAGTCCAAGTCAAGTCCAAGTCCAAAAGGTTCGAGTCCAAGTCAAGTCCGAGTCCAAATGAGACAGTCAAGACAGAGACAGAAAAAAAAGAATCCTCTTCAAGACCACCTATTGATAATTTATGTGATGCGAGAGACAGCATATCTTAGATTCTAAAATAATAATTTTGCATTATTATTTTTTGCATTATTATTTGTTTTTAAATTCTCTACAACTGTGGTTCCCAAACATTTTACAGTCGGGTACACCCTGAGGCATTTAACATTCTTCTGCATACCCCCTCTCTTCCACTTAGACTGCTGCAGTCACACCTTTTCCATTAAGGGACAATATTTTCCCCTTTAAATTGATTGCGCATTAAAGTGCTTTTTTTTTACCTCTATAAATACCTTTATAAAATAAATAAATGTTTTAAATTAAAAATGTCCAAAAGAGAAATAAGCAATGATGTTAAAACGTGTGATACTTTTAAATATTGAACTAAAACTGCCAGTAGGTGGCGGTAAGTCACTGTCTTAATGAGTGAGTCATCGAGTCATTTATTCATTCATTCAGTACCGAAGCAAGTGGATGTATTTTTGAAAGGGTAATTGAATCATTGACTCTCACAGCCACAGATTCGTTCACAAAACATTGATATGAGTCTCAGTTCTGCTGCGGCTTTCGGTTGAACTAGAGATGCGCCAACTGCAATTTTCTTGGCCGATTCTGATTTCCGATTTTTGGATGGTGTGATCTGCCGATACCTATTTTTGCCGAATCTGATTTTCTTTCTAAGAACTATAATTGACAGCATATACAAACAAAATTCTACCTTTCTTCAACGCAAAGTTTTATTTTCATAAAAAAAGTAAAACTCAGTAATAAAATAAGAACAAATAAACAAAATTCCAAACAGCAAATAAATGCAATAGAATAGAGAGCTATGAAACTAAGTTTTTCAGGTTAAGTAGGTTTTTATTTAGATAAGAAATACTACAGAAATTAAAGTAATAAAATGTAAAATAACACATCCACGTTGGTTACCTTAATTTCTGTATTTTTTATTGTAAATATTAAATGCAGATTTATTCTTACCATTAAAGTAAAAACGTATTCAGTCAAGAGCAGAAAGTGATTTTCTTTGTCTTTTGCTCTTTAAATAACATGACAGACAGCAGCAGGAATATTGGACTGCTGTCCCTTTAAGAGTTTATGAACGGACCCAATACTGTTACACAACATGCGTTCTCTTTCTTAGCTATATAACGATCCAAAACTGACTGTGTTTATCTGAATAATTGCCAAGACGAGCATTTTGACATAATTTTGTATGTATTTGATCTTTTAAGCGCAGTAAACCACTCATTTTGGTAATTGTGACTCTGTTTGACTTCTGTCTCTGTTTGAGTGAGACTGAGCGTGGCTTATTCGCTCCACTGATCAGTGATGATGCTTTCGGTGTGAGCGCGAAACCTGCGGGAACCGGAGCGAATGAGACGAGTGAGAGAGAGGAGGCGCCCGCGCGAGTGTGTGTCACTTCACCGTGACAGAGAAGAGAGCGAGAATGCGCAGCTGACGTTATTGCCTGTGCAGCTGGTAACAAAAAAGATCGGCTCGGAATCGGTAAGAAGTGAGACTGACCTGCTGGACTCGGTCGAGACCAACTAGAACTTTTGGCGAGACCAATGACCAAGTCCGAGACAATCCGAGTGCAAATACCAACGAGTCCGAGACGAGTCCGAGACAACAGAAAAACGTCTCGAGTCCGGACTCGAGTACTACAGCACTAAGATATAAAGTATAAATAAATCAGATACTGAGACTTTTCAGAATCCGACTTTTACTCAAGTCATATTAGAATTGGTAACTTTGTAATATTACTTTGTAATGTCTGAAGAACGACAGACAACGGAGGCTTTGTTCTGAACTTTTAATCGGAACGCAGAACAACTGCAACACAAGCGCATCAGACTAACTAAATCTCTAACTGCTTCCCTTCTGGGCTTATTAACTTCCTGCATTAACCCTAGAACTGCAGGTGCAAAATAAAACAGCAATTTCAAAAACAATTATAAATATTCTGTGCACTACACTACCCTCCCCTTAAGAGACAACTGTCCAGTGTCCATAAAAGAACTCAGTAGCGCACACTAACTTCCAGTTGCAACAACTTTAGCCCTTCATCAGTTCTTATATATGAGCAGTGTCACAGGTGTAGTCTTTTAAGGGTCTTGACTTTCTCTGTTGTCGCTGTGGTCATCCTTCCCCCACCGTAGCAGGTGGGCTAGCCAGGGAATACGCTGCATATGGCATTGCGCTTGTCTGCGATGTCTCCTCTTCTGGATTCACTTCTGAAAGCTCCATGACCATGGGCTGATACGGAGCAAGTCGATCGCGATGGAGCACTACCATTCGCCGTCGTCGCCCTCCCATCTTGACCCGGTACACAACATCAGAAATTTTGGCCAGCACTTCACATGGGCCATGCCAGTGACAGTAATGCTTTGGAGAGTGGCCCTTTGTCTGGCGCTTCTGTCTGGCTGATGCAGCTCCCTGCCGGTCCCGGGCTCCCTCATGCACTCCATGCAGCCCTAACCAGGTACTGTTGCAGTGGGGCATGGGGTCGCCGTGTGGGTCCCTTCTTGGCCGTGTATGCGTCACAGCAGTGGATGTAGAGTTCGACGTCCAGCCGACATCCTGCCTAATAGAACCGGCTTCTCAATCTCCATAGGGTCTTTGCCACTCCAAAATGCCCCATCCCCACTGAACCATGCACGTGCTGTAGGACTTGGCGTTGCAAGGAGCGGGGAACTAGCAACTGCAGTAAGGTAGCCTCACCATCAGGTGTCTGCCACTGACGGTAAAGCAGACATCACGGAAAGTAAGGGTGGCCCACTGCGAGTAATAAGCTTTCAATTCTGGTCTGTAAGCCATTATTTCCTGCCGCTCAGGCCGCTGCCCTGCTACCAGCCACTTGCGCAGTCTCTTTAAGGCAGGATCTGCTTCCTGCATCGCAGGCCCCATCCCCTCCATCCACCTGCTGCACAATAGCTGGCCTTTTCTCGTTCTTCCTGCTTCCGACAATTTTGGCAGTCGATCACCTCACAGGGTGGCGGGACAGGGCATCCGCATTTCCATGTTGTCAGCCGGCCTGGTGCTGCCCGGTGCAAATTGCAGTTCTGCAGAATCTCTAGCCACCGAGCCATCTCTAGCCTTCTTCCTGTACAGGTAGGGCCGGAAGTGCCGGAGTGCCAGCACCACTGCTAGTAGCTCTCGGGGGGTAAGGAAGTAGTTTCTCTCTGCCTTCTTCAGAGCCTGGCTGAAGTATGCAACAACATGTTCTCCATCATCATCTTCCTGGGATAACACTGCGCCAATACCAACATTACTGGCGTCATTGTCGATGATGAACGGCCAGTCTGGATCAGGGAATGCTAACACTGGAGACTTGGTCAGTACTTCACGCAAGTGGTCCAATCCCCAGGAAGTTCTGTAGCTCTGCAATGTTCTTTGGGATAGGCCACACCTTCACTGCTGCTACTTTTGCCAGTTCAGTAGCGACTCCTGCAGCACTCACCACATGCCCCAGGAAGATTGTCTTTTTCCGTAGTAGATGGCATTTCATTGGACTGAGTCGTAACCCAAATTGGCGGATAGCAGCGAAGACCACTTGGAGGTGTTGCAGTGCCCCCGCACCGGGAGAAGGTTGCTGGAGCATTACAGAGGCAAAACGGCATAACCCGGCCAGTACCCACTTCGGAGGTCAAGGGAGCTGAACCAGCATGACCCCATGATATAGTCCAGGGTGTCGTCGATTCGCAGTAGCAGGTAAGAGTCTTTTCTCATGACGGCGTTTACGCGGCAATAGTCCACACAAAACTGCCAGGAGGAGTCCTTCTTTTTGACAAGTACGCCACGGGCTGTTGGACGGCTCAATTACTCCTGCTTTTTCCATCTCCGGGATCCTTTGTTCTGCTGCTGTCTGTTTGGCCAGTGCTAAACGGTGGGGTCATAGCCGGATGGCCGGAGGTTTGCTGGTATTGATGTTGTGCTGTACTAGCCCCGCTCGTCCGCAATTCTCGTCTCAAGCTGCAAAGACATCCTGGTTGCGGTCAAGTACTTCCTGTAACTGTCGACGCTGACTGAGGGCACATCAACTGTCCTTTGCCCCTTCTGTAAGGGAATGACTTCATGACCAATCTGAAGGTAAGCTCCAGCCACATTTATACAGGCCCCACTCAGTGTCAAAAAGTCTAGTCCCTTCAGTGTTCGTGGGGCAAATAAGCGAACATGCTGTCACAGCTTTTCCAGAAGCAGGGCTCGCAGGAATGCGTGGAGAGCCAGCTCATCCTGGGCAGCTGCGGTGTATTGCAGGTACCCTCGCCATACATAGAACTGCACATCTGCGGCCAAAGCACCTAAACTCTCCCCTTCTTTCCTCCGTCTACCAGCCAGCTGTTCCCGTCTTTGCTCTGCCATCTGCCACGCCCCAAACCGCTGTTCAGATGCCCCCGTAAGAGTTTCATAGTCTCTCTGCTCTGCTGGTGTGAGATCAAGCAGCACTTGTAATGCTGGCCCTTCCAGAGCCAATGCCAGCTGAGCCACTGAATCCTCCTTACTCCACAAGGCACGCCAGGCTGCCGGCTATACTTGTGCAAAATAGGGCTCAGGTGGCACAGATCTGTCATACCTGGGCAGCTTAAAATAGACCCGCACTGAGCTACACTCAACCCTGTTCATCTCCCTTCCAGGCAGAATTTCCATTGCTGCACCCAGATTTCCAGCTATGGAAGGATAGCACTTTCTCGACAATTCAAAACCAGCATATTCACTCTCACTGGCTGAAGCAATGTCCTCATTTTGGATCACCTCCAATTCGCATGGATCTCGTGCTATTGCCTCTAAAGAGTCCATTGAGCCATCACGGAAATGATCGCGGCACTCCCGTAGGCGGGAAGTTCGTGCTGGCCCCAGCCACTTCTCTGTCTCAGCTCGGGTGCATTAACCCTAAAACTGCTGTTGCAAAATAATAAAACAGCAATTTCAAAAACAATTATAAAGATTCTGTGGGCTACAACTTTTTAGACGTAAGTAATTAATTTAAACTATTTGCAAACAATATATTATTTTAAAATATGCATATTCACTCTTATTTGTAGCCTATGACTTACTATGTAAAAAAAAAACCTCAAAACATTTCTTGTCTCTTAATATTCAATTAATATGAATTACACGAATCCAATGCTATCTCACGACCAATTCGTACGTATTTTACGAGGTGTCTAATTCGTAGGCTATGAATTTGTCTAAACCCAAGTGATGGGTAGATTTAGGGGCGGGGTTTGGAGTAGGTAATTTGTATGAATTTATACGAATTTGTCAACTTGTTAAATACGTACGATTTAGCAAAAAATGTATGAATTATATGAGTGAGGTCGTATGGCCATGAGATTGGGTTGCAATTAATATCATATGTTCAATTAAAAACGGTGAAATTTCATGAAAAAAGTTGAGTAGTTTGCATCATTGTTGGACCGACGGTCGCTGAAAATTTCTGTTGTAAAACAGTTTTACAACTGCTTACATCTTACCACGCACTCTTTTACCATTAAATTTAAAGAGTTTTTAAAAAAAAAAAAAAAACTTTTTTACATATCCTTTCACTTCCTCTCTATTGTAGCTTATATTACTCTGAGCACTGCCGATAACTTTTATTGTGACCACTTCTTGTCTATTTGCATCGTCATGACGACTCGCTTGTTGTATTCCTCACTTGTAAGTCGCTTTGGATAAAAGCATCTGCCAAATGAATAAATGTAAAATGTAAATTCACATTTGACTTCATTCATTTTGACATTAATGAGCGCTGTTAGACGCTGAGGCTAAATATATAATTTCAAAACTTCTTGTCATCCTTACAACAAACAAAGTGGTATGTGATGGACTGCATCAAGAAGAGGGTGTGCTGAAGTGCAGTTACCACTCTTTCTTCTAAAACACAGCTACTACCATAGCTTCAACACAAAACTAAATATAGTGTTGTGTTCACTGAAATAGCTACTCTGTTGCCTGGGTTAAATGACCACTAAAAGGTAAGTTGCGTGTTAGTAAGAAAGAAGAAAATCTGCTTTCCATGCAAATAAACTGCTGTGATCTCTTTTGATTTTTCAACTATAGGTATAAGTCTGTATTTAACATTTATGATGTTACTCTGACAGAGTGAAGTGACGTTGACTAATACTAGTCAGATGAGAAAACACCAGTCAAAGCTGTGGGAAAATATACAAGTGAGACAAAAAAAATTATATATATATATATATTTTTTTTTTTTAAATAGTGTGATAAACATTGACAAAATCAAGCACAAAATCAACTGCGGCTTTCAACCTTCTTGTTGCTATTTTTTTCAAACTCAAGCTTTATGATTAATAATGGTATGTGCAGATTTTAAAACAATAAATAAAAATTGGGTTGTTTAACAGTTCACATTTTAGTTAATATTTACAATTGAGGTCAAAATATGTTTTGCACAAAAACTTTAAACTTCGTTATGTTATTACTTGTTGAATTGGAGTTCGGCATGCTGTGAGATTCTGGCAGTTCTCACTGTGGGAGGGAACTTGATTGTGGCAGGGACTCTTATTATTGCTTAAAGCAGTATGGGCTTTTTTTTTGCCATTATTTAAACAGGAAGAAACGACTTTCAGTTTTACTAGTCTGTTGCCACTAGAGCAGATATGAATTCTGTTATCATTTACTCACCCTCATGTTTTTCCAAACCTGTATGAGTTTCTTTCTTCTGCTAAACCAAAAAGAAGATATTTTGAAGAATGTTTGTAACTATACAGTTCATGGACCCACTGACTTCTATAGAATGAAAACAAAAGTCAAAACAATTGTTTATTGTTTTATAGATGTGTTTATAACATAATCATTTGCAAAAAGCACACAAAATAAAGTGCTCTTGTTTCACTTTATTCCACTTTAGACATATATTAGAATTTATATATATATATATATATAAATTCTGAATGCTTTAGTACTGCTAAACTCATAAGCTAAGAGTTCTATTGTTTTATTGTGACGAAGTACCTTATTTCTTTGTTTTACCTTTTTAAGTTGTTATTAATTTGTATTCATCTGATTTGATGGGTCTGTTTTGATTCATCATTTGTTGGGAACTGTAGGGAGGTGGGTGCCATTTTATTTTGTAATCCCCCGTTTTCTCCTGATTTGTGGCTACGTAGGGAGTGAGTGTAAATTCTGTTGTTGATTTTCTTTTCTTTGAGAGATTTAGTAAGAATTTAACTTCCAAGTTAGACACACTTCTGGTGTGAAAGAGCCTTTACATCTCTCCATCACTGCACGTCCGCACTGAACACTGGGCCGGTTCTGGTCGGGTCTCCTCTACAGAGAGAGGAACATCCAGAAACTGATGATCCATTTCTATCACACAGAAAAGAAGGAGATGAACTTAAAGGGTTAGTTCACCCAAAAATAAAAATTCTGTCATTTATTACATACCTTCATGCCGTTCCACACCTGTAAGACCTTCGTTCATCTTCGGAACACAAATTGAGATATTTTTGATGAAATCCGATGGCTCAGTGAGGCCTGCATAGAGAGCAATGACATTTCCTCTCTCAAAATCCATTCATGTACTAAAAACATATTTAAATCAGTTCATGTGAGTACAGTGATTCAATATTAATATTATAAAGTGACGAGAATATTTTTGGTGTGCAAAAAAACAAAATAACGACTTATATAGTGATGGCCGATTTCAAAACACTGCTTCAGGAAGATTCGGAGCATGAATCTTTTGTGTCGAATCAGCTGTTCGGAGCACCAAAGTCACGTGATTTCAGCTGTTGGCAATTTGACACGTGATCCGAATCATGATTCGATACACTGATTCATTTATGATCCGAATCTTCCTGAATCGGCCATCACTATATAAGTTATTTTGTTTTTTTGGCGCACCAAAAATATTCTTGTCGCTTTATAATATTAATATTGAACCACTGTACTCACTGTACTTAAATCTAAGATAACGATAGTAAACTATGGAGTGCCGCAAGGATCTGTATTAGGCCCTCTGCTATTTTCAATATACATGCTGCCACTCGGCAATATTATAAGAAAACATGGAATTAGTTTCCACTGCTATGCCGATGATACTCAGTTATATATTTCAACACAACCAGATGAAATCTCTAAACTATCCAATCTGACAGAATATATTAAAGAAGTAAAACATTGGATGACTAGTAATTTTCTTCTATTAAATTCAGATAAGACTGAAGTATTACTTATTGGGCCAAAAACCTGTACACAGAATCTCTCGGACTACAATCTGCATTTAGAAGGATGTACTGTTACTCCATCATCGACAGTTAAAGACCTGGGTGTTATATTAGACAGCAACTTGTCCTTTGAAAATCATATTTCATATGTTACAAAAACAGCCTTCTTCCACCTCAGAAACATTGCTAAGATACGGAATATGTTATCTATTTCTGATGCAGAAAAGTTAGTTCATGCTTTCATGACGTCTCGACTAGATTACTGTAATGCATTATTAGCTGGTTGTCCTGCTTCCTCAATAAACAAGCTACAATTCGTACAAAATGCAGCTGCTAGAGTTCTTACCAGGTCAAGAAAATATGATCATATAACACCAATTTTATCATCTCTACACTGGTTACCTATTAAGTTCAGTATCGATTATAAAGTATTGCTACTGACCTAAAAGGCTCTTAATGGTTTAGCTCAATCCTTCACTCTGGACTTCTGGTTGTACCTAGGATAGCTAAGTCCACTAAAGGAGGGAGAACGTTTTCACATTTGGCTCCGAAACTCTGGAATAGCCTTCCTGATAATGTCCGGGGCTCAGACTCGCTCACCCAGTTTAAATCTAGATTAAAGACGCATCTCTTTAACCAAGCATTCACATAATGCATCTCATATCAGATCAACTGCACATGACTATCTTTGCTTAATGTTATGAACAGCAGCTATGCTAATTATTCTCCATTTGCTTTTCTGATCTATCTCGGGACGCCCATCCCGAGGTGACTAGAGAGGACTTCAGCTTCAGTTTGGATCCAGCCTCTTAAGAAGACCTCAGATGACCAACACCTATGAAGAGACGGCGCCAAGTCCTGTGAGGACTTCAGAAGACGCAATCATCTGGATCAACATGCACATTGCCCAATCTCTATATCCTAATTATTGTTAATGTAATTCATTTTTCCAGGAGCTCATTGCTTCTTCCTTCAATTAAACAGCTAACAGTGATTGTAAATTAATTGCCTAAATTATTACATTATTTGCTAACTGCATTCTTTAAATTGTGATGTTGACATGCATTCTCTGTAAAGCTGCTTTGAAATGATATGTATCGTGAAAAATGCTATACAAATAAATGTGAATTGAACTGAATTGAACTTCCACTTCAACCCCAACCCACGGACCCATGCTGCAGCCATGAACCCAGAGACAAAAGGTAAGAAAATGAAGCTGGTAAACTATAAATAAAATAAAGAAAGAAAGCTCTTGGTGTCTTTTCTGTTGTAGGTTCAGGGATATGTAAAGTGGGAGGAGTTGGATCTAGATCCAACCCCACCATCTGGATCTTGTGTTCTGCAGCGAGGACCATCTCGGAAAGGTTGCATAGCTAAACTCCAGCGAGTTACACGAGCATTGGTATCTTTCATTTTGTCAATCCTCTGGATTGCTCTATGATCTGTTTCAACTAGGCCTACAAAATCTCATCCCAACAAATAAAAGAATCAGGAGCCCATTTCAGTGCCGAACACTCTTTTTCAATGACAGAATCCCCTTATCTCTCAAGGATCAGTTTCCTATTCAAGTAAGCCACAGGATGTAACTCACCTCCCTGCTCTTGTTTCAAGACCACTCCCAAACCCACTTTAAAAGCATCTGTCTGAAGCACAAACATTTTCTTAAAATCAGGACTGTACAGGACAGGATTAGTCACTAGTGCATCCCTCAAATCCTCAAAAGTTAGTCTGGATTGTTCCGTCCACTGAATCTGTTTTGGGCCTGACTTCCGTGTCAAATCTGTTAGGCAAAATGAGGTATAAACCTCCGATATCAGCCAGCTAGTCCTAAAAAGATGCTTTTTTTGTGCTCGGAAGTGGGCAGGTCTGAATTGCTTGTATCTTCTGGATCTGGTGTTTAATAACACCATTACCTAACACATAGCCTAAGTGCTCAGTCTCACTCTTGACTTTTGAACACTTGACAAGATTGATTGATGTCAAACCAGCATCCTTAATTCGCTGAAACACTGTTGCAAGATGATGAAGATGCATCTTCCAGCTGTCACTGCACTGTAAAAAATTAATGTGATTTTAACAGTAAAATATTGTAAAAACGGAAAACGGGAAAAAAATTGTAAATAGGTTAACAGTAAGTTCCCATATTATATACAGGGAAAAACTGTAAAAGCTCTTCCAGACATTTATGCAATTTTCACAGTAAAATGCTGTAAATTTTATAAGTAAAAAAGACAAAATCAATGTATAATTTACAGTCAAAATCTGTAAACTGATGTTCCCACAATTCCCTGTGTGACACTCAACATTTGAAAGCATTTTGTTTAAATAATCATGTTTCTTAATAGTTTTTGTTATCAGTTGTGTACATTAGGGTTTTATGTTACATCTTCTGTTGTTTGATGAATGTTTATTGCATTGTATAAGTATTGTGGGTTGATGGTGTTCTGCGTTTGCGTTAATGACTCTGCACACATATTAGTCTATACTTCATTCAGCTCGTGGAAAAGCTACTTGTGATGAACTCTGATTCTTCATGTGGCTTTCTCTTTTACCAATTCATTATTATGGTGTCTGTCAGTATATGTTAAAGGTGCAAAACAGATTGTAATAGTAGTGTGCATTGTTGAATTTATTGGTTTACATTCAAATGTTCTTGTTTGTAAGTTACAGTTTTGTACTGTAAAATTTACAGTTTGTTCTGTAAATGTGTTTACAGTTTTTCTGTATTTTTTTTTTTTTTTTTTTTTACAGTGTGCTTTCAGTTTGGCAAACAGATATGAACAGTGAAATTTCAAAGGCATGGAAATGTTGAATCATCTTTTTAATAAGTGATCACAGAAACTATTTAACACAAAGTGAATAAAATATGAATTTCTAGTTCATAGTTCTGTGTCTCGACTCTTAAACCCGCTGCTTTTCATCATCATCGTTCACATTCATCCTCTGTGTGAATGAACATGGCCGCACTGAACTCTGGGCCGGTTCTGGTCGGGTCTCCTCTACAGAGGCAAGAACATCCAGAGACTGAAGATCCATTTCTATTGACACAGAAAAGATGAAGATGAACTTAAACACACTGTGTTGAGTACAGATCTTCATTCAGAAAGAAATGATACAAAACTCATGTTTGACTGTGAGTGTGTTAATAAATGAATAATATGTTCTTTAAAGAACAATCATACCCTCAGAGGAACAAACAGAAGTCATCATCCTCCAGACAGCAGACAGACAGCTGAACACTGATGGACAAACACACGTGACTGCAGACCCTGGACATTAACAGAAACAGATACACGGTGACATAGCGCCATCTAGCGGCTGCATAATGATTCACATCCTGTATATGTCGACAAGGTGTCAAGGGATACCGCTGTGGACAGAAGTTAAATGCAAAATCTCGCCATAAAATAAAATAAATTAAGGGTACATTGCTTAAACCTATGCTTAAAACGGATACATTTTTCCTTTGAGTTTTCCGCGTACAACTTTGTCAAAACGATCCCCGTGAAAATGACTAAAAACGCTGTATTCTGCTGACAGGCCATTAGATGGCGATGAAACACTATAGACTGAACATTTAATGCGCATGTGCATGACGTCATCGTTTTCACAGATTCGCATTTTTGTTGTTTAGACTAAAACCGTTTTAAAAAACTTGCACTTTAAAACCCGTTTTCAGGCCACCAAAACGTGTGAATGAATGTCACAAACATAAAAAGCTTTACGTTTTTAGTTGGAAACAGTGATGTGTAAACAGTCCCTAAATTTGTCTCCTGGGCTGTTTACACAACATCATTTTCAAATAAAAAATGGAAAACTTTTTATGTGTTTGTGACGTTCGATAAGGCATGTGCGTTTGGCGCGAGTGCTCTGTAAAGGAATGCGTATGCGCAGACGCGTAATCTTTCTTTACAAAGTGACATCGCCAACTTGTCTGGTATGCGTAATAGAGTACCTCAGGTATTATGTGTTTACTTAGGCAAAACCCGGAAGCGAGTTAGAATTTTAGGACTTCCGGTTCTGTTGCCCCGAAGTCAATGTGTTTTTTTAATGTTTTTTTGCTAAATCTCCTGAAATAAGGTCTGTGGTTAACAAAGCCTCTAAATATTTTCACGTTTTGATCTATGACATAAAACACAGCAGTTATAACCCACTTGTGATTTTTTTAAACCTTTATTGTGTCTTAAAAACGGCGGTTGCTAACAAGTTGCGAAAAGGGACTACTTCCTTTGGCGGGGACAAACAGTTTGTCATCATGACAAACAGGACATTTGGACAGCATTTCTCATGAAAAAGTTCATACACAGCACAGATCATAATCATATTTTTAAATAAAGTTGTTTTTTAAATACAGTTTGAGGACGCTTGGTGGTGACAACGTTGATACGTGACCATGGTGTGCTGTAGTCCGTTTATAGCCTACTGTTAGCTTTTTATATCTGACCACGTTATTTAGGCTTCAAACTGTATAAATGTTGTGTTAACTTGTAAAGATTATCTTGATAGACAAAACGTGTAAGTGTGATAACCCTTACACGGGTTATATATATATGATAAACACAGAGCTTATTTTTTGCGATTTTCCAAAAGTCTATGGGAAAAATACATAGGCTTTCGAACAAGGGACTAACTTCGCCGCTAACTTCTGGGTTGGCCTACAAAAACACGTCATCCCTGAG